>NC_053024.1:399939605-400239605 GCF_003073215.2 Triticum urartu
CTTAATAATTTTCCTCTAATATTTCAATTACTTTGGAGAAGTCATATTATCTCCTCTCATATATTTTTAATTTGAAATATTTTGGAGAGAAAAATAATAAAAATCAAATTGATCCACTTTTCATTATTTGAGAAAATTCAAATATGAAAACCATAAAACCCCCAACTCTCTCCGTGGGTCCTTGAGTTGCTTAGGATTTTGGGATCACAAAGCCAAAATGCAAATAAAATATGATATCCATATGATGACCTATGTATAACATTCCAAATTGAAAATTTGGGATGTTACACTGATTCGTCATAGACTTAAACTTCCAAAACCTCTTTGTGCATTTCGGTATGACCGAATCATCCATTTCGATCACACCGAGATTACTAAGTTGATCTAAGTTTTCAATCTCGATGCAACCGATTTGAACTTTCCGGTCACACTGAGTTGCAGTAATCGCTTGCGATTCTGCATCTCGGTGCCATCGAGTTGTTCCACTCGGTCACACCGACAAGGTCAGGATATATATACCCACGGGTGAGATTTTGGAAATTTCTTCAAACTCTTCACCCCGCGCGTGTCCTGCTCTGCCTCCTTGGGTCTCCGGATCGTCTCCTCGCCACCAGCGACCTCCCGCCGCTGGTCTCCGTCACCGTCAACGGAAATCTGCTCCGTCGTTGTCACCGTACGAACCCCCGCCGAACTAGGGTATGGGTTTGACCTTTGTGCTATTCTTTTACCTCTGATTCATAGCACATTATTTTTGCCATGATCCTTAACACGTATAGAAACAATCTATCCACTAAAAAATCCTTTAGGTTAAGGTTGATTTGAAAATTTAGGGTTAGGTCTCCACCGAACTCATCTCGGATCGACCGAGTTGTAGAAATCAGTCTCACCGATTTGACTTAGGCCATAGCACTTGCAATTTCCGGTCTGACCGAAAACTGCAAATCGGTGTGACCGAGTTCGATTCTCTATGAAACCCTAGCAGTCTCGGTGCCACCGAACCGTGACTCGGTCTGACCGAGTTCACTAGTTTAGGTTCCAAAAGCTGCTTCGGTATCACCCAGTTTACAAATCGGTAGCTCTGAAATGCCTTCTGTGGAGAACTAAAACTAAGTTTTTTAAGTCATCTATTTTGCAAAAACTCTATACTTTGTGATGCTCATCCACTCTACCTCATCTACATCTATTCACAGGGTCTGCTGTCAGTGAGTTTGCCGAGATGTCTGATCAGAGTAACAGTCAGAACAAGTCTGAGGAACATGTGAAGCTGAGTGAGGGTTCAGATCCCTCGAGCACTTCTGATGATGGCAGCAGGAGCACTCCCAGCAACTTGCCAAAGGTAGCCACCAGATCTAGGAAGAAGAGAACCTGAGAATCTGAGGATGAGGATTATGTTGCCACTGAGGAGGAAGTAAGCTCCAAGAAGAAGGTGCTAAAAAAGGAGTATGGCACGGCTTCTACAGTTAAGCCAGGAATGAATAAGATCGCTCCAGCAAAGAGAATTCCTATGTCTAAGGCCAGAGCCTCTACTCAAGAAACAATGGAGTTCACTCTTGAACCCAAAGAAGCTGGAGAGGGAAAGAAGAGAAAGGAAAGAGTCAAGAAGACCATTGCCAGAGTCATTGGCAAGCCCTCCATGATGAAAGATCCCTCTGAAGATGAAGACGAAGAAGAGGATGCTCCAGCACCCAAAGCTTAGAATCTTACAGGAGATGCTATAAAGTCAGGGGCTACAACATCAAAGCCCAAGACAGCTCCCAAAGCTCAAGCTCAGAAGCCTCCTAAGCCCAAGAGGAACACCAGAAGTATAACCGCTGAAGAAAAGAACAAGGCCCTAGTGCCTGAAGCTCAAGAATAAGATGATGAATCTCTTATTTTGAGAAAATTGAAGCCCAAGATTCCAGACCACAATGATACTCATCCAGTAGCTGAAGACATGCACATCAGAAAAGAAGCTGGACTGAGATTGTGGAGAAAGTCTAATCCTTATGCTGTGAGGAGAAGGACTGCAGTTAACTACCGGTTTCACACAAAGGAACATCAAGACTTTTATGAAACTATCCTGCTTGACAAGAAGCCCATTGTGAGTGACATGAGATGGGTTGATTGGGAATTCATCCAGGAGAACGAAGATCACGTCCCAGGAGTTTATGACAGTTTCAAAGCATGTGGAGTATATGTGTTTGTTGGACAGAAGCTCACAAAATGGAATGATGAGCTGATCATGCAGTTTTACTCCACTGCTCACTTTTACCCACATGGGAAGATCGTTTAGATGTCAGGAGGTACTAGGTACCAATCCACAGTTGAAGAATGAGCAAAATTGATAAATGCCCCAGCAGAACATGAAGATGACTTGGATGTGTATGCCACGAAGAAGGACCACAACACTGTGGCTAACATGTACAAGGAGATCCCAGATAAAGCTTTGGAGACTCACAAGCTTGGATTTGTACATTTCTTATTGTCTGGTCTGCCTACTATCAACTGGATCCTAAGGCACGCTCTGCTACCCAACTCAGGAGATCACAAGATGATCAGAGGGCACTCTATCAACCTACTACAGCTTTTTGATGTCCCTCAGAAGTTCAAGGTCATGAGTCTGATTGTAGAGACAATCAAGAGGACTGCTGCTGACCAGAAGAGAAGCTGAGGGTATGCTCCACACATTCAGGAGCTCATCAACTCCAAGATGGGCATAGGAACATATCTATTCGATAAGGAGCATCTACCCCCACATCATGATTTTGAAGATAATACTGTTGTGATGAATGAGGAGGAACCATCATAAGTTCAAACACATGAGAAAAGAGACAAAGGAAAGGCTGAGAAAGCTGCCAAGATGCCAAGTGTTGAAGAGGCATCTTAGGTTTTCCTGAATAGCAAGCAAGATCAACTTGCATATCTGATCCAGTCTACACTAAGGATTGAGAAGGGCTTGGCCACCCTGACTCAAAACCAGGAGAGCTTGGAGAGGATCGTAGAAACTAAGTTTTATTATCTTGATCTGAAGGTAACTGAGATTCAAACAGCAGTTGAGCATCTTAAGGAGGAAGCAGAAGAGAAGAGAGGCAAGGCAACCACAGATGCATTTCAGTGAGTGACAAGGAGTCAAAGGTCTGCTGCCGTGCCAGTGACAGATTCTAGAGCTACAGCATCAACACCAGCAGCTACAACTCCAGTGCCACCTCCAGCAGCCACTCCATCAACTCCAACTACATCAACAGATGCCTTCGTCCTTGGAGTTCTGTCTACACCACCTCCCGAAGACCAAGCCTGAGAGATGCATAACACTATGCATATTTGAACCTTTTGGTAACTTGTTGCCAAAGGGGAGAAATATGTATAGATCATAGGCTTCGAGAGAGTGTTTTGTGTCTTTGCCTTTGGTTGAACTCTTTATTGTGTGAGATACTTGTGTGATCATGTGATTGATCATTTGCTACCTTAATGCTTGTTCAGATGATACTATCTTTTATATCCATATATGATCATTCACTTGCTTTGTGATGAGTGCATGCTTTTAATTTCTATCATTTTGAGCGCTCCACCAAGATGTATGTGACATGGAAGAGTAACCCATGATCCTAATCGATTATGCATTTGCATTCAAAAGAAAATTTTAAATAATGCACAAATTTAGGGGGAGCTCTTACTTACCACATAATTCTCAAAGCGACGATGTTTTTCAATCTTATTATCATTTATCGAAGCTTTGATCTATATGTTGTCATCAATTACCAAAAAGGGGGAGATTGAAATTGCAACTATCCCTAGGTGGTTTTGGTAATTCCTAACAACTTATAACCCATTGAGCTAATGCTATTTCAAGGTAAATATTTCAGGAAAGCTCAATGTTTGGCATGACATGGATTAGAAAGTGCACCCCTCAAAATACTAAGAAGACATGTTGGCTCAAGCTCAAGACTCTACATTTTACTTTTAGTGATCCAAGATCACATTGAGTCCATAGGAAACGCCAATACTATTAAAAGGCGATGAGGTGTTGCTTAATGAGTTACTTGCTCAAAATGCTTAGTGATATGCTCCAAAACCCTCAACTACTTTCTCATATCCACATATGTCCCAAACCAAAAGTCAAACTCGGCCCCACCAAAATTTCCTACCCGGCGTCACCGAGTTCACTTGAGATAGCCACTGCCACAAACCCTAGTCATATCGTTCTCACCGAGAGGGATCTCGGTCTCACCGAGATGGGATTGCAACCTCTCTATTTCCCTGCGTAACGTTTCGGTCCAACCGAGATGAGCGATCGGTCCCACCAAGATCGCAATGCAAACTCTATGTTTCCCTTCATAACGTTTCGGTCTAACCGAGATGAGCGAATCGGTCCCATCAAGTTTGCCTGACCAACTCTCTGTTTGCCTATTACCAAAATTGGTCCCATCAAGTTTGTGTAATCGGTCTCACCGAGATTACATTATTCCCTAAACCTGATGGAATCGGTCCCACCGAGTTGACATGTCGGTCCCACCGAAAATCCTAACGTTCACATTTTGAACTAAATCAGTCTGACCGAGTTTCTGATTCGGTCCCACCGAGTTTGGTGATTTGTGTGTAACGGTTAGATTTTGTGTGGAGGCTATATATACCCCTTCACCCACTCTTCATTCATGGAGAGAGCCATCAGAACATGCCTACACTTCCAACGTACATTTTCTGATAGAGAACCACCTACACTTGTGTTGAGGTCAAGATATTCGATTCCAACCACATAAATCTTGATATCTAGCCTTCCCAAGTTGCTTTCCACTCAAACCCTCTTTCCACCAAATCCAATCCCATGAGAGAGAGCTGAGTGTTGGGGAGACTATCATTTGAAGCACAAGAGCAAGGAGTTCATCATCAACACACTATATATTACCTTTTGGAGAGTGGTGTCTCCTAGATTGGTTAGGTGTCACATGGGAGCCTCTGTCAAGATTGTGGAGTTGAACCAAGGAGTTTGTACGGGCAAGGAGATGGCCTACTTCGTGAAGATCTACCCTAGTGAGGCAAGTCCTTCGTGGGTGATGGCCATGGTGGGATAGACAAGGTTGCTTCTTCGTGGACCCTTCGTGGGTGGAGCCCTCCGTGGACTCGTGCAACCCTTACCCTTCGTGGGTTGAAGTCTCCATCAACATGGATGTACGATAGCACCACCTATCGGAACCATGCCAAAAATGTTCGTGTCTACATTCTGTTTTCTCCCTCCAAACTCCTCCCTTTACCTTCATATGCAATTGTTTTACATTCTGCTGCTATACTCTTAGAATTGCATGTGTAGGTTGATTACTTGACTTGTGCTACGTTGTTAAAATCTGCCAAGACTTAAAATTGGGAAAAGGCTAGATTTTTATTTAGTCAATTAGTCTAATCACCCCCCTCTACACATAATTTCGATCCTACAGTCGCCCTTGATCCTCCATGGGTGCTCCACCAGATCCTACTTGTAACACCTCCAGTGTCATGCTACAGTAACCCATCTTGATGATGCTAAGCTACTGAGTTTTGCAATAATAATCATGTTGGGATAATATCTCATTTCAAATTCCTTCTTTGAATTCCATTCAAATTCAAAGTGCAAAATGAAGTTGATCAACACTTGTTGGAAAAATGTTCACCTTTTAGCAAATAATCCAAAACTATTTGCTGTTAAAGAACACAATGTCATCATCAACTCTAAATGGGCCTAATGCTTTTTAACAGAGTCAAAACAGCCTTCTGACATGCCCTTTTTCTTTTTGAATAAATCAAAGGTATTCAAAACATTCCCAACATTTTGTGGCAGTGCACGATAATTCTATGGAATTGTTTTGGCCAGTGGCATAATTTTGCAAGTCATTATTGGCAAAAAGGAAAAAGCAAAAGCTACTGAAAAAAGAGGAAAACAAAAGAAAAGAAAAAGGAAAGGAAAGAAGAAGGGGTGGGAGAGCAACTGGCCTTCCAATGGGCCTCAGCCCATCCTAGCAGGCCGGCCCACGCCTCCTCCCTGGTCACTCCCCCTTCCTCCTGCTCCACTGACCCGGTGCACGGCCAAGCGCTCGCAGCCGCACCAGCTCGCCGGCGTCGAGGGGATAAGGCCGCCTTGACGCCTCGGCCTCCTCCCCACCTACCTCCACTCCCCCCTCTCGCCTCCCAGATCCACGCGCTCCTTCCCCTCTCTATCTCACTCGCCCGCCTCACCCGAGCGCCATCGCCGCCGTCCCAGCTCGCATCACCGCAGCGATCGCCTCCCTCGTGCTCCTCTGACATAACCAGTCGCTCAGCCGCGCTCCGCTACATCGACTACGGCCACGAATGCGAGCCGACGAGCCCCACCGCCTGGATCTGTGCCTTCTTCCTCCTCCTCAGGTCATCGGCGATCTCCTTCGACTCCGGCCACCCCCCTGCGCTTCTAGCCCTCAAGGAGCCACCTTGTGCTCCTCGGTGAGCACCACCCGCTTCCCCTCTGTTTCCCCCTTCGTTCGCTGCCCGTGTTACGCCCCGCCGCCGTAGTCGTAGCTCACTGCCGCCCTGCTGCGTCACCGCTGTGGCCACCGCTGCCAAGGCCCCTCCGTCGTGCTCCTAGTGTTCCCAGGAGCCTGGCGAGCCCTTCCTCTCGCCCTCTCGTGCCCCCTAGCCCATTCCCGACGTGACCCTGAACACCACCGCCGCCCATGCTCGCCGCCAATGGTTATTCCGGCCGTCCCCGGGCAAGCCACCACCACCACCTGACACGGCGTCGTGCGTGTGTTCGAACGGTGCCAACTGCACGCGAAATGGCCGCCCCTAGCACGTTTCCGACGAGGCCCGAGCGGCTCCGCCGCATTCTAGCGTTGCTGGCGGCGAGACGCCGGTTGTCGTCGATGTGGCTGGGCGGGCCCCACCCCTAGCTCACTGCTAGTGGGCCTTAGGGGCCCCGTTGACTAGGTTGACCAAGTCAACACGCTGACATGGAAGTACAGTGCCACTGATGAGCCGGCCCCACCGCTTAAATAGCTAATTAAAATGTTTTTATAATTATAAGTAATTAGTTTAGCTAATCAGCCACTAACATATGGGGCCCAGTAGCTAATTAACCTCAGTTTAGTTTAAAATAAGCTTTGTTAAGCAAAAGAGGCTCGCAGGTGAGACCCACTGGTCAGGTTTAACCTGGTCAGCCGTCCTACTGACTGATGATGTCACTATGACATCATGCTGGCGCAATAAACCTTTCTGTTAATTTATTTAATTCCAGAAAATGTTTAAATCTTTAGAAAATCATAGAAAGTAATCCGTAACTCGGACGAAAATGTTTTCTACATGAAAGTTGCTCAGAAAAATCCAATGAATCAAAATACGCGGTCCTTTCATCTGTCACATGCCCCTAGCATGCTAAACATGGAACCGTTCGCCCTCTTCCACCTGTCTGGAATTCGGCTAACGCCGGGAATTCATCCTCAGATGTTTATTCCCTTCGTCTGCAACGTGTAGTACTACGTTAGGTCGACCCTAGTTCTACGTATCGTCTTGTCATGCTTAGTGGTACCTTTGTTTGCTCTGTATTTACTGTTTCTTCCTCCTCTTCTCTCTGGTAGACCCCGAGACCGATGCTGCCCCTGTGATCGACTACCTCGACGACACTTCTTCCTTTTAAGCAGAGCTTCCAGGCAGGCAAACCCCCTTGAGCATTCTGATATCGCCCATTTCTTTCCCTCTCATGCCTGGATTAGAACTGCTACTGCTTTCTGTATGATCCTACTCTGATGCATAGCCTGTTTTTGTTACCTGCTTATTCTAAACTGCTTAGTATAGGTTGGTTAGTGCTCCATCAGTGACCCCCACCTTGTCCTTGTTACCCCTCCTTCATCATCGAAGACCCGATCAATGGGATCAAAGACCTGACCCTGGTACCGCACATCACTTTCCCTTTTGTTGCTCGACTCTGCAGAGTTACCATCGAGTGTCGAGGGTGGAACCTCTTACATCACTCCTGATGAGAGCTCAATAGTGTAGCTATTCGGTCGTGGTCATCGAGGGTGATTTCCTCCTTAACCACTTCCGATACGGCTCTGTCATGCTACCCCTCAAGTGTGAACCTCGAGGGTGGATCCTCTTACGTTCTCCTTGGTGATTACATCGAGTGGAATTCATCGAGGGTGATTCCTCGGGTTTTCCCCTTGGTGTTAGACACACAGTTACTATGGTTACTATGACTTTACACTGAACCATGTTACTAAAGACGGGCTGGCCCTGAGGGGTACCCACGCGAGCTTAATAGCGAGTGATGTGGAGTCGGGTTGACCTGGAAGGTGCCCGTGAGATTCTTACGAGGCATTGCCGGACATTCTTAGCCCTTGCCGCAAGTACTCGAGACGGGGCGACGGGGTCACATATTTTGTGAGTCTCTGCTTGTTACCGCGCATTCCTAATCCACTACGATTTGGATATTTGATCCGAGGGGCCTCTGGCCTGATAGCACTAACCATCACGTGGGCATAGTATGGGCGTTCTGTGTCATATACATCAGCCAAAGCTTAATAGACGTCAGCGAGTGAGCGGCACGCACCGGGTTGGACTGGTAAGCACCTGCCTTTTTGAAGGAGGTAGCTAGGTCTGCTCACTGGCCGCCCACGCAACGTGCAGGAGTTCCTGGGGCGATGGCCCAAGACCCCTAGGGGCATAGGTTTAGTCCGACGTGCTGACCTCTCTATCAAGCCTAGGTGGGGTTGCGGTGTATTGTTTGGACGAGGCCGGGCATGACCCAGGAAAGTGTGTCCGGCCAGAGTTAATCGAGCATGGTGGGTAAGTTGGTGCACCCTGCAAGGAAGAAAACATCTATCAATAGCCTGTCCTACGATAACAGACACTTGGAGTTGTATCCCGATCGCTACAACTAGAACTGGATATTTGAGATGAGACATGGTTATGAGAAATGGATAGTATGCCTCTAGGATTGCTTTCTCGCAGGGAGTCAAGAAAGGATCTCTGGCCGAGGTTGATAACACTAATACTTCTTCACATTATGTTGATCTGTACTCTTCTATATGCTGCAAGATGCTTGAAGATGGTAGTCCTCGATAGGCTAGGCTTTCCCCTTCTTTCTGGCATTCTGCAGTTTAGTCCATAGATACAACCCATTTCCTTTGATGTAGATGCATACTTAGTTTAGATCTGATATAAGTCTTGCGAGTACTTTGGATGAGTACTCACGGTTGCTTTGCTACCTCTTTTTCCCCCATACCTGATTGTTGTGACCAGATGACGGATCCTAGGAGCCAGATGGCACCACTGATGATTACTACTACCCCGAGGGTGCCTACTACTACGTGACAGCCGCTGACGACTTGGAGTAGTTAGGAGGCTCCCAGGCAGGAGGACTTTCCTTTTCGATCGTTGTTGTTTTTGTGCTAGCCTTCTTAAGGCAAACTTGTTTAACTCATGTCTGTACTTCGATAATGTTGCTTCCGCTGACTCTTGTGTTTTCAAGCTTATGTGTTCGAGCCCTCAAGGCCCCTGGCTTGTAATATAAAGCTTGTATTATTTTAATTTGTGTCTAGAGTTGTGTTGTGATACCTTCCCGTGAGTCCTTGATCTTGATCGTACACATTTGCGTGTATGATTGAATCGAGGGAGTCACAAGTTGGTATCAGAGCCGACTGCCTGTAGGAACCCCCATTCCAACTGCTTAGCCTAAGTTGAGTCTAGTATTTGAAAACTGTTTTACTAACATGGCTGTGTGGCTTACGGGCCCACGTCGCCATTGGGTGGTATTAGGATCTTTTACTCCTCGTCTATACTCTGGGATTCTGATCTCTCTTTTACTCGGGTTAAATGGTTTTGCTAACTCTAACTCTAGATTCCCATAAATACTTTCTCCTGAAGAGCCCCCTTCATTCGAGATGGTGGCCTGCTTCACCAGAAGATTCTGAAGATAATCTTCGATGTTTCCCGAGACCCTTGTACCCTTCGCCGTTACAATCCCTATCATCGATAAATCCTTATGGGTAACTACCTACATTGTCGTTCATACCTTCATCCCCAGTTGATCTTGTTATTACAAGATGTCCTGAAATACTCTCTGATGTGCCGAGAATCCTTTATGCTTACTGCCCTACAGTTCCTTACCGCATGAATACCCCTATGAATAGTTCCTCACACTTTTTGAGGATTTGTTCATTCCTAGTTGATCAAGTGATTCACAAGATACTTTGAAGTACTATCCGATCTTTCAATAATCCTCTCCAACTATTGCTCTGCTAATACTTATCTGCTTGTAATATGCTTACTTCCATATGTCTAGCAATACTCATTAGCATCCTTTGTCATCATAATTTCGAGCAATTGATTTGATTTGTTTGTGTATACTCGCGATCATCACTTCTAATTAGAATTCTTCCTTTGGGCTCAGTCGTCACCTCGGACATAAGCTGGTGTTCGACAAATCAAACCTTGATTGATTGTCGATCTATGTCTATTCTACTTAATTGTCTTTGATCAGAGCCTCTTCTTCTGATCCCTTGTTTTGGAAACCATAATTCCCTTTGCATTCGAACTTTGAATTAGTCAGTTGTTTCTATAATCTGCTCCCCTTGCATTCTTTCTTCCTCTGGTTGAGTACTGATGCTCACATCAGATCCCTTGTGGACCACCAAACCCCCTTTTTCGGATTTTATCCAACAACTTCCTTCGTATTCAATAAGCTTGTGAGACTTTCCTCGGATACATAATGCTTTTGGTAAATTGTATCCTCCGCTTTCTCAAGCATGCTCTACTACCGAGCTTGTGTTATTTATTCTTGGAATTTATGATATATGTTCCTAAGATGCCCCAATGGGTTGAACCTATGCCTTCCCTAATCTGTGTGAACTCAAAAGTTATGCGGGTTATACTCTGCTGTCTTTTCGTCAGATAGAATTTCAATACTACAGCTTCATCAAGAGCGAGAAGTAAAATGAAAGGTTATGCATTGTAGAAGTAGGAGTCGACCTTGAACCTTTGTGTTCATGCCCACGGACACGGTGTGGAACTTATCATGAAAGCTTCTTGCGAGGATGTTTAATCATTTGAATAACTCTTCCGGTATCATGAATTGGATCCCTTGTAGTTATGGTCCCGACCATATTTCCTCCTTGATCCCATTTACTAGGTAAGTTAAAATTACTTATCCTCTGCAAATCATTTTCCCCCGTCCAACTTGTACTTCGATTTTCCTTCTGACATTACACCTAGTACTTGATACTGGGAAGCTTTATACCCCATCACATCATTCCTAGCCTGATCGGCTATATTTATCGTGTCAACTTTAACTGGGATACCTGGTCCTTATGCCCAGAGAAACTTCCGACGATGAGCTAAGATTACGTCGGTCCTCATCATATCATTTCGCCTTGAACAATAGGCATAATTTCGAGTTTGTGTCGTACCCATGGTTCCAATAACCTTTCGCTTCATCATTCCTTTGACTGGATGTCAACGCCGATCGATTACCTCTTCATGAAATATCTCGACAAATGTGTCTTGATCATCATCAACATTCTGAGATTTTCCAGGATATCAATCGAATTCATGATGAGAAATACGATTCTTCCCCTCGATGATTTATGTTATCATCGATAACATTCTTGCCTTCCCCAACACAAACTGGTTCTTATAATTTTGGAAATACATCCTTTTTGGCATGTAGATGGATTGTGGCTGAGCCCGTCGGCCACACCCTCATCGTTTCACTGCTAAAATTGTAAGACTTATTTTTCTAAGTTGTTTCCGATGGATCCTTGGTGTATCCAAAGTCTGACCTTGCTGGAAACCATGTCAATGCTATCTCGAAGCATGTCTGTGGTAATCCGATCTCCAATAAGAACATTTGAAACACGATACTAAATTTTCTTTATCAATTATCCAAACACCGTTGTATGGGTAATGTCATGAATTTTCTTCCCCCTTACCTAAATGGTTTTATACTTCTATCCTGTCATGGATATCATGCTCTGCTTGTCCTTGGGAAGGATATACCCCTGAAATATGTGTTTAAACACATTTTCCTTTCCATTGTTCTGTTTAATCTGACAATTACATTTTCCTTTCCATTGGTTTGTTTAAACCTTATTGTGATATATATTATATAAGCAGTAATATTTCCCTGCTTATGTAAACACCTCGTTGTATAACTCTGTCATTAAGACCCTGTTACTATTGTTGATAACATTCTGGTAGCCACCGATGGATGAGAACTTTCCCTAATGGCCTGCCTCGTTCAACGAGCAGGAAAATGGTTCTCTTCGTCCCTCGCCCTTGGTACCGACGTTGTTGCCGACATAGCTGACATGCCTTGCTATCATGACCGTGCAAGATGTCATCGCTCCTTCAATTTTAACCCACATGGTGGGCCCATAACCCACAGTTCCACAGGATCGGAACCTGACTCTCCTGTATATCCTTTATTCCGAGGTATCATTTTCTCTTGGCTTTGTGAGTTTTCATGAGCCACCGTCCGAGAGATGATCTATTCCCGATGCTCTGCACCCCCTTCTCACACTCTGTTCAGGTATCGATCGTTTGCCCATTTGCTTGAAACTTCCTATTGTACCTTCATATTTTGCTCTCGATGTTTTCTTAATTTTTCAACTCGGGAGATACTTCGGCCACATTCCCTGAATTGTTCACCAGATAATTAGCCCTATAAGGGTCAGTTCTCCCGAGGTTACTCTTTACTTCCCCACTTAAATCTCGGGACGAGATTTCTTGTAGTGGAGGAGATTTGTAACACCCCAAGTGTCATGCTACAGTAATCCATCATGATGATGCTAAGCTACTAAGTTTTGCAATAATAATCATGTTGGGATAATATATCATTTCAAATTCCTTCTTTGAATTCCATTCAAATTCAAAGTGCAAAATGAAGTTGATCAAAACTTGTTGGAAAAATGTTCACCTTTTAGCAAATAATCCAAAACTATTTGCTGTTAAGGAACACAACATCATCATCAACTCTAAATGGGCCTAATGCTTTTCAACAGAGTCAAAACAGCCTTTTGACATGCCCCTTTTGATGTAGGGTGGAACCCTATGGGCCGATCTTTCACAAAAGGAGCGGATCCCGCGATGAACACAAAGAACACAAGGAGGGAAATGATGGAAAACACAAGGGGGCACACAAGAGGAACACTCAAACTAACAAGAACAAGTCACACAAGTGCTAGATCCTCGAATACATAAGAGAAGATACACGATCCACGGACAACTAAGGACGATACACGGTAACCGGTCTTCTTCGTGAGGAGGTCTTGATGTTCTTACCTAAAGAGGGGTCTTGAATCTGCTTGGGGGATCTTCTCCGTAGGAGGCTCGAATCTTCGAGGAGAAGGTAACCAAGTGGATGAGCAAAGCTCTCACACGAAATATGAGCTAATCCTTTGCTAACCCTAGAAAGTTGGGCGAGGTGGAGTATTTATAGTCTAGGGGGGAGAAGGGATACACGGGCCTCGGCCCTTCACTGTGCACAAACAGGGGAAGCCAGATGTCCGGGCTGGTCGGGCTAGATGTCCAGGCTTTCAGGCGATGCCGGATGTCTGGGCTGGGGAGGCCGGATGTCCAGGATGGAGTGGTGGCATTTGTTGCTCTCGGGTTCGGAGGGGCCGGATTTCCGGGCTGGTGGCCGGATGTCCGGGGTCTTGGCCGGATGTCCGGGGCCTGGGAGATGTTCTTGGCTCTTTCCGTTGGTTCTCCTCATCCATGAACTTGGGGACTTGTACATGTTCGTGCGCATCTTCAGGAGGGTCCTCCTGGTACCTGATCATGCACAACATCTTGGAATTAGGTAGTAGCCATGTCTCATGTATATAAAGTGGAAGTTTGGAGAGGAGTGAGTTCACCCTATCTTCGATAGCCTTGGCTCGGGCTCTTGTCATTGGTCCAATTTGTGTCGTTGGAGGTGTAGGTGCGTCCATGGGTATGATAATGGGATTCCACATCATCTCCCCTCCCTTGGGGAAGATCCGTCCTCGGATCAAATTCTTCATCACCATGGTAGGGCGAGAGATCTTTGATGTTGAAGATGTCGCTCACGGAGTACTTTTCACGTGGGATGTCGATCTTGTAAGCATTGTTGTTGTACCATGCGACCACCTTGAAGGGTCCATCCGCTCGTGGTCGAAGTTTGGACTTGCGTGCTTGGGGAAAGTGGTCCTTGCGAAGGTGTAGCCACACGAGGTCTCCAATGTTGAATATCATAGGGTGCTTGTTGACATTGAGCTTGGCCGCAAGGCGTTGTACTTGGCGCTCGATGGTGTTTCTTGTATCTTCATGCACCTTCTTGAGATGAGTCGCTCGTGCACTTGCGTCCAAATTGATGCGCTCTTGGAGTGGTAGAGGGAGAATATCCAATGATGACAAAGGGTTGAATCCGTAGACAACCTCGAAGGGGGACTTGCCGGTTGTTGAGTGTCTTGCTCGGTTGTAGGCGAACTCGGCGATAGGTAGGCACTCCTCCCACTCCTTGATGTTCTTCTTGATGAGTACGCGAAGTAGAGTGGATAGTGTGCGGTTGGTCACCTCCGTTTGGCCGTCGGTTTGAGGATGGTAAGCCGTGGAGAAGAGTAGCTTGATTCTGAGCTTGGCGCATAGGGTCTTCCAAAAGAAGCTTAGGAACTTGACATCGCGGTCCGAGACAATTTTCTTTGGCACTCCATGTAGACGTAATATTTCCCTACAAAAGAGATTAGCAACATCTGAAGCATCGTCTATCTTGTTGCAAGGAATGAAATGTGCCATTTTAGAGAAACGGTCCACAACGACAAATACTGAATCCTTCCCGTTTCTAGTCCTAGGAAAACCAAGCACAAAGTCCATGCTAATATCTTCCCATGTTTGGTATGGAATGGGGAGCGGCATATAGAGGCCATGAGATTGAGCTTTTGACTTAGCTTTGCGACATATAGAGCAACGGTTGGTGAAGCGATTGACGTTGCGGAACATCTTTGGCCAAAAGTAGTTCTTCGAGAGCATGGCGAACGTCTTGTCTCGTCCAACTTGTCCCATTAAGCCTCCTCCATGAGATTCTTGCAAAAGCAACAAACGAAGAGAAGACTCGGGGATGCAAAGTTTGTTAGCTCTCATTAGATATCCATCCTTGATGTAATAGCGTTCCCAAGAAGTATGCATCGAACACTTGGCATAAGGGGTAGCAAAAGTTGCATCATGCTCATACAAGTCTTTTATATGCTCCAAGCCAATGACATCTAACTCAAGTTGAGTGACAAGCATGCATATGCGGGAAAGGGCATCCGCTACAGTGTTTTATTTGCCCTTAATGTACTTGATGACATACCCAAAAGACTCAATAAATTCACTCCATTTAGCATGTCGCTTGTTCAACTTGGTTTGGCCCTTAAGATACTTGAGAGTCTCATGATCGGTATGAATGATAAACTCATGGGGACGAAGGTAATGTTCCCATTCATGTAAAACACAGACTAAAGCATAAAGCTCTTTGTCATAGATGGGGTAATTGAGTTGCGCTCCGAAAAGTTTCTCACTAAAGTAACCTATGGGGCGCTTGTCTTGTGTTAACACACCTCCTATGCCATTACCACTAGCATCGCAATGAATCTCAAAGGGTTTGTCGAAGTTTGGTGAGGCAAGCACGGGAGCATGAGTAAGTAAATTCTTAAGCTCATTGAATGCGGTATCTTGGGGTGGTCCCCAAACAAAAGGCGCATTCTTCTTGCTCAAAGCATGCAAAGGAAAAGCAATGGTGCTAAAATCCTTCACAAAGCGACGATAGAAACCCGCAAGGCCAAGAAAGCTACGCACTTGTTGCAAATTGGTTGGTTGTGGCCAAGTCTTAATAGCATTGATTTTGGACTCATCAACATGAACACCCTTAGAAGAAAAAACAAAACCCAAGAAAATGAGCTTGTCAACGCCAAAAAGGCATTTCTCCATATTAGCATAGAGTTGCTCTTTTCGAAGAGTTTGAAAAACGGTTCGAACATGGGTGACATGATCTCTAAGAGATTTGCTATAAACAAGGATATCATCAAAGTAGAACACAACAAATATACTAATGTAAGGGCGAAACACATGATTCATAAGACGCATAAAAGTGCCCGGTGCTTCCCAGAGACCCATAGGCACGACTAACCACTCATACAAACCAAACTTGTTTTTGAAGGCTATTTTCCATTCATCACCCTCTTGTATGCGGATTTGATAGCAACCACTCTTAAGATCAATTTTGGAAAAGATAGTGGCACCGCTAAGCTCATCAAGCATATCGTCTAGGCGTGGAATGGGATACCTATATCGAACGGTCATAGCATTGATATGTCTACAATTGGAGCACATGTGAAAGCTACCATCTCGTTTTGGCACAAGAATGACCGGAACGGCACAAGGACTTAAACTTTCATGCACATGTCCATGGTCTATGAGATGTTTTACTTGCCTCTGTATTTCTTTGGTTTCTTCGGGGTTGACACGGTATGGTACTTTGTTCGGAAGAGGTGCTCCGGGGATGAGGTCGATTCGGTGCTCAATGCCTCGTAGAGGAGGTAGACACGGAGGTAGCTCATCGGGAAAAACATCTTGAAATTCCTACAAAGGAGAAGACAAGACTAAAGGTAGAGTGTGAGAGGTGTTAGCTTTTGGAGTGTTGTCCTTGCACAAGAGGACATAGTGTATCACACTAGATGGGTTCTCACACACTTCTCTTATCTCACGTTTGGTGGCAAATAGAACTAGGTTCCTCTATTTGCTCATCGTGGAGGCACTCGATTTGGGCTTGTGGTGCTCACTCTGTTTTTGGTGGCTCGCTCTCTCACTATGATCTCCATGATGGGTGGCGTGCTTGTCGGTGATCACTTGACTTGGCGACATTGGACGGAGAACGTACTCCTTGCCCTTCATCTTGAAGATGTAGTGGTTCGTTCGGCCGTTGTGGATGATTCCTCTATCGAATTGCCATGGGCGTCCAAGGAGAAGATGGCAAATGGTCATTGGAATGACGTCGCACTCCAAGGTGTCTTCGTAGGCGCCAATTTTGAAGGAGACTTGTACTCGGTGCTCGACTTGGATGGTGCCGGAGTCGCTAAGCCATTGGACTTTGTATGGATTGGGATGCTTCATCTTGGGCAATTGGAGCTTGGAGCAAAGTTCTTCACTTGCGAGATTATGGCAACTTCCTCCATCGATGATGACCTTGACGGATCATCCATTGATGCCGGCCTTGGTATGAAAAATATGGCGTCTTTGGTCCTCTTCTTGATGATGTTGTAGAGTCAAAACCTTGCAGACAACAAGGGCGGGACTTGAATCTTCATCGCAAAAACCTTTTCCTGTTCATCGTTCACTTGTCGACGCATGGCGACTTGCTCAAGGGCTTCCATTTCGCCTTCACTCATTGAGTCATAAGTGCCATCGTCGTTGAGGATCATGGTTCACTTGTTGGTGCACTCATAGGACTTGTGGCCTTGGCCTCCGCAAGTGAAACACTTGAAGGAACTCGTCTTGACGGTCTCATCGGTTGGAGTTGATGATGATGAAGCTCTTGGCTTGAAGTTGCTCGTAGTAGGATGACTTGTAGTTGACGAAGCTTTCTTGGAATTCGACTTGTCAATGTTGGTAGTAGAAGGCTTTGTAGTCGGTGTTGGAGTCGTTGAAGCTTGGTTGTTGGAGAAACCGTAGGACTTTGATGAGAACTTGGCATACTTGAAATCATCTTGCACTTGGCGTTCCGCTTTGGTAGCTTGGTGCACTAGCTCGATGAGATTTGAGTATGGATGGAAGTCGGCGATCTTCTTGATGGGATGATTGAGTCCATTCAAGAAATGTGCCAGTGTTTGCTCATCATCTTCCGTGACATTGGCTCGTATCATTGCAATTTCCATCTCCTTGTAGTACTCTTCAACGCTCTTGGTTCCTTGCTTGAGTTGTTGGAGTTTCTTGAAGAGGTCGCGGTTGTAGTAGGTAGGTACGAAGCGTGCTCTCATGACATCCTTCATTTGTGCCCAAGTGGTGATAGGTGGTTCACCTCTTGCCTCTCAGCGCTCGATGACTTGTTCCCACCAAATGAGGAGTAGTCTTGGAACTCAAGGGATGCCATCGCGATCTTCTTCTTGATGACCCACAAGTATAGGGGATCTATCGTAGTCCTTTAGATAAGTAAGAGTGTCGAACCCAACGAGCAGAAGGAAATGATAAGCGGTTTTCAGCAAGGTATTCTCTGCAAGTACTGAAATAAGTGGTAACAAATAGTTTTGTGATAAGATAATTTGTAACGAGCAACAAGTAACAAAAGTAAATAAAGTGCATCAAGGTGGCCCAATCCTTTTTGTAGAAAAGGACAAGCCTGGACAAACTCTTATATAAGGAAAAGCGCTCCCGAGAACACATGGGAATATCGTCAAGCTAGTTTTCATCACGTTCATATGATTCGCGTTCGGTACTTTGATAATTTGACATGTGGGTGGACCGGTGCTTGGGTGTTTTTCTTACTTGAACAAGCATCCCACTTATGATTAACCTCTATTGCAAGCATCCGCAACTACAACAAAAGTATTAAGGTAAACCTAACCATAGCATGAAACATGTGGATCCAAATCAGCCCCTTACGAAGCAACGCATAAACTAGGGTTTAAGCTTCTGTCACTCTAGCAACCCATCATCTACTTATTACTTCTCAATGCCTTCCTCTAGGCCCAAATAATGGTGAAGTGTTATGTAGTCGACGTTCACATAACACCACTAGAGGCTAGACAACATACATCTCATCAAAATATCGAACGAATACCAAATTCACATGACTACTAATAGCAAGACTTCTCCCTTGTCAACAGGAACAAACGTAACTACTCACAAAGCATATTCATGTTCATAATCAGAGGGGTAATAATATGCATAAAGGATCTGAACATATGATCTTCCACCAATTAAACCAACTAGCATCAACTACAAGGAGTAATTAACACTACTAGCAACCTACTAGCACCAATCCCGGACTTGGAGACAAGAATTGGATACAAGAGATGAACTAGGGTTTTGAGATGAGATGGTGCTGATGAAGATGTTGATGGAGATTGCCCTCTCCCGATGAGAGGAGCATTGGTGATGACGATGGTGATGATTTCCCCCTCCGGGAGGGAAGTTTCCCCGGTAGAACAGCTGTGCCAGAGCTCTAGATTGGATCCGCCAAGGTTCCGCCTCGTGGCGGCGGAGTTTCGTCCCGAAAGGTTGCTTCTTCTTTTTTTCTCGATGAAAGACTTCATATAGGAGAAGATGGTCATCGAAGGGCCACCAGGGGGCCCACGAAGTAGGGGGGCGCCCTAGGGGGGGGGGGGCGCCCCCCCCCCTCGTGGAAAGGGTGTGGGCCCCCTGGTCTTCATCTTGGGCGAGGATTTTTCATTATTTATTATAAGGTATTCCATGGAGTTTCAGGACTTTTGGAGTTGTGCAGAATAGGTCTCTAATATTTGCTTCTTTTCTAGCTCAGAATTCCGGCTGCCGACATTCTCCCTCCTTATGTAAACCTTGTAAAATAAGATAGAATAGCCATAAGTATTGTGACATAATGTGAAATAACAGCCCATAATGCAATAAATATCGATATAAAAGCATGATGCAAAATGGACGTATCAACTCCCCAAGCTTAGACCTCGCTTGTCCTCAAGCGAAAGCCGATAACAATAAATATGTCCCCATGTTTAGAGGTAGAGGCGTCGATAAAACTAAAATACGGACATGAGGGCATCACGATTATTCTCATAACAACAACATACATAGATATTTTAATATGATTACTTATGTTCAATTGATGATCTATTCACAATGCCAAAGAATGAATCAGAAACATTATTGAGAACCAACAACTATAACCTCAGTCATTGAAGCAATTACAATTTATCATAACATCAGAAAGAGTTTATGTCAGAGCTAAAAAGCAAGTCCACATACTCAACTATCATCTAGTCCTTCATAATTGCTAACACTCGCACAATACTTGTGGTTACAGAGTTTTAGTCGGACACAGTGAAACACAGGGTCTTATACTTTCGCCCCACGACCTTTTACCTCGAGGGTAATGTAAACAATAATAACTCTTGCGCCCCTACATCCAATTAGATATATCTATCAGGATCTTTCCAACATATTGTGCTTGCCAAAGGATAAAATGTAAAAAGGAAAGGTGAAGATCACCATGACTCTTGCATAAGGTAAAAGATAATAATAAAAGATAGGCCCTTCGTAGAGGGAAGCAGAGGTTGCCATGCGCTTTTATGGTTGGATGCACAAAATCTTAATGCAAAAGAACGTCACTTTATATTTCCCCTTGTGATATGAAATTTTATTATGCAGTCCGTCGCTTTTATTACATCCACATCACAAGATCGTATAAAGCTTATTTCTCCCACACTAATCGTACATATTTAGAGCAATTTTTATTGCTTTGCACCGATGACAACTTACTTGAAGGATCTTATTCAATCCATGGGTAGATATGGTGGACTCTCATGGCAAAACTGGTTTAAGGGTATTTGGAAGCACAAGTAGTATCTCTACTTGGTGCTGAGAATTTGGCTAGCATGATGGGGAAAGGCAAGCTCAACATGTTGGATGATCCATGACAACATGCTTTATCTCAGATATAAGAAAACATAACCCATTACGGTGTCTTCCTTGTCCAACATTAACTCTTTAGCATGTCATATTTTGATGAGTGCTCCCAATCATAAAAGATGTCAATAATAGTGTATTTATATGTGAAACCTCTCTTTCCTTATTACTTCCTATTAATTGCAACGATGACCAAAGCTATGTCTGCCAACTCCCAACAACTTTTAATCATCACACTCTTTCTATGTGAAGTCATTACTATCAATAAGATCAATATGAACTTTTGTTTCTTTTCATTCTTTTTCTCTTTTCTTTTATTCACCCAAGATCATAGCAAGAAAATCAAGCCCTTGACCCAACACTAATCTTTATTATATAGCTGACGGACTCGATTACATAGAGAGATCATAAAGCAAAAGTTAAAACTATATCATGCCATAAACTTTATTCTACTAGATCAAAATACTATTAATAGGATCGAACTAAGGAAAACGGTAAATATAGGAGTTGTGATTGTGATACAATACCGGGGCACCTCCCCCAAGCTTGGCTGTTGCCAAGGGGAGTGCCCATACCCATGTGATTATATCTCCTTCTTTGTTGTTGGTGAGATATTCTTGGCGATGATTCCTCTCAGGATACGATTCTCCTCCTCGAGCTTGTTGACTTGCTGCTTCAGGTCCATTACTTCCTTATGAAGCTTTCCTGTGACGGCTAAAACTTCGTGCACCCAAGGGTGTTTCATAGCTGTGGGAGAACAAGTGACACTCCTCTTCATATTTTCATAAGAAAGAAATCTAACATTGGAAGGGATAACCGAGTTTGGAATAGCTGAGCTCTGTAGTTCCCCCATCGTGAACCCAGCTCGGAAGCGAGAGGTGACTTCTTGATCCTCCATGGCATCTACCCTCATTAAGTCAGCCTCCATCTCTTCCTCCGTTGCTGGCCCAAAGTGGTCAGGGTCGCTGTTTGCCCTTGGTTCCGGTGCTGGATTAGATACCCGGCTCTCCCCCACTGACTCTTGAGAAGACATCTTGCTCTAATCTGTAGCAGCAACAACTCAAAACAAAAACAGAGGATATTTGTGTGATACGGGAGTCAAAGCCTTCGGGAGAATATATAGTGAATTTTTACCGACCAAAATACGTATCGTGCAAGAAAACGGAGTCCGGAAGGCACACGAGGTGCTCACGAGGTAGGGGTCGCGCCCAGGGGGGTAGGGCGCGCCCTCCACCCTCGTGGGGCCCTTGTGTCCTTCCCAGACAGCTACTTAATTTTCTATTTTTCTAAATATTCCAAAAGGGAGAAATATTGCATTAAAAATTGTTTTGGAGTCGGTTTACTTACCGTACCACATACCAATTCCTTTTCGGAGTCTGAAACATTCTGGAAAGTGTCCCTTATGTATTCCTCTGGGGTTACGGTTTCAATAATATTGGTTTCAATATTTATGGGATTACCTGAGATAAAATGTTTAATTCTTTGACCGTTTACCACCTTTGGATTTGTGCCTTCGAAGTTGTTGATTTTTATGGCACCGGAACGATAGACCTCCTCGATAACATAGGGCCCTTCCCATTTAGAGAGAAGTTTCCCTGCAAAAAATCTTAAACGAGAGTTGTATAGCAATACATAATCACCTACATTAAACTCACACTTTTGTATCCTTTTTTCATGCCATCTTTTAACCTTTTCTTTAAACAACTTGGCATTTTCATAAGCTTGGGTTCTCCATTCATCAAGTGAGCTAATATCAAATAACCTCTTTTCACCGGCAAGTTTGAAATCATAATTGAGCTCTTTAATAGCCCAATATGCCTTATGTTCTAGTTCGAGAGGTAAGTGACATGCTTTTCCATATACCATTTTATACGGAGACATACCCATAGGATTTTTATATGCAGTTCTATAGGCCCATAATGCATCATCAAGTTTCCTGGACCAATTCTTCCTAGACCTATTGACAGTCTTTTGCAAAATTAATTTGAGTTCTCTATTACTCAATTATACTTGACCACTAGACTGTGGGTGATACGGAGATGCAATTCTATGATTGAAGTCATATTTAGCAAGCATTTTACGGAAAGCACCATGAATAAAATGGGAACCACCATCAGTCATTAAATATCTAGGGACTCCAAACCTCGGAAAAATAACTTCTTTAAGCATTTTAATAGAAGTGTTATGATCAGCACTACTAGTTGGAATAGTTCTACCCACTTAGTAACATAATCAACAGCAACTAAAATATGTGTATATCCATTAGAGGCGGGAAAAGGCCCCATATAATCAAAGCCCCAAACATCAAATGGTTCAATAACAAGTGAATAATTCATAGGCATTTCTTGACGTCTACTAATATTACCAATTCTTTGATATTCATCACAAGATCGGACAAACTTACGGGCATCCTTGAAGAGAGTAGGCCAATAAAAACCGGATTGCAATACCTTATGTGCAGTTCTATCTCCCGCGTGGTGTCCTCCATAAGTTTCGGAGTGGCACTTGCGTATGATATGTTCCTGTTCATGCTCAGGTACACAATGTTTAATAACACCATCTACTCCTTCTTTATAAAGATGTGGGTCATCCCAAAAGTAATGTCTCAAATCATAGAAGAAATTTTTCTTTTGTTGGTATGTGAAGCTAGGTGGTATGAATTTAGCAACAATGTAATAGCATAATCAACATACCAAGGAGTACTATGAGAAGTACTTATGCCATTTAATTATTCATCAGGAAAGCTATCATCAATAGGTAGTGGGTCATCAAGAACATTCTCTAACCTAGATAAATTGTCTGCAACTGGGTTCTCAGCTCCTTTTCTATCAACAATATGCAAATCAAATTCTTGTAGCAAGAGAACCCATCTAATAAGTCTAGGTTTAGCATCTTTCTTCTCCATAAGATATTTAATAGCAGCATGATCAGTGTGGATAGTTACTTTAGAATCAACAATATAAGGTCTGAACTTATCACAAGCAAATACAACTGGTAAAAGTTCTTTTTCAGTAGTAGCATGATTTATTTGAGCATTGTCTAGAGTCATACTAGCATAATGGATAACATTTAATTTCTTATCAACTCTTTGCCCTAAAACAGCACCTACAGCATAATCGCTAGCATCACACATAATTTCAAAGGGTAAATTCCAATCATGTGGCTGAACAATAGGTGCAGAGACTAATGCTTTCTTAAGTATTTCAAATGCTTCTACACAATCATCATCAAAGACAAATGGTATATCTTTTTGTAACAAATTAGTCAGAGGTCGAGAATTTTTTGAGAAGTCCTTAATGAACCTCCTATAAAATCCGGTGTGACCAAGGAAACTTCTTATACCTTTGATGTCCTTGGGACATGGCATCTTTTCAATAGCATCAACCTTGGCTTTATCAACTTCAATACCTCTTTCGGAAACTTTATGCCCCAAGACAATACCTTCATTAACCATAAAGTGGCACTTTTCCCAATTCAAGACAAGATTAGTTTCTTCACATCTCTGCAAAACTCGATCAAGATTGCTCAAGCAATCATCAAAAGAAGATCCATAGACGGGAAAGTCATCCATGAAAACCTCACAAATCTTTTCACAAAAGTCAGAGAATATAGCCATCATGCATCTTTGAAAGGTAGTAGGTGCATTACATAAACCAAAAGGCATATGTCTATAAGCAAAAGTACCAAAAGGGCATGTAAAAGTAGTCTTTGATTGATCTTTAGGTGACACAGGTATTTGAGAGAAACCAGAATAACCATCTAGAAAGCAATAATGTGTATGTTTGCATAGTCTTTCTAGCATTTGATCGATAAAAGGTAAGGGGTAATGATCTTTCTTAGTAGCCTTATTTAATTTGCGGAAATCAATTACCATCCTATAACCTGTAATAATTCTTTGTGGAATCAATTCATCTTTATCATTAGGAACAACAGTAATACCTCCCTTCTTATGGACACAATGAACAGGACTTACCCACTGACTATCAGCAACGGGATAAATTATACCTGCCTCCAGAAGCTTTAGTATTTCTTTTCTTTCCACTTCTTTCATTTTAGGATTCAGACGTCATTGAGGATCATGAACTGGTTTGACATCTGCTTCCAAATTTATTTTATGTTGACATAGAGTGGGACTAATGCCCTTAAGATCATCAAGAGTATATCCAATAGCAGCATGGTGCTTCTTCAGAGTTTTCAATAATCTTTCTTCTTCATGCTCTGAAAGGTTAGCACTAATAATAACAGGATATATCTTCTTTTCATCAAGATAAGCATATTTAAGATTATCAGGCAATGGTTTAAGCTCAAACACGGGATCACCCTTAGGTGGAGGGGGATCCCCTAGGATTTCAACAGGCAAATTGTGTTTTAGGATAGGTTCCTGTTTAAAGAATAGTTCATCTATTTCCCTTCTTTCATTCATAAACATATCATTCTCATGGTCTAGCAAATATTGTTCTAAAGGATCACTAGGAGGTACGGCAATAGAAGAAAGACCAATAGTTTCATCCTTACTAGGCAATTCTTCTTCACGGTGTTGTTTACTAAATTTAGAGAAATTAAATTCATGAGTCATATAATCCAAGCCAATAGTAACAACATCCCTTGTGCAATCTATGGTAGCATTAACAGTGTTCAACAAGGGTCTACCAAATATAATGGGACAAAAGCTATCTTGTGGGGAACCAAGAACAAGAAAATCAGCATGATATTTAGTTTTCCCACATAAGACTTCAACATCTCTAACAATTCCCATTGGTGAAATAGTATCCCTATTAGCAAGTTTAATAGTAACATCAATTTCTTCTAACTCAACAGGTGCAATGTCATGCATAATTTCTTTGTATAAGTCAATAGGTATTGCACTAGCACTAGCACCCATATCACATAAGCCATGATAACAATGATATCCTATTTTAACAGAAATAACAGGCACGCCTACCACAGGTCTATGTTTATCTTTAGCACAAGGTTTAGCAATTCTGGCATTTTCACCGCAGAACTAAATAACATGCCCATCAATATTATCAGACAAGAGATCTTTAACAATAGCAATATTAGGTTCTACTTTAACTTGCTCAGGAGGTATATATGTTTTAATATTGATTTTACGAACCACAGTTGAAGCTTTAGCATGATCCTTTATCCTAACAGGGAAAGGTGGTTTCTCAACATAAGAAGTAGGAACAATAGGATCATTATAAGTGATAGTCTTTTCTTCAACTTTAATAGGTGCAACTACCTTTACTTCTATGGAGGATGATATTTAAACCACTTCTCCTTAGGAAGATCAACATAAGTAGCAAAGGATTCACAGAAAGAAGCTACTATCTCGGAGTCAAGTCCATATTTAGTGCTAAATTTATGGAAAATATCGGTATCCATAAAAGATTTAACACAATCAAAACTAGGTGTCATACCTGACTCCTTACCATTGTCGAGGTCCCAATCTTCAGAGTTGCGTTTAATTCTATCCAATAAATCTCATTTGAATTCAATAGTCTTTATCATAAAAGAGCCATCACAAGAAGTATCGAGCATGGTGCGATTATTTTCAGAAAGCCGAGCATAAAATTTTTGAATAATCATTAATCTTGAGAGCTCATGATTGGGGCATGAATATAACATTGATTTAAGCCTCCCCTAAGCTTGAGCGATGCTTTCTCCTTCGCGAGGCCAAAAATTATATATATATATATAATTGCGATCACGATGAACAAGATGCATAGGGTAATACTTTTGATGAAATTCCAATTTCAATCTTCTATAGTTCCATGATCTAGTATCATCACATAGCCTATACCATATCAATGCGTCTCCCTTCAAAGATAAAGGGAAGACCTTCTTCTTAGCAACATCATCGGGTATACCTGCAAGCATAAATAATCCACAAACTTCATCCACATATATTAGGTGTTCATCAGGATGCTTTGTTCCATCTCCTGTAAAAGGATTAGCTAGCAGTTTTCCTATCATACCCGAAGGATACTCATAAGGAATTTCATTTTCAATAGGTTCAGTAGGTTGAGGAGCAACTCTTTGCTCTACTGGTCGGGGTGAAGATACCCCGAACAAGCCCCTCAGAGGATTACTTTCCATAGTAACAAGTGGCAGTAAATTTCAGCACACTATATAAATTTTTCCTTACCAAATTCCACCTACCAAAGGCGCTTCACTCCCTGGCAACGGCGCCAGAAAAGAGTCTTGATGACCCACAAGTATAGTGGATCTATCGTAGTCCTTTCGACAAGTAAGAGTGTCGAACCCAACGAGGAGCAGAAGGAAATAATAAGCGGTTTTCAGCAAGGTATTCTCTGCAAGTACTGAAATAAGTGGTAACAGATAGTTTTGTGATAAGATAATTTGTAACAAGCAACAAATAACAAAACTAAATAAAGTGCAGCAAGGTGGCCCAATCCTTTTTGTAGCAAAGGACAAGCCTGGGCAAACTCTTATATAAGGAAAAGCGCTCCCGAGGACACATGGGAATATCGTCAAGCTAGTTTTCATCACGTTCATATGATTCGCATTCGGTACTTTGATAATTTGACATGTGGGTGGACCGGTGCTTGGGTGTTTTTCTTACTTGAACAAGCATCCCACTTATGATTAACCTCTATTGGAAGCATCCGCAACTAAAACAAAAGTATTAAGGTAAACCTAACCATAGCATGAAACATGTGGATCCAAATCAGCCCCTTACGAAGCAACGCATAAACTAGGGTTTAAGCTTCTGTCACTCTAGCAACCCATCATCTACTTATTACTTCCCAATGCCTTCCTCTAGGCCCAAATAATGGTGAAGTGTTATGTAGTCGACGTTCACATAACACCACTAGAGGCTAGACAACATCCATCTCATCAAAATATCGAACGAATACCAAATTCACATGACTACTAATAGCAAGACACTCCCTTGTCCTTAGGAACAAACGTAACTACTCACAAAGCATATTCATGTTCATAATCAGAGGGGTAATAATATGCATAAAGGATCTGAACATATGATCTTCCACCAATTAAACCAACTAGCATCAACTACAAGGAGTAATTAAGACTACTAGCAACCTACTAGCACCAATCCCGGACTTGGAGACAAGAATTGGATACAAGAGATGAACTAGGGTTTTGAGATGAGATGGTGCTGATGAAGATGTTGATGGAGATTGCCCTCTCCCGATGAGAGGAGCGTTGGTGATGACGATGGCGATGATTTCCCCCTTCGGGAGGGAAGTTTCCCCAGCAGAACAGCTCTGCCGGAGCTCTAGATTGGATCCGCCAAGGTTCCACCTCGTGGCAGCGGTGTTTCATCCTGAAAGGTTGCTTCTTATTTTTTTTCTCGATGAAAGACTTCATATAGGAGAAGATGGTCATCGGAGAGCCACCAGGGGGCCCACGAGGTAGGGCGCGTGCCCTGGGGGGACCCACCCTCGTGGAAAGGGTGTGGGCCCCCGGGTCTTCATATTTGGCGAGGATTTATTATTATTTATTATAAGGTATTCCATGGAGTTTCAAGACTTTTGGAGTTGTGCCGGATAGGTCTCTAATATTTTCTCCTTTTCTAGCCCAGAATTCCAGCTGCCGGCATTCTCCCTCCTTATGTAAACCTTGTAAAATAAGAGAGAATAGCCATAAGTATTGTGACATAATGTGAAATATCAGCCCACAATGCAATAAATATCGATATAAAAGCATGGTGCAAAATGGACGTATCACTTCTCTTCTTCATAATTGTGCAAACGGAAAATCTTGTCAACCTTCAATGCCCATGAAAGGTACTTTTTGGGGTCGTTGCTTCTGTTGAACTTGGGCATGGTGAACTTGAGTTTATCATAGCGTTTCTCTTCATTGTGTTGGGGTCGGGGATGATGACGCCCATGTTGTTGATGATTGTTCAACTCGTGGTGTTCTTGGCGCGGAGGGTTGTCATCCTCATGTTGCTCTTGTCGTGGAGGATCTCCATTGTATTGATGATCTTGATTGACTTTTTGTTCTTGGTGATCTTGTCAAGCTCGAGGAGGAACTTGGCGATG
This sequence comes from Triticum urartu, assembly GCF_003073215.2. Lineage (NCBI taxonomy): Eukaryota > Viridiplantae > Streptophyta > Magnoliopsida > Poales > Poaceae > Triticum > Triticum urartu. The sequence goes on from NC_053024.1 coordinate 399,968,207, forward strand.
CACGCGAACTTGGAATCTTCGTTCTTGAATTTCTTTGCGAAGTGCTTCTTCTTGTTCTCGAGCTTGTCGGCCTCGGTTGGCTATGGCTCTACTTGAATCTTGGAGGGCTTGTTGCGTCGCAAGTGCTTGAGCTTCACGGAGTTGTTCTTCTTGGCGTTGTGCCTCGACGTCTTGTGCAACTTGGTGTACACGCGCTCGCTCTTCCTCTTCATGTTGGCGTTGTCGTTTCCATTCTCGTGCTAGCGCAAAGGCCTCTTGGGTTTGACGTTGTCGGTGCTCTTGAGAGTCGGTGTCGCATTGGGAATTGAGGTTTGCTTGACGATCGTTGCGCGCGGCTCGGTGAAGATCGTTCGATGTCGGTCTACTTGAGCCGGAGAGTGTGAAGTCGGATTGGCGACTTGAACGGCTCCTTCTTGAAGTGAAAGAAGAGCGGTTGAGCAACAAAGCACGAATCTCGTACATTCTTGTGTCATTCTCTTGCTTGTGATCGTCGAACTTGTGGTCGAAGTAGTCCCTTGTACGTTGCTCAGAAAGTTGCAAGTCGGCGACAAGGTTGTCGATGCGTTCACTCATAGCTTGTTGCTCCTGATGCAAAGCACGTTGTGCACCAAAGAGGTGACTCTTGGTGACGATAGGAGTTCATGTCGTCGTCTTGCTCCATGAAGAGTTGGTTTGTAGAGGTACTAGGCCTATCCATCATTCCAAGACAAATGTGAGTGGTAGAAAGAGAAGAACGAATACCAAATGTACCTTGACCGAAGTTGAAAGTGGATCGACGATCACTCCAATGTAGGACAAGGAAATATCACAATTGGTACTAGCTCTTGTCGGTTTCTCGCACCTACACAAGTAAAAGCTTATGGTGGATCTTCGTTAGGATGGTGGCACAAAATTTGATGCAATTGTAAGTGAGTTTCAATAATGTTGGAAAAGATTTGCAAGATGCAATGTAACAAGTAGACCAAGCATATAAGGTACACGGAAACACACACGCAAAAAGATAAGTGGGGTTGGGCAACCAGGGATGAGCCAAAATGTGGAATCCACAAAAATGCTCTTGTTGCACAACACTAGAGAGACGCCAGCACGATTGCACAATAGGCGAATACAAGAACTTGTGCACAACCTACTTAGCAAAAATGCAACGACTTCTATCCCAAGTATGCTTTATGCAAGGTGTTTCTATGATATGATCCAAGATGATCGAATATGACAATCTTAATGTTGTTTGATGCTATGGTTCTTGCTTAGAAGCTCTTTGCTTATCTTTCCTCTTTGCTTAAAAGCTTGTTTGGCTCTTTGATGTTTGAGCTTTTTTCTCATGCATTGCTTGACGAACCAAGGTAGAAATTGTGTAAGCGATGGCAACTTTGTGACACAAGAGATGATACCACTATATGCAACAATGATGTATGTATGCTATGGGAAATATGATCACTAATGTGCACAAGTCTCGTTGCCGGCAATACTCAATGGCTAGTCTCAATGGGTAAGCAACGCAAAGGAGTAAGGCTATGATGGCTATCTGTAGTGACCCGACCTCAAACGGTCCAATCTCTGTGCTCAGGTGTCATCCCCGGATCAGTAACGCTGACACCACACAGTACTTGAAGGATTTATAACAGAGTAGCAATCACACACATATTACATCGAGTCTCAAAAGAGAGCTTATTACAATAAATATGGCTTAAGGCCATCTAATAACGATAACAGCGGAAGGCTTGGAAGATAAGTGAGTCCATCAACTCCAATGGCATCACTGAGTATAGAACCACGACCTAAAAGGCACCTTACTCATCGTCTGAAAAGTCTGCAACATGGACGTTGCAGCCCGAAACGGGTCAGCACATGGAATATGCTGGCAATGTAACACATAGAGAGCAATGAAAGAATAAGGCTATACCATATGCATATTTGGCTGATGGAAAGCTCTATGGTTACAGTTCTGCGTAAAGACAATTTTTCCCTACCGCAAAGGAATAAATTTTATTTAACTATCATGGTAGTTGTTAAACATTGAGAATGGTTGACAACATTCTCAATCCCAATTAAGCATCATCATTAAACAAAACCCAACAATATTAATTAGAGTAACATGATGAGATTCACATGATAATCCAAGTACTAGATACTCAAGATGTCCATAACCGGGGACTCGGCTAATCATGATTAGTTTATACACTCTACAGAGGTTTGCGCACTTTTCCCCACAAGACTCGATCTCCTCCGTTGGGATTCTCGCACTACATGGTGTTTGAGAAACGGATGACCGAGACATAGTCTTTCAGAAGTGCTAGCACCTTACGATCGGGTAGACCGTTACACCTACTTTCCCCTACATCTGCTAGTCTACCACTGTAAAGAGTTCGCACGACTTACTCAACTATGCTAGAGCCCATGGTAGCTTGTGGCTGCACACAGAAGTTTCTAGCATGAATAATCTCATGATCCCTTTGAGCCTGGGTGGCGGTCCAAAAGAAAAATAGGCAATCACTGGAATACCCAGGTGCCTCAATCCACCCATATGTGTATTTAAGTTGCCACATTAGATAAACCATTAATTTAACAATCTCACATCTGTCATGGATTTCACTCACCCAGTCCACGTCTACTAGCATAGCATGGCAATAAGCAAATGTAGAAGTAACTCCCAAAGGTTTGATAATAAAACAAGTGATAGGTACTACCTCATCTACTTCCCAAACCCACAATTTAATTAGATCCTAATCATGCAATGTGTGAGGATTGATCTAATGCAATAAAACTGGGTAGTAGGAGGTATGATCAAAGTGTTACTTGCCTTGCTAATGATCCGGGAAACCTAGCGATTCGAAGTAGCAAGATGCGCACTCCGGGTATTCTATCACAAACAAACAAACATACAATAAGTACTCAACTAATGCACAGGTAAAACTCAAATAAGAGATCTAACCAGAAAGTTCAACTTAAGAACTCCGGTTTGCAAAAAGAATCAAATCGAATGAAGCAATGAAAGACAAACGGCAAAAGAAGCAGGCTTCGTTTACTATTCTGGATCTAGGTCAAGTTTTACAAAAGCAAAAACTTGTTTGAGTTGGTTAAACGGAAAGATGGTTTCGAGATGAAACTCCAAGCGCTTGAATCGCCTGATTCCGATAAACGAGCGAAAAGTTATACTAGAACGAAAATCAGATCAGGAATCGCGATCAGAAAAATCGCGGATTTAATCCGAGAAAAAGAAAACGACAAACAGATTAACGAACGAACGTTCGTTATCTGTAACTAAACGATGAACGCGTTTGTTAAAACGAACGAACGAGTGAACGCTCGCTAAATAACTAAACCGAAAAAACGGATCTAACGAAAAAACGGATCTAGGGTGTTTTTCGAAAAAACCTGATCGGTTTTCTTCGCGAAAACCGAGGCAACGGTGGCTACCTCGGCGGCTCCGGCGAACGACGGCGGGGCGGCGGCTCTGGCGATCGACAGCGGCGACGGCGGGTGGCGATGGCGGCTGGGCGGGGCGGCGGTGGCGGGGGCAGGGTGGCGCTAGGGTTAGGGTTTGGGGTGGGGCGCGGTTTGGGCTGCCTCGGCCCGGGGCGCTGCTATAAAAAGCCCCGGCCAGGCGGAGTCCTGGCCGGTCACGGCCTAAGATCGGTTTGGATTTTTTTTAAATAATTACGCTCGGAAAAAAAACAAAAGAAATACTAAACGGACTCCAAAAATCCTGAAATAAATTTTCCCCGGCTTCTAAAATCAAGCCGCACAGGATGAACATTTATTTGGGGCCAAAATGCAATTTTGAAAAACACGCATTTTTCCTAAATTCAAATAAAATAGCAAATAAATCTTATTTGATTTTTTTGTTGAATCCTCAATATTTCTTTATTTTGGGAAAGTCATTTTATTCCCTCTCTCATATTTTGATAGTAGAAATAATTGAAGATAAAATAAATAAAATCAAATGATCCTATTTTCAAAAATTTGAGATAACTCAAATATGAAAATAACGAAATCCCTAACTCTCTCTGAGGGTCCTTGAGTTGCGTGAAATTTCTAGGATCAACCAAAATGCAATAAAATATGATATGCAATGATGATCTATTGTATAACATTCCAAATTGAAAATTTGGGATGTTACAAACCTACCCCCCTTAAGATGAATCTCGCCCTCGAGATTCGGGTTGGCTAGACAATAGGTGAGGGTGGTCCTTCAGCAGATCTTCCTCTCGCTCCTAGGTGGCTTCATCCTCCATGTGGTGGCCCCACTAAACTTTGCAAAACTTAATAACCTTACTGCGGGTGACTCGGTTGGCATACTCAAGTATCTTGACTGGTTTCTCCTCATAGGTCAAATCACTATCCAACTGAATCGCTTCCAGCGGCACTGTGTCTCTCAGTGGTATATCAGCCATCTCTGTGTGGCACTTCTTTAACTGGGAAACGTGGAACACGTCGTGAACTCCTGACAATCCTTCGGGCAATTCCAACTTGTAGGCTACTTCTCCCATACGCTCCAAAACTTTGTATGGTCCTACAAAACGTGGTGCTAACTTTCCCTTGACTCCAAAGTGCTTAAATCCTCGAAGTGGAGATACTCAAAGATAAAATCGGTCTCCGACTTCGTAAAGTGTCTCCTTGCGTTTAGAATCTGCGTAGCTCTTCTGCCTGGACTAGGCTACCTTGAGCCTATCGCGGATCAACTTACTTTCTGTTCAGACTCCTTAATCAGATCCGGTCCAAACAATTGTCGGTCTCCAACTTCATCCCATGACAATAGGGTTCTGCATCTCCTTCCGTACAAGGCTTCGAGAGGGGCCATCTTCAATCTGGATTGGTAACTGTTGTTATAAGAGAACTTTGCATATGGCAAATTCTCGTCCCAACTAGATCCATAATCTAGCGCGCAAGCTCTCAGCATATCCTCCAAAATCTGATTGACTCTCTCGGTCTGTCCATCTGTCTGCGGATGAAAAGCTGTACTGAACTCTAGCCTGGTACCCAAGGTTTCGTGCAACTGATTCCAGAACTTTGAGGTAAACTGGGTTCCTCTATCTAATACAATGCTCCTTGGAACTCCATGCAAACATACGATCCTGGTCATGTATATCTATGCCAACTTGGCACTGGTATAGGTAGTCTTCACAGGGATGAAATGAGCTACCTTTATCAAACGATCGACTAGAACCCATATCGAGTCATAGCCTGAACGTGTTCTCAGCAATCCTGTGATAAAATCCATGCCTAACTTATCCCACTTCCATTCGGGTATCGGCAATGGTTGTAGCAATCCCGCTGGCTTCTGATGCTCTGCCTTTACTCTCTGACATACATCACAAACTGCTATATACTCCGCAATATCCTTCTTCATTCCGGTCCACCAGAAAATATCCTTCAAATCCAAATACATCTTGGTATTTCCAGGGTGAATCGAATATGGTGAATCATGGGCCTCTTGGAGAATCAACTTCCTGATCTCCGGGTCGTTGGGCACATAAACACGATCTTCAAACCATAAGGTATCATGCTCATCCTCACGAAATCCTTTAGCTTTCCCTTTGCTCATTTTCTCCTTAATAAAAGCAATCTCCTTGTCATTCTTCTAGGCTTCTCCGATCTTATCCATCAAAGTAGACTGAATCTCCAATGCTGCTACATAGCCTCTCGGGACTATCTCCAAACATAGCTCACGAAGATGCTTGGCTAATTCCCTTGGTAAATCTCCCGTTATTAGGGTGTTGACATGGCTCTTACGGCTCAGCGCATCGGCTACTACGTTAGCCTTTCCAGGGTGATAATGCAATCTCATATCATAATCCTTGATGAGCTCCAACCATCTCCTTTGTCTAAGGTTTAACTCCTTCTGCGTGAAAATATACTTCAAACTCTTGTGATCTGTGTACACCTCACAATGATTTCCAATGAGAAAGTGTCTCCAAGTCTTCAATGCATGCACTACGGCTGCTAACTCCAAATCATGCGTAGCATAGTTCAACTCAGTAGGCTTAAGCTGTCGTGAGGCATAGGAAACAACTCTTCCTTCCTGCATAAGCACTGCTCCAAGTCCTCAACATGAAGCGTCGCAATACACTCATAATCCTTGGTCTGATCTGGCAAAATCAGTACTGGTGATGTAACCAAACGTTTCTTCAACTCCTGGAAACTGGCCTCACACTCCTCGGTCCATATGAACTTGGTATCTTTCTTCAACAACTCCGTCATAGGCTTCGTAAACTTCGAGAATTTTCAATAAATCTCCGGTAGTATCCTATAATTCCAAGAAAACTCTGGATCTCTCCAACTGTTATTGGGGCTTCCCAATTTGTCACAGTGTCAACCTTGGTGGGATCTACTACTATACCTTCTCCGGATATAACGTGTCCGAGAAATCCAACTTCCTTCAACCAAAACTCACATTTGCTAAACTTGGCATATAACTGATGTTCTCTAAGCTTACCAAGTACCAAACGCAAATGCTCCTTATGCTCCTCTTCATTCTTCGAGTAAACCAGAATATCATCAATGAACACTACGACGAACTTATCCAAAAAATCCATAAACACCTTGTTCATCATGTTCATAAAATATGCAGGGGCGTTAGTCAGTCCAAACGACATGACCGTATACTCGTACAACCCATACCTGGTGGTAAAAGCCGTCTTAGGTATATCTTGTTCTCGAATCTTCAACTGATGGTATCCTGATCGCAGATCGATCTTGGAAAATACCTTAGGTCCTTGCAATCGATCAAACAGATCATTGATCATCGGTAGTGGGTACTTGTTCTTGATGGTTACTTCATTCAATCCCTGATAATCAACAACCATCCTTAACGATCCATCCTTCTTCTCCACTAGAAGTACTGGCAATCCCCAAGGCGAAGAACTTGGGCGAATATACCCTTTATCTAGTAACTCCTTAATCTGCTTCTTAATCTCCACCAAATCCTTTGCGGGCATCCTATATGGTCTCTTAGATATTGGCCCTATGCCTGGCAAAAGCTCAATCAAAAACTCAATATCTCTATCCGGTGGCATGCATGGCAACTCTTCTAGAAATACATCAGGGAAATCCTTCACTACTGGTACCTCCTCCTGCACAACTCCTGTTAAGCAATTTACTTGAGTCCTTTTTGGCACATGCTGGGATACATACTTGATCCTTCTCCCTTCTAGGGTGGTAAGCAAAATTGATTTATTGGCACAATCGATGTTTCCTCCATACATCGACAGCCAATCCATACCCAGAATTACATCCAAACCTTGTGATTCCAAAGTGATCAAATCCGAGGGAAACACATGCCTACCTATACTCAATGGCACTTGAAAACATCCCTTACTAGCCATATACTCCGCTCCTGGCGAGTTTACTAACATAGGTGTTCTAAGAACTTTGGTGGGCATGTTATACTTATCCACAAATCCCCTTGATATGTATGAATGCGATGCACCGGTATCGAAAAGAACGAGTGCAGTAAATGACTTAACCAAAAACTTACCGATTCTGCATCCGGCTGCTCTTCAACCTCCTCCACTTTAACGTGGTTCACCTGTCCCCTATTGAAAGGGTTCGACTTCTTCCCAGAGCTTCCATTGTCATTTCCATTCCGGGATTCAGGACATTCATTGGCATAATGTCCGGTCTTCTGGCACTTAAAGCAAGTGACTTGGCTCAGGTCTCTCTTGGCTGGGGTTGATGGGTTGGAATGGTTCTGGCCGTTGCTTCCTCCATTCCGATTACCATTCTTGGTGCCATTGTGATTGTGCAAGCTACCTCCTCCATGGGTATGTTGAAAATGCCCTCCCAGTCTAGGGGTAAAACGTGGCTTCTGCTGAGCTCCTGAATTGTACTTCCCTTGTCCATACTTCCTTTTGCGATTCTCAATCTGCTGCTGCTTCCCTTCAATCATAAGAGCAATATCTACCAACTCCTGGTAGTTCTTGAAGGTTCCTACCATCAACTGCATGCTCAACTCATCATTCAGTCCTTCCAGAAACTTCTCCTGCTTAGCTGCATCCGTAGCAACGTCATCTGGGGCATAACATGCTAACTTACTAAAGTCCTCCACATACTGGCCAATCGTCCATCCTCCTTGGCGCAAGTTGCGAAACTCTCGCTTCTTCATGGTCATAGCTCCTGCTGAAACATGGGCAGTACGGAAAGCCTATTGAAATTGGTCCCATGTGAAAGTGTCGATAGGGAAAGTGGTTGTGAAATTCTCCCACCAAGATGCTGTGGGTCCTTCAAGCTGATGTGCGGCACACTTCACCTTTTCTGCATCTGTGCATCCTGCTGTGGTCAACTCCCTTGCAGTCTTGCGGAGCCAATCATCTGCTACTATTGGCTCGGTGCTACTGGAAAACACCGGCGGATTCAGCCTAAGAAAACAGGCTAAGTGGTCAACAGGTGGTGGTGATGGTGGGTTGTTGTTGTTGTTTCCCCGATTTTGATTCTGGACTAGCAACTGCATCAATGTGTTCTACTGCTGGATCAACTGGGTGAGCTTCGGTGGGAAAGTAAATCCGGGGTCACGTCTCAGAGGCATCTGAGGGTTTAGAAAAGATGAGATTTAAGAATAGAGAGGGGACTAGAGAGAAAACACTACCCATATGCACATGAAGCAAAAGCAAACAATTCACTTCATTCAATCAAACAAGGGCATACAATCGGTCTAACTATCGTAAAAGTGCTCGGACTACTATATTTACATGGTGGACTACTACTACTGTTGGGGTGGTCTACTAGAAATATTCTTCGGTTGCAGACTCCATGATATCCGCTCTTGCTTCATCAACATAGTGATCATCGCTATCGTCTGGATCCGAGTCGGTGTCGTCGATGATGATGTAGTCTTCCGGGCGAATCTCCTTGGGTTCTTCGTCTTCTTCTACTGGTGTAGGGCCTCCATGAATATTCCAGTCTTCTTGATCAGATCGTCATTCTTCTCCACTAATACTTCGATTTCCTCTTCATAATCCTCATGTGTAGCCTTGAGTTCTTCCTCCAGTTCCTTGATTCTTGTCTTTGCCTTCTTCAAGTCTATCATGTCGGCGCACATCTGGTTCTCCTGACGTCGAATGTCCTGGTTTAACTCCTAGATAAAAGCTGCAATTGATCTATCCTTCTTGGTGCTGATCATCTCCCAGTGCTCATCTCGGTGTCCACAAATCTGGTAGATAGTATCCTTGAGATCATTGCGATAAACTTCTCCAATGCGTCCCATGGCGATGTGAGCTGCCATGCTCTTTCCTAGACTCCAGGTTGGTGCATCAGAGGAAAACTCTATGGGATTAGTGACTGGCATGAACGTCCTTCCTAGAACTTGAATTTGAATCACCCAACGCTCTTCTTCAGGTAAAGTGGCATTGTAAGTTCCGGTGAAGCTTGGTACTCCTATGTTCAGATATCTAGTGACTTCCTTCAAGTGACGTCCAAAGGGTGTATCTTCATCCGGTTGTGTGAACTTGTTCCTTGCATCCGCCATCCTAAAAGAGTAGAAAAGATGAGGAGTCAGAATGAGAAGAGTGAGTAGTGATCTAGGGCTTTAGCTTAGTGGTCGTGTCCTACAGTCAGCGTGTGCTCTGATACCATCTTGTAGCGACTAGACCTCAAACGGTCCAATCTCTGTGCTCAGGTGTCATCCCTGGATCAGTAATGCTGACACCACATAGTACTTAAAGGATTTATAACAGAGTAGCAATCACACACTTATTACATCGAGTCTCAAAAGAGAGCTTATTACAATAAATATGGATTAAGGCCATCTAACAACGATAACAGCGGAAGGCTTGGAAGATAAGTGAGTCCATCAACTCCAACGGCATCACTAAGTATAGAACCACGACCTAAAAGGCACCTTACTCGTCGTCTGAAAAGTCTGCAACATGAACGTTGCAGCCCGAAACGGGTCAGCACATGGAATATGCTGGCAATGTAACACACAGAGAGCAATGAAAGAATAAGGCTATACTATATGCATATTTGGCTGGTGGAAAGCTCTATGGTTACAGATTTGCGTAAAGCCAATTTTTCCCTACTACAAAGGAATAAATTTTATTTAACTATCATGGTAGTTGTTAAACATTAAGAATGGTTGACAGCATTCTCAATCCCAATTAAGCATCATCATTAAACGAAACCCAACAATATTAATTAGAGTAACATGATGAGATTCACATGATAATCCAAGTACTAGATACTGAAGATGTCCATAACCGGGGACTCGGCTAATCATGATTAGTTTATACACTCTGCAGAGGTTTGCGCACTTTTCCCCACAAGACTCGATCTCCTCCGTTGGGATTCTCGCACTACATGGTGTTTGAGGAACGGATGACCGAGACATAGTCTTTCAGAAGTGCTAGCACCTTACGATTGGGTAGACCGTTACACCTACATTCCCATACATCTGCTAGTCTACCACTTTAAGAGTTCACACGACTTACTCAAATATGCTAGAGCCCATGGTAGCTTGTGGCTGCACACGGAAGTTTCTAGCATGAATAATCTCATGATCCCTTTGAGCCTGGGTGGCGGTCCAAAAGAAAAACATGCAATCACTGGAATACCCAGGTGCCTCAATCCACCCATATGTGTATTTAAGTTACCACCTTAGATAAACCGTTAATTTAACAATCTCACATCTGTCATGGATTTCACTCACCCAGTCCACGTCTACTAGCATAGCATGGCAATAAGCAAACGTAGAAGTAACTCCCAAAGGTTTGATAATAAAAAAAGTGATAGGTACTACATCATCTACTTCCCAAACCCACAATTTAATTAGATCCTAATCATGCAATGTGTGAGTATTGATCTAATGCAATAAAACTGGGTAGTAGGAGGTATGATCAAAGTGTTACTTGCCTTGCTGATGATCCGGGAAACCTAGTGATTTGAAGTAGCAAGCGGCGCACTCCGGGTATTCTATCACAAACAAACAAACATACAATAAGTACTCAACTAATGCACAGGTAAAACTCAAATAAGAGATCTAACCAGAAAGTTCAACTTAAGAACTCCGGTTTGCAAAAAGAATCAAATCGAATGAAGCAACGAAAGACAAACGGCAAAAGAAACAGGCTTCGTTTACTATTCTGGATCTAGGTCAAGTTTTACAGAGCAAAAACTTGTTTGAGTTGGTTAAACGGAAAGAGGGTTTCGAGACGAAACTCCAGGCGCTTGAATGGCCTAATTCGGATAAACGAGCGAAAACTTATACTAGAACGAAAATCGGATCAGGAACCGCAATCAGAAAAATGGTGGATTTAATCCGAGAAAAAGAAAACGACGAACAGATTAACGAATGAACGTTCGTTATCTGTAACTAAACAATGAACGCGTTCGTTAAAACGAAAGAACGAGCGAACGCTCGCTAATTAACTAAACCAAAAAAACCGATCTAACGAAAAAAACGGATCTAGGTTTTTTTTTCAAAAAACCCGATCAGTTTTCTTTGCGAAAACCGAGGCAACAGCGGCTACCTCGGCGGCTCCGGCGAACGACGGCGGCGCGGCGGTTCCGGCGATCGACGGCGGCGGCGGCGTCGGGGCGGGGCGGCGCTAGGGTTTGGGGCGTGGCGTGGTTTAGGCTGCCTCGGCCCAGGGTGCTGCTATAAAAAGCCCCGCCGGGCGGAGTCCTGGCCGGTCACGGCCCAAGGTCAGTTCGGATTTTTTTTTAAATAATTACGATCAGAAAAAAAGACAAAAGAAATACTAAACGGACTGCAAAAGTCCCAAAATAAATTGTCCCCGGCTTCTAAAATCAAGCCGCACAGGATGAACATTTATTTGGGGCCTAAATGCAATTTTGAAAAACACGCATTTTTCCTAAATTCGAATAAAATAGAAAATAAATCCAAATAAAATCTTATTTGATTTTTTATTGAATCCTCAATATTTCTTTTTTTGGGAAAGTTATTTTATTCCCTCTCTCATATTTTGATAGTACAAATAATTGAAGATAAAATAAATAAAATCAAATGATCCTATTTTCAAAAATTTGAGAAAACTCAAATATGAAAATAACGAAATCCCCAACTCTCTCCGAGGGTCCTTGAGTTGCGTGAAATTTCTAGGATCTACCAAAATGCAATAAAATATGATATGCAATGATGATCTATTGTATAACATTCCAAATTGAAAATTTGGGATGTTACACTATCAATGTAATGGCAAGAGTGATAAGTCCAATACCATGATGGGGCTACCGGTCTTGCTTCCGGTATGGTGTAAAAATGGTGGCATGAATACCAAGGTGTATTCGAGGTGGTCGTTGTTGATTACGATGTAGGACGTGTCCGTGGCGAAGATGAGTGGCGGTGATGTCAATGTCGAACCATACCTAGATAGCCGAAACACAAAAGGATACGGTACCGCAACTCAAATTCTCAAACCTAGAAGTAGCAAATGTGTCGGAGAGCGAAACGGTCCAAAATGGTTGGGCTATGCGGAAGTGGTGGAGGTATGCGGAAGTATATGTGGTATATGGTGGGCACCGGAGCAAAATTTGGTGAAAAATGGACGGAAAACGGGGCGGTGGATGGAGATGTTGCTGCCAGGGGTCGGATGTCCGGGTGGAAGGCCTGATGTCCGGGCTTGTCGGGCCGGATGTCTGGGCTCTAGATCCGGGGACGAACGGGATGAACACCGCTAGGGGAGGTCAAATCCGGGCGATATTCGGAGGAATTTGTAGATGGAAATTGGGGGGGGGGCTGGATGGGAAGCTAGATCCACTCGATACAAAGCAAATCCACGGATCCAAACCAACAAAATCTCAACACACCAAAAAATCAAAAAAATTGGGGGGCTATTTTTGTGGGGCAATTTTCGAATTAGGACGAAAAACAACAAAACAAGGCCAGAAACACAACGGGGAGGCTCCGAAATCATGATCAACCTGGCTCTTGATACCAAGATGATGTAGGGTGGAACCCTATGGGCCGATCTTTCACAAAAGGAGCAGATCCCGCGATGAACACGAAGAACACGAGGAGGGAAACGAGGGAAAACACAAGGGGGAACACAAGAGGAACACTCAACTAACAAGAACAAGTCACGCAAGTGCTAGATCCTCAAATACATAAGAGAAGATACACGATCCACGGACAACTAAGGACAATACATGGTAACCGGTCTTCTCCGTGAGGAGGTCTTGATGTTCTTCCCTAAAGAGGGGTCTTGAATCCGCTTGGGGGATCTTCTCCATAGGAGGCTCGAATCTCCGAGAAGGTAACCAAGTGGATGAGCAAAGCTCTCACATGAAATATGAGCTAATCCTTTGCTAACCCTAGAAAGTTGGGAGAGGTGGAGTATTTATAGTCTAGGGGGAGAAGGGATACATGGGCCTCGTCCCTTCACTATGCGCAAATTGGGGAGGCCGTATGTCCGGGCTTTCACGCGATGTCGGATGTCCGGGCTGGGGAGGCCGGATGTTCGGGCTAGAGTGGTGGCATTTGTTGCTCTCGGGTTTGGAGGGGCCGGATTTCCGGGCTGGTGGCCGGATGTCCGGGGGCTCGGGAGAGTCCGGATGTCTGGGCTGTCGAGGCTGGATGTCCGAGGCCTGTAGCTTCTGGCGGCTGTGCTGCTGTAGTGGATGACGCTCCAGGGGCCGGATGTCCGGGTTCTTGGCCGGATGTCCGGGGCCTGCGAGATGTTCTTGGCTCCTTCCGTTGGTTCTCCTCATCCGTGAACTTGGGGACTTGTACATCTTCATGCGCATCTTCGGGAGGGTCCTCCTGGTACCTGATCATGCACAACATCTCGGACTTAGGTAGTAGCCATGTCTCATGTATAGAAAGTGGAAGTTCAGAGAGGAGTGAGTTCACCTTATCTTCGATAGCCTTGGCTCGGGCTCTTGTCATTGGTCCAAGTGGTGTCATTGGATGTGTAGGTGCATCCATGGGGATGATCATGGGATGCTCCGCATCACCTTTTCTTTTTGAATAAATCCAAAGGGATTCAAAACATTCCCAACATTTTGTGGCAGTGCACGATAATTCTTTGGAATTGTTTTGGCCAGTGGCATAATTTTGCAAGTCATTATTGGCAAAAAGGAAAAAAAAGCAAAAGCTGATGAAAAAAGAGAAAAAAAGAAAAGAAAAACAAAAGGAAAGAAGAGGGGGTGGGAGAGCCCCTGGCCTTCCAATGGGCCTCGGCCCATCCCAGCAGGCCGGCCCACGCCTCCTCCCTGGTCACTCCCCCCTCCCTCCTGTTCCACCGACCCGGTGCACGGCCTAGCGCGCGCAGCCGCACCAGCTCGCCGGCGTTGAGGGGATAAGGCCGCCTCGACGGCTCGGCCTCCTCCCCACCTACCTCCACTCCCATCTCCCACCTCCCAAATCCATGCGCTCCTCCCCCTCTCTATCTCGCTCACCCGCCTCACCCGAGCGCCATCGCCGCCATCCCACCTCACATCACCGCGGCGACCACCTCCCTCGTGCTACTCCGATGTAACCAGCCGCTCCGCCGCGCTCCGCTACATCGATTACGGCCACGAACGCGAGCTGACGAGCCCCACCTCCCGGATCTACGTCTTCTTCTTCCTCCTCAAGTCATCGGCGATCTCCTTCGACTCCGGCCACCCCCTGCGCTTCGCGCCCTCAACGAGCCTCATTGTGCTCCTCGGTGAGCACCGCCCGCTTCCCCTCTATTTCCCCCTTTGTTCGCTGCCCGTGTTACGCCCCGCAGCCGTAGTCGTAGCTCACCGCCGCCCTGCAGCGTCACCGCCGTGGCCACCGCTGCCATGGCCCCCGTCCGAGCCCTCCATCGTGCTCCTGGTGTTCCCAGGAGCCCGACGAGCCCTTCCTCTCTCCCTCTCATGCCCCCTAGCCCATTCCCGACGTGACCCCGAACGCCGCCGCCGCCCATGCTCGCCGCCGATGATTATTCTGGCCGTCCCCGGGCGAGCCACCACCACCCGACACGGTGTCGTGCGCATGTTTGAACGGTGCCAACCACACGTGAAACGGCCGCCCCTAGCACGTTTCCGACGAGGCCCGAGCGGCTCCGCCGCGTTCTAGCATCGCTGGCGGTGAGACGCCGGCTGCCGCCGACGTGGCTGGGGGGGCCCCACCCCTGGCTCACTGTCAGTGGGCCTTAGGGGCCTCGTTGACTAGGTTGACCAAGTCAACACGCTGACATGGCAATACAGTGCCACTGACAAGACGGCCCCACCGCTTAAATAACTAATTAAAATTGTTTTATAATTAAAAGTAATTAGTTTAGCTAATCAGCCACTAACATGTGGGGCCCAACAGCTAATTAACCTCAGTTTAGTTTAAAGTAAGCTCTGTTAAGTAACAGAGGCTGGCAGGTGGGACCCACTGGTTAGGTTTGACCTGGTCAGACGTCCTGCTGACTGGTGATACCACTGTGACATCATGCTGGCGCAATAAACCTTTCTGTTAATTTATTTAATTCCAGAAAATGTTTAAATCTTTAGAAAATCATAGAAATTAATCCGTAACTCGGATGAAAATGTTTTCTACATGACAGTTGCTCCGAAAAATCCAACGAATACAAATACGCGATCCTCTTATCTGTCACATGCCCCTAGCATGCTGAACATGGAACCGTTCCCCCTCTTCCACCTGTCCGGAATTCATCTAACACCGGGAATTCATCCTCAGATGTTTATTCCCTACGCCTGCAACGTGTAGTACTACGTTAGGTCGACCCTAGTTCTGCATATCATCTTGTCAAGCTTATTGGTACCTTTGTTTGCTCTGTATTTACTGTTTCTTCCCCCTCTTCTCTCTGGTAGACCCCGAGACCGATGCTGCCCCTGTGATCGACTACATCGACGACACTTCTTCCTTTTCAGCAGAGCTTTCAGGCAAGCAAACCCCCTTGAGCATTCTGATATCGCCCATTTCTTTCCCTCTCATGCTTGCATTAGAACTGCTACTGCTTTCTGTATGATCCTACTCTGATGCATAGCCTGTTTTTGTTACCTGCTTTCATACATTACCTGATTATTCTAAACTGCTTAGTATAGGTTGGTTAGTGCTCCATTAGTGACCCCCACCTTGTCCTTGTTGCCCCTGCTTCATCATTGAATACCCGATCAACGGGATCGAAGACCAGACCCCGACACTGCACATCACTTTCCCATTTTGTTGCTCGACTCTGTAGAGTTACCATCGAGTGTCGAGGGTGGAACCTCTTACATAACTCCTGATGAGAGCTCTGTAGTGTAGATATTCAGTCGTGGTCATCGAGGGTGATTTCCTCCTTAACCACTTCCGATACGGCTCTGTCGTGCAACCCCTCGAGTGTGAACCTCGAGGGTGGATCTTCTTATGTTCTTCTTGGTGATTACATCGAGTGGAATTCACCGGGGGTGATTCCTCGGGTTTTACCCTTGGTGTTAGACACACAGTTACTATGGTTATTATGACTTTACACTGAACCATGTTACTAATACGGGTCGGCCCTGAGGGGTACCCGCGCGAGCTTAATAATGAGTGATGTGGAGTTGGGTTGACCTGGAAGGTGCCCGTGAGATTCTTACGAGGCGTGGCCGGACATTCTTAGCCCTTGCCGCAAGTACTCGAGACGGGGCGACGGGGTCACATCTTTCATGAGTCTTTGCTTGTTACCGCGTGTTCCTAATCCACTATGATTTGGATATTTGATCCGAGGGGCCTCTGGCCTGATAGCACTAACCATCATGTGGGCATAGTATGGGCGTTCTGCATCGTATACATCAGTCGAAGCTTAATAGACGTCAGCGACTGAGCGGCGTGTGCCGGCTTGGACTGGTAAGCACCTGCCTTTTTGAAGGAGGTAGCTAGGTGTGTTCACCGGCCGCCCACGCAACATGCAGGAGTTCCCGGGGCGATGGCCCAAGACCCCTGGGGGCATAGGTTTAGTCCGACGTGCTGACCTCTCTATCAAGCCTAGGTCGGGTTGTGGCGTATTGTTTGGCCGAGGCCGGGCATGACCTAGGAAAGTGTGTTCGGCCGGAGTTAATTGAGCGTGGTGAGTAAGTTGGTGCACCCCTGTAGGGAAGAAAACATCTATCAATAGCATGTCCTACGGTAACGGACACTTGGAGTTGTATCCCGATCAATACAACTAGAACTGGATACTTGAGATGGGACATGGTTATGAGAAATGGATAGTATGGCTCTGGGATTGCTTTCTCGCAGGGACTTGAGAAAGGATCTCTGGCCGAGGTTGATAACACTAACACTACTTCACATTATGTTGATCTGTACTCTTCTATATGCTGCAAGATGCTTGAAGATGCTAGTATTCGATAGGCTAGGATTTCCCCTTCTTTCAGGCATTCTATAGTTTAGTCCACAGATACAGCCCATTTCCTTTGATACAGATGCATACTTAGTTTAGATCTGATGTAAGTCTTGCGAGTACTTTGCATGAGTACTCACGGTTGCTTTGCTACCTCTTTTTCCCCCATACCTGATTGTTGCGACCAATGACGGATTCCAGGAGCCAGAGGGCACCACTGCAGATTACTACTACCCCGAGGGTGCCTACTACTACGTGACGACCGCTGATGACTTGGAGTAGTTAGGAGGCTCCCAGGCAGGAGTCCTTGCCTTTTCAATTGTTGTTGTTTTTGTGCTAGCCTTCTTAAGGCGAAGTTGTTTAACTCATGTCTGTACTCCGATAATGTTGCTTCCGCTGACTCTTGTGTTTTTGAGCTTATGTATTCGAGCCCTCGAGGCCCCTGGCTTGTAATATAAAGCTTGTATTATTTTAATTTCTGTCTAGAGTTGTGTTGTGATATCTTCCCATGAGTCCTTGATCTTGATCGTACACATTTGCGTGTATGATTAGTGTATGATAGAATCGAGAGAGTCACACTGCTACAGTTGATGATGCACCTGTGGGTCTCGGATCTCCTGACGCATATTGAGGTAGGCAGTCCAGGTTGCCGGTAACTAGTGATCAACTTCGGCTAGAGGACCCTGCCTGTAGTATGGTTCAATGTCAAACACTGGCTCTTCCTGCTCGCTCTCGATGATCATGTTGTGCAAGATGACACAACAAGTCATGATCTCCCACATTTGATCTTTCGACCAGGTCTGAGCAGGGTACCGAACAATAGCAAATCGAGATTGGAGCACACCAAATGCCCGCTCGACATCCTTCCTGCAAGCCTCCTGAACCATGGCAAAGTGGGACGTCTTGCCTCCTGGCACAGCGTTTGAGATAGTCTTCACAAATGTAGACCATCTCGGATAGATGCCATCAGCTAGGTAGTACCCCTTATTGTAGTGCCGCCCATTGACCTCGAAGTTCACCAGAGGAGAATAACCTTGAACAAGCTTGGGAAAGACAGGGGAGCACTGCATCATGGTGATGTCATTGTGAGTCCCTGGCATACCAAAGAATAAGTGCCAAATCCAGAGGTCTTGTGTGGCCACCGCCTCAAGTACCACACTGCAACTACCTTTGGCGCCTTTGTAATCCCTTCCAAGCAAATGGGCAGTTCTTCCATTTCCAATGCATGCAGTCAATGCTTCCAAGCATCCCAGGAAATCCTCTTGCCGCATTCTGTGCTAGGATATGAGCAGTGTCTTCCACATTGGGTGTTCGCAAGTATTGCATTCCAAACACTTCCACCACTAACCTGCAGAACTTGTAGAAACACTTAATGATCGTGGACTCGGCCATGCGCCCATAGTCGTCGAGTGAATCACTGGGAGCGCTATATGCAATTATCCTCATCGTTGTCGTGCACTTCTGGATTGAGGTGAATCCAAGTTTGCCGGTGCAATCCTTCTTGCACTTGAAGTAACTATTGAACTTCCGAATGGAATTCACAATCTAGAGGAAAAGCTTTTGGCTCATCCGATAACAGCGCTGAAATACTTTGTGGCCGTGCAGTGTAGCGTCGGTGAAGTAGTCAGAGTAGAGCGTGCAGTAGCCTTCGAGAAGATGCCGGTTCTTTGCTTTCATCCATACCCGCGCCGAGCCACCTTGTCGTGACTTTTCATTGCTCGCTAGTAGGCCGGCCGAGGGCGGCGAGGACCATGAGATGTTCCTCTTCCTAAACGTCGGCATCGGCTTCCTCCTCCAGCAGCGCGGCGAGCGCCTCCTCGTCATCCAAGTCCATTGCCAAGGCAGGCAACTCGCCGAACACCTTGCGGGCGCGGTGGCGCGCACCCGCCAGTACACTACCCCTCCGCCACCGGAACACCAGAAGAATCACCTAGACTGTGGTGAAGAGGCTGTCTCGGCGAAACCTATACTCTTTTTCCAACATGGAATGGCCTATCTAGCGGTGATGGGCGGTGGGCGGCGCCGGGATCAGCCGGGTCACGGCCGGGTGGCGGCTGAGCTCGCGGGGGGTGGGAGGCGAATATGGACAATATGCTTGACCTTTAGCCTGACGGTTGATGTCTACTACACAACCTTCTTCTTGTAGACGTTGTTGGGCCTCCAAGTGCAGAGGTTTGTAGGACAGTAGCAAATTTCCCTCAAGTGGATGACCTAAGGTTTGTCAATCCATAGGAGGCGTAGGATGAAGATGGTCTCTCTCAGGCAACCCTGCAACCAAATAACAAAGAGTCTCTTGTGTCCCCAGCACACCCAATACAATGGTAAATTGTATAGGTGCACTAGTTCGGCGAAGAGACGGTGAT
The DNA here is from genome assembly GCF_003073215.2 of Triticum urartu. Classification (NCBI taxonomy): domain Eukaryota; kingdom Viridiplantae; phylum Streptophyta; class Magnoliopsida; order Poales; family Poaceae; genus Triticum; species Triticum urartu. The sequence goes on from NC_053024.1 coordinate 399,987,804, forward strand.
ACAAGTGCAATTTGGATAGTAGATAAAGGTTTTTGTAATCTGAAAATATAAAAACAGCAAGGTAACTAATGATAAAAGTGAGCGTAAACGGTATTGCAATGTGTTGAAACAAGGCCTAGGGTTCATACTTTCACTAGCGCAAGTTCCCTGAACAATAATAACATAATTGGATCACATAACTATCCCTGAACATGCAACAAAGAGTCACTGTAAGTCACTAATAGTGGAGCACAAACGAAGAGATTATGGTAGGGTACGAAACCACCTCAAAGTTATTCTTTCCAATTAATCCGTTGGGCTATTCCTATAAGTGTCACAAACAGCCCTAGAGTTCGTACTAGAATAACACCTTAAGACACAAATCAACCAAAACCCTAATGTCACCTAGATACTCCAATGTCACCTCAAGTATCCGTGGGTATGATTATACGATATGCATCACACAATCTCAGATTCATCTATTCAACCAACACATAGAACCTCAAAGAGTGCCCCAAAGTTTCTACCGGAGAATCACGACAAAAACGTGTGACAACCCCTATGCATAGGTTCATGAGCAGAACCCGCAAGTTGATCACCAAAACATACATCAAGTGAATCACGTGATATCCCATTGTCACCACAGATACGCATGACAAGCCATACATCAAGTGTTCTCAAATCTTTAAAGACTCAATCCGAAAAGATAACTTCAAAGGGAAAACTCAATCCATTACAAGAGAGTAGAGGGGGGGAAGAAACATAAGATCCAACTATAATAGTAAAGCTCGCGATACATCAAGATCGTGCCAAATCAAAAACACGAGAGAGAGAGAGAAAGAGATCAAACACATTGCTACTGGTACATACCCTCAGCCCCGAGGGAGAACTACTCCCTCCTCGTCATGGGGAGCACCGGTTTGATGAAGATGGCCACCGGAGAAGGATTCCCCCTCCGGCAGGGTGCCGGAACGGGTCTAGATTGGCTTTCGGTGACTACGGAGGCTTCTGGCGGCAAAACTCCCGATCTATTGTGCTCCCCGATCGTTTTAGGGTATATGGAGATATATAGGAGGAAGAGGTACGTCAGGGGAGCCACGAGGGGCCCACGAGGGTGGAGGGCACGCCCCCTGCCTCGTGGATTCCTCATTGCTTCCCTTACGTGGACTCCAAGTCTCCCGGGTTGCTTTCCTTTCAAAAATAAGTTCCGTGAAGTTTCAGGTCGATTGGACTCCGTTTGATTTTCCTTTTCTGCGATACTCTAAAACAAGGAAAAAAACAGAAACTGGCACTGGGCTCTGGGTTAATAGGTTAGTCCCAAAAATAATATAAAAGTGTATAAGAAATCCCATAAACATTCAAAATAGAAGATAATATAGCATGGAGCAATCAAAAATTATAGATACGTTGGAGACGTATCAACGGTGTGGCCATGCGTGCTTTTCCCTTGCGCCGGAGCCCCCGAGCACCCCCTAGTGCACCGGGTTCGGCCTGTGATCGCCTGGCCCAAAAACGGGCCGAGCCGGTGGACTTTGGCGTCCTGTGGGCGCGACTGGGGCGTTTTTCGGCGCCGGCAAGGAAAAAGTCATTTGGGGGCCTGTTGGGGGCGCGGCTGGAGATGCTCTTACTTACACACTGCTTATCTCCATTTTCTTGCATGACACGTGCACCTTGATGCTAGATGTCCCATGTGTTGGAAAAAGGATGAACAAAGCTCACATAAAAAACAAGAGTGGAAGAACATAGATTCCCGACGACCGAGAAGGAGCAAGGAACCTCGCGGTGTAGCATCTGCACTCATAATATTTTATGTTATTCAGCGATATAAAATCAACCAATCATCTCCACAATAGACCAGAAGAGTACGAAGCACGGCAGCCCAAAGTGTAGTTACATCCTACATGGCCAACCCACGCTATCACCATATTTCTTGGCCTTCGTGCGACACCTAGCTCTAGTAATCCACCAGCCCGTATCGCTTCTCGCTCCTTGTCTCTCTCAAAGTGTGGCGGGCTGGCGTTTTTGCTGTATATTGAGGTCAGTTAACTCATCACATGTTTGCGACATGCCAAGAGCATTCTAAAAAAATTACTGTACTCTATTATTATGCCAAGAAGAGGAAGCGCTTTGACTGATGGACCAATCGAGATAGGCATGTTGTGCCGTGAGTAGGTCCAGTTTCTCGTTTTGAACTTGTTTGGTGTAGTAGTAACACTTGGTTTTGACTATTGATAAGATTTTACATAGGCCTAATGTATTCTTCGAGGTTGCCTTTGACTATTGATAAGTTTTTATATAGGCCTAATGTATTCTTCAAGGTTTCTTTGACTATTGATAAGACTTTATATAATTTGAAAATTATATCATTCGAAGATCCTTTCACATTCCGTTTAAAAAAATCCTTTCGCGTATGAATTTTATGGTATGTGTCGTGGAATTGTCACGGCGGATGTCCTAGTGGAAGGACTTAGTCGTAGGGCCATCGCAACTAGGAAGCTTAAAGGGGTTAATCGGGACAAAGGACACGAGAGGTTTTATACTAGTTCGTCCCCTTACGATGAAGGTAAAAGCCTACGTCTAGTTGTTTTGGTATTGCTGGGGTTTTGATTACCAAGAGGCTAGTTCGCCGGCTTGGTTATTGATCTCTTGTTTCTTGCCCTAAGCCGCGGCCGGGTCGTCCCCTTATATACACGAGTTGACGCTCGGTGGCCTACAGAGTCCCGGCCGGCTTATAAAACGTGTCCGGCTCGGTGTGTTCTTTTACATGCCTTTCTATACAAGTTTTCCCTTATATACGATGGTTTACAATATTGGGCCTTAAGCCGCCTCCGGGCATTTAGGCCTTCTATAAGGTTTAATAAACTATCGTCTTGAGTGTTTACTAGGCTTCCTTCGTGACCCGCCATTGGGGTTGACCCGGCCCCTCCTAGGCGGGTCATGACTGATAGTTATATCTCCAATAGTATGCTTTGAGCAACTTGCATGTCCTATACTGCTCTTGTTTGGCTACTCTAACTTAGCTAGAGGTTATACTAACTCATGACTAAGGGGCTATTTGGTTCTAGGCCTAACCGTGCCACACATTGCCATATATACAATGTTGCCACACTTGCCTAAGGTTGGTTCTTCAAAATGAGAGTGTCAAGTTAGCAAGCTTAAGGGAATCTTGCCACACTTTTTGAATGTATGTGATGTGATACCCTAGTGTGGCTTGCCTAAGGTGTGGCTAGAACCAAACACCCACCCAAGTTGGTCAAACTTGCCTAACCTTAGGTGTGGCAACCTTAGGCAAACTTGCCACACATTTTGAAGAACTAGCATTGCCACACTTTGCCACACATTTTTGCCAAGCTTGCCTAAGGTTAGATCATCAAAATGAGAGCCACAAGTTGGCAAGCCTAAGAGAATCTTGCCACACTTTTTGTGTATATGCCATGTGGGACCCAAGTGTGGCTTGCCTAAGGTGTGGTTGGAACCAAACACTTTGAAAGTGCGTTATATCGACTAGAGGGGGTGAATAGGCGATTTTTATGAATTCTTCATTGAGGAATTTCAGGGTGAGGAAATTCCTGAGTGAAGAACTACTTGCAGCGGAATAAGTACTAAGAAGTAAACATAACAGAGCATGAGCATGGTCTTCATGAAGAAATGAAACAAGCACAGAGTAAAGAAAGCGTAAACACAGGATAACACAGGACAAGACAAACAGACTGAAGAAATTGAACTAAGGAAATAGATAAAGTCTTCAGTCAAAGTCTTCAAACAGATATAAACAAGCACTCAACACAGAAATGAGGAAATGGAAGGGTTGAGGAAATGGAACCAGGTAGCTTGGTGAAGACAATGATTTGGTAGATCAGTTCCAACTGTTGTGACAGTTGTACGTCTGGTTAGGGCGGCTAGGTATTTAAACCTGAGGACACACAGTTCCGGACACTCAGTCCTGAACAAGCAGCTCATGACACTCAGTCCTCACCATATTCCCCTTGAGCTAAGGTCACATAGACCTCGCCCAATCACTGTGGTAAGTCTTTAGGTGACTTCCAAACCTTCACAGACTCGGTCACTCGGCGATCCACAATTTCCTCTTGGATGCTCTAGACCATGACGCCTAACCGTCTGGAAGCTGCACAGTCTTCAAAGGTAACAAGCGTCGGATCCACGCGGGATCAATCTCTTCAATGATGCTCAATCACTTTGGGTTTGTAGGTGTTTGGGTTTGGGTTTTCCTCACTTGATGATTTTCACTCAAAGTCCTCGGAGGATGGGATGCTCTCAAATGACAAGTGTCAGTTTCTCTCGGAGCAGCCAACCAGCTAGTGGTTGTAGGGGGCGGCTATTTATAGCCTAGGGAGCAGCCCGACATGATAAGACATAAATGCCCTTCAATGATATGACCGTTAGGTGGGTAGATATTTTGGGAAAGCTGGCGCATAGCACAGCAACGGTCAGAATTTTGAGTATCAAATTCGTCAGGGCTATCATGTTCCTCACTGTGTAGGCAATCCGCACTGGGGAATTCCTAACTCCTCAGTCAGATCAAATTCCTCGGAGACCAGAAGAACTTCGTCTCTGTCATTGAAGGAATGACTGAACTGTATGAGATTTCCAATGGCTTCACTCGAAGGGATTGGTAGGTGTAGGATTTTGAGTTGAGCATCACTTGGAAATTTTTCCTTAGTATTTCCTCGACCCCCTTTAACAGTACGGTGCTTCCTATGACTCAAGAAATAGAAAATGAAACTACGAAAACAAAAGTCTTCACGCTTCATGTTCCTCGAATGAGTACCAAGTCTTCAGGCTTACACCAATTTCTTCACTTTCAAAGTATTCAGAAAGTCTTCAGGAATCCAAAGTCTTAAGTTGAAGAACTTCATTTTTAGGGTTCAACTTTCTCTGTAAATATCAAACTCCTCATATACTTATAGATCTGTGTACACTCACAAATGCATCAGTCCCTTAACCTATAAGTCTTCAATATACCAAAATCACTAAGGGGCACTAGATGCACTTACAATCTCCCCCTTTTTGGTGATTGATGACAATATAGGTTAATTTTTCAACGGGGATAAACATATGAAGTGTAAATACTGATATTGAGGAATTTGATTGCAAGATATAGAAGAACTACACCTGAAGATGTGCATAGTGAGGATTTTGCTTTGGAAGTAGTGCACACTTGAAGTGTAGAATCAAGGAGATCTCCCCCCTATATCTTGTAATTCATACACGCATTTAACATATAATATGAAGAGTTTGAAATGCATGATGAAATATGGTGACTGATGTAATTCAGCAAGCGTGCATTAACATTAATGAGGAATAAGCGTGCAGAAGAAATCAGCACAAGTATCAGACCACCATAGAGTTTAAGATTACAACTCGATTCAGTAAAGTCTTCAAAAGAACGAGAGTTGTGACTTAGAAAAAAAATGCCCATATAGGTAGACCCGCTTGAAGACTAACTCAAAGTTCTCCCCCTTTGTTGTTGAATGACCAAAAGGATTGAAACTGAGGACTAACGCCCTTGAAGAATATCAAGTTGATGGAGGAGAGCCAGCGTTGTTGGGGTCATTTGTCGTTGTAGGGCCTGCCGCAGTGTCGTCCAAGTCTTCATACTCGCCGGTGTCGCGGGATGAAGAATATGAGCTGGCCACCAAGGAAGGAACTTTGACCTTCTTGAATTTCTTCGGTGGAGGTGCAGACCAGTCAAAGTTCTCCTTGAGACCCATTTCCTTCAGATCTTCTTCACCATACAGATGTGATAAGACAGCCCAGGTGCGACCGAAAACATCATGGAGGTAGTAATGGTTTTTCTTCACTGCATTATGTGTAGCAGTCATGTTGTGAAGAATAGAACCAAACTGACGCTTAACCCATTTATGGTTGCGATCCACCATCTGGTGAAGACTAAGAAGCAGCTCACGGTCAGTCATCATCCTGGGAGCTGTGGCTTGAGGATTTGACTTGGATGCATTTGCAGCAGAGTCATGAGTGGCAGAGTCATCATTGGTGGAATAAGATGCAGCTTTGCGAAACTGACCATCCAATGGACGAATGCCTTCATGTAACGCCCTCGATGCGGCTATATCTCCCACGTGTCGAAGCACGACTTAGAGGCATAACCGCATTGAAAGCAATGTCGCAAGTGAGGCAATCTTCACACAACCCATGTAATACAATAGGGGAAAAGATACATAGTTGGCTTACAATCGCCACTTCACACAAATACATAAATAAAGTATTACATCATCCATATACAATAAAGGTCCGACAACGGAACCAAAATAAAAGAAGACTACCCCAAATGCTACACAGATCCCCGATCGACCCCAACTAGGCACCACTACTGATCGACTAGAACGAAACAACACAAAGGACAAGATCTTCATAGAACTCCTCCTTGAGCTTGGTTGCGTCACCTGCTCGGTTCAACGGCACCTGCAAGCTGGTTTTGGAAGTATCTGTGAGCCACGGGGACTCGGCAATCTTACACCCTCGTGATCAAGACTATTTAAGCTTATGGGTAAGGTAAAGGTATGAGGTGGAGATGCAGCAAGCGACTAGCATGTATGGTGGCTAACATACGCAAATGAGAGCGAGAAGAGAAGGAAAAGCACGATCGAGAAACTATGATCAAGAAGTGATCCTAGAACAACCTACGTCAAGCATAACTCCAACACCGTGTTCACTTCCCGGACTCCGCCGGAAAGAGACCATCACGGTTACACACGCGGTTGATGTATTTTAGTTAAGGTCAACTTCCGGTTTTCTACAACCGGACATTAACAAATTCCCATCTGCCCATAACCGCGGGCACGGCTTTCGAAAGTTCAAATCCCTGCAGGGGTGTCCCAACTTATCCCATCACAAGCTCTCACGGTCAACGAAGGATATTCCTTCTAGCGGGAAGACCCGATCAGACTCAGAATCCCGGTTACAAGACATCCTCGACAATGGTAAAACAAGTCCAGCAAGACCACCCGCCGTGCCGACAATCCCGATAGGAGCTTCACATATTTCATTCTCAGGGCATACCGGATAAGCTAAGCATACGGGAGCCAATGTAACGCAAGTTGCCAAGGGACAGCCCCGCACGGTGCTCTAGGTTGGACCAACACTTAGAGAAGCACTGGCCCGGGGGGGGGTTTAATAAAGATGACCCTTGGGCTGGCCGACCCAAGGGGAAAGAAAAAGTCTAGGTGGAAAATGGTAAAACCAAGGTTGGGCCTTGCTGGAGGAGTTTTATTCAAGGCGAACTGTCAAGGGGTTCCCATTATAACCCAACCGCGTAAGGAACGCAAAATCCGGGAACATAACACCGATATGACGGAAACTAGGGTGGCAAGAGTGGAACAAAACACCAGGCATAAGGCCGAGCCTTCCACCCTTTACCAAGTATATAGATGCATTAATTAAATAAGAGATATTGTGATATCCCAACAAGTAAACTTGTTCCCAACAAGGAACAACATCTCCATGTTCCAACAAGGAACAAACTTCAATCTTCACCTGCAACTAACAACGCTATAAGAGGGGCTGAGCAAAGCGGTAACATAGCCAAACAACGGTTTGCTAGGACAACGTGGGTTAGAGGCTTGGTTCACAAAATGGGAGGCATGATAAGCAAGTGGTAGGTATCGCAGTATATGCATAGCAAAAGAGCGAGCAACTAGCAAGCAAAGATAGAAGTGATTTCGAGGGTATGGTCATCTTGCCTGGAATCCCGCAAGGAAGAAGAACGAGTCCATGAAGAAGACAAACGGACGTAGTCGAACGGGTCCTCACAATCACGACATTACCGGAACCAACCCGAAGAAGCAAACACCGGAAAGAAGCACCCAACATAGTAAACAACCAACACATAAACATGGCATGATGCACAATCAAGTATGATGCATGTCCGGATTAAAGAGGCATGGCATGGCATAGTGCAACAACCAAAACTACAAATTAAGTGGAGCTCAATATGCAACGGGTTGCATATTGACGAAACACCACATCAATTATTTAGTTCTCTCCCGGTTAGGTACTCAACAATATTAAAATGTTGTTTAAACATGGCAAGAGGTGATACATAACAAAACTATACCATCTAAACAATTTAAATGGGGCCGGATATAACAAACAACAAATCCGGCAAAACCCCATATGCATTAGTAATTTGCTGCAACAACAATATAAACATTTTAATTGTTGTTATCATGATGCGGATGACATGCTCAAGTTTATGCATTTTTTATTAAAAGTTGACAAGAGCATTATGAAACATTTGTCACCGTGGTGGAAAGGAAAAAGGGTGCCGCGACAACGATAACCAAAACGGTGCCACGGCAACGTTCTGATTCCGACAACTCATTGAGACGTCGGTGCAAAAGAAAGTGTGGCGGGAGCGTGCAAAAGATGGTGGGGTGATCCCGGTAACCGGGTTCCCACGAGTTAGCGGCAGAAGAGGAGGACCGAGCAAGTGACAACTCAGGCACGGTGCAAACATAGGGTGCAACTCATACATCACGCAACATTCGTCCACGGCGGTCGTCTCGACGTTATACCTCTGAAGCGTGCATTATCGGAGCGGTTCGAGTCGGCGTAGAGGAACTAGTGTAAGTAGACGTTCTCGTTTCATAGTTGTACACACCCCATAGGTGTTTGGGTCACAACGAGGAACTTGCTGTCCGCGGGGTCTTCGAGGGTCGATGGTAGTGATACCCGTTTCGTAGCCGTGTAGGGGTACACGTTTCGAAGGTGATCTTGACGTATTCGACTCCCTTCGGGGTTGTTGTGGTACTTGGCGCCTTTGGACCCGCCGGTCTCGTCAACTCAAAGGGGTACTTGCGTTTTGCAATTCCATATCCAGGGTTGTCACGTAGTCATTGTAGTCGAACTTGACGGGACATGGGTGTCGTGGTACTTGTCGCGTTCCAGAACCGGAGTGGTACTTGGCGATATCCGGGACGGTCTTGGCGATTCTGGCGATGCGGTATAAGTACTTGACGCATCACCGCGTAGTCATACTCAGGGTCCTTGGGGCATCGGTGCTGGAGTTGCTGCTGCTGTGCATCGCGAAGCAGGGCGCAGACGCAGACGAGGGCTTGAGGCGGCCGGCTCCGGGATGCAGGGCACAGAGTGAGGATTTGATCCGGCCGCTGGACGGCGTCTCCTGTGAGAAACGAGTCGAGGCAGGGGCATACCCAGGCAGCGGGGATGGACGGCGCCGGTGGAGATGCCTGGCAACATGCCAGTGGCGGGGATGGACGACGCCGGCGAGGTTCGGCGACCGGGCAACGAGGGCGCGCTGGCGATGAAATAGCTCAAGGAGATGGGCGCTGCAAGGGGGGCGGCACAGAGGGACACAGGAGAGGCTCGAGGTCGCGCACGGGGTGCCCCTCCTGGAGGTCGCCGACAGCGGTGGGTGGCGAAGAAAAGCCATGGCAGAGGTGCACGGGGCGCGTTTCTCTCTGTCGACCATCCTGAGAGTGCACAGAGGGAGGAGAAGATTGAGACGAGGGGAAAGGGGTCGAGCTGAGGCCCCTGGCGGTGCTGAGGAAATGAGGGACGGGAGAGGTATCGAGGGAGGGAAGATGGGATCGAGGGAGAGGCTTTGGGTGCGAGTGCTCCTTCGTAGCGGCGTGAGCAAGGAGTCAAGGAGGAGGGGAACGAGAGAGATAAGCCTAGGGTTCAGGAGCCCGGCTGGGCCTAGAGGACTAGGGAGGCCGGTGGCTGGGCGTTGGGCCAATAAGGTGGGAGAGGAAAAAAACAAAAAAAACCAGGAAGCCTACTGGGCTGTTGGGCTCCTCTCTCCTCTCTTATTTTTAAACCAACAGAAAAATAAAAGCAAAGAAAGGTAGGAGAGAAAAGAAAAGGTTAGAGGAAGGACTTGGGCGCGCGGACTATATTCCCGGACTCGCAAAATGTGCTTGTTCCGAGAAATAGAAAAAGACCAAAATTAAACGATCTAAATTCAAATCTATTTGAATTTAATTCAAATGGTTTGAATAAGTTCAAGGAAATGAAGAGTCCAAAAAATGTTAGGAATTTAGGAAGAGCCTCGGTAAATGGGACAAAAGAATTATCGACAAAGTTTGAGAGACAAGAACCGGAAGAAGGAAAGGTCAAGGATTTAACAAGCAAGTGGGTTGCGGATATGGAATACTTTATAATAGCTCCATAAATATTGGGAGGGTATGTTTTAAAGAGAAACCACCATGTGAAATCCCTTGATTTAAATGGATCAAAGATCCATACAACTGATTTAGTTGAGATGCAAAAGGACTTATGACATGCTGATATGATGAGATGATGCAATGCACATGATGCAACGAACCAAAACGAAATCACCCGACAACACTCGGAAACATGGAAGGCTTCTGAAGCTCCGGTATTGGGGCGTTACACTTCATCGATAACAACAAGTACCTTCCCCTTTTCATCAGTTGAGGTATAAGTCTACTTGAGGACTTCAATCAGGGGCAAGTAGCTGAGGTGATTCTAAAAATCAGGCTTGTAGTTGAGTGAAGACCTTGTTCTGAGGAATCTCATAATCCAAAGAGCATATGGCTTCAACTCAAACGGAGAGAGTGCAACATTTGCCAGAGTCCTCATGAAGAAATCATAGTAATTGACAGGAATGCTATGAATGATGTTAAATAGCAGATTCTTCATGATGCCAACTATTTCCTCATCAGATGAGTCATGGCCTTTGATAGGACTCATTGTCCTCGTCAGAATGCGATAGACTGTTCTGGGCACATGGAGTAAGTCCTTCACAAGGAATTTGGTCCTTGGGGCTTGGCTGGGCTTCAGAGGCTTCATTAGAACTTGTATGTAATGAGCAGTGAGTTCAGGTTCTTGGTACAGACAACGAGCTCCTTCACTGGGTGGACTGATGGGTAGGGCGTGAAGTAATTCAGAGGCCGGTGCCTTATAATGAGTGTTATCGGTCATCCAGCCCAAGCCCCAGGTGTTGATATCTTCAGGATCACCTATGATGTGTAGTGTCGCATAGAACTGAAGAATAAGCTCTTCATTCCAATCAACAATGTGAGAGAAAAAATTGAGGAGGCCTGCGTCATGAAGCACACCGAGGACAGGAGAGAAACAAGGCAATGATTTCATGTCCACGTGAGGAATATGCTCATGGTAGAAGATTTTGGCCTTGTTGAAAAGTAGTGAAGAATAGAAGTTGGCCTGGCTGGCAGTCCAGAAACGCTTCCTCCTTACACGAGCAGAGTCATAAGGATTGTAGTCAGTGAATAATACATGCTCGCCAAATAAGTCATTAGCCTTGAATTTTTTCTTCTTCGAGAAGGGATCCTTTGGCTTGGGGTGAGGAGTGCCAGTCAATTGCATCACAACCTCAGGGATCTCGATCTCAGGTTCCACAGGCTGAGGAATTTCAGGTTCTTCTTCAGTGGTAGTCTGGGACTTCAAATCTTCATTTACATATGCTTTAGCACTAGTGGCGGAAATCTCTTCATGGACAGACATTGTGGCACGAGGTTCTTCAGATCCCATTTGTACTTCCGTAGTGACAGGGGACTGAGGAATTTGTTGTAGGGGTGTGAACAGAGGAGAATTGTGATGCTGAATTTCCCAAAAGTCGTCGTTTAACACTAGAGTGGCGCATCCAGTGTCCACATCTTCTTCTTCATTCATTTCTTCAATGCCGGCCTCTTCAGCAGTGAACTGAGGCATGGGCGATGAGATTATTGGGGTTGAAGGAATTTCATCCACTTCAATTTCTTCATCCAACTGCTCTGATGAAGCAGCAGAAGGAATGTCATCATCTGATCCGCTTGGGATCACGTATTCTTCATCAAAAGGAACAAGGTCCTTTGATGGCATGGATGAGACAGGAACAGCATCAATTGGATTGTCATAGGAACTTGTTAGTGGCTTCATTTTCTTCAGAGCTGAAGAATCTGATGCAGTTGATGCCTTCCTTTTCTTCACAGATGCACGCTCTACAGCCTTGGTCTTCTTCACATCTGATGTAGATGGAAGGATAGGAGTTGGTGTAGGCGTAGGAGGAGTAGAGGAATTTGTTCCAAGATCTTCGGGCACAACTGATGTAGTTGCCCTGACTTCGTCATTTTCTTCAGGCACAACACTAGTGGTTGCCCTGGCAATTTCATCAGCGGCTGGAATGCAGTCATCAGCCCTGGAATTAGCATTTTCTTTAGCAGCCTAAGTATCATAAGCGGTGCTGGCATTTTCTTCAGTAGGCTGAGCAGATGCCGCATCCTGAGGAATTTCTTATTACGTTTGTGCTGCAAGAGTGGAGGTGAAGTTGTTGGCAACTCTCACAAAACGAACCTTGGCTCCCAGCCAATCAGCGTGGTATGCGTCAAATTCATCACTGAGCTTCTTGATCTCAGATTGAATAGTGACAAGTTCTTAAATTGTCATAGAGACAACATTTTCTTCAGGAAGCGCTCCTTTTTGTACTACGCTTTCTTGATCTGCCTGGCCTTTTCAAATTTCCATTTCTCTTCCTGAATGAAGTGAGTCAACATATGACTTTGGCCAGGAGTCAACTTGAAATCAGGCATGGGAGTGTTGGGGTCCTTGTGCCAGAGATCAATGTAATCAAGGATCAACTTTGGATCCAAAAGCAGAGGCACACTTGTGCCTTTGGCTCTAGCGGCCCTGACTTGCCTGTCCCTGATGATTTCAGCAAGTTCTTCATCATCAGCTTCGTCTTCATCAAACATCACTTCAAAAGCGACCTACTTATTTTGAGGACTTGGTCGTGAGCCTCGTCCAGTAGTTGCCTTGGTCTTCAGCAGAGTGGGGCCAGTTGAAGAATGCAGTGGAGCTGAAGAACTTGCAGAGGCGCCTGAGGCAATAGAGATGCCTGTTGTCCTTTGGCACGAGGCAAGATGCGCAGGTGCGGAGGACTTTGACAGTGTAGCTGCGGACTTTGGAGGACCTGGTGTGGGTTGAGGAATTGGCCATGAGGGCTTTGAAGAAACTCGTCGTGAGGGCATTGCTGAGGAACTTGACCGTGAGGGCATTTGGGTAGAAGCACTTGGCTCATGAGCCGGCTTCTTTGGCATTGCCTTCTTGGGCTTACTTGCAGAGGCCTCAGCAGTGGCAGCAGCAGCAGAGTCTTCATTGAATTTCCTCACTGCTTCCTTAGCTACTCTGGCAAGCTTGGCATGGCGCTTGGCCCATTCATCAGGATAATCCTTACCATGCTTGAGGCTAGTGGATCAGCTTCTTGGCCAGGTGCCAAAGGAGGTCTTGGGCATGGAGGATGAAGAGTGAATTTCTTCATATACTTGGGAGTGACATATCTGTATTCCCTCCATTCCCATGACAATCTCCTCTCTATCCTTTGGATACGCACTTTGCGCTCATTCTTAGTTTCCTTCCCATCGGTGGCCTCATAAGGAGTGCAATAATCCTTGTATATGTCCTCAAGGATTTCAAACACAGTGTTGACTTCTAGGTTCTTTCCTCCCTTCTGAGGTTTCTTGCCATCTTCCATTTTCTTCAGCTGAGGGTTTTGAATGATTGAGTTCTCTGAAGAGGTATGCAACTTTTCTTCGAGGAATGCTGCAAATGAGTTAAGTTGATGAGAACCTAATGATTCAGCAGCGGACATGAGTACCTGTGAACAGAGTATAGGTGCGAAGAATTTGGAGAGGTCATATGCGTTCTTAGAAGTTTTGGCAAAAAGAACAAGTTTGAGGAAATTGATCAGATGAGTCTTGAAGAATTTCACTAAGCGTTCTTTGACTTAGGTTCCAGAGTTGTACAGATTTGAAAATCCACACAATTGAGAATCTTGAAGAAAAATGTTGCTTAGAGAAACAGATCAAGAACAGATGATATGTGAGGTGTTTAGTGTGTGAAGAGTTGAGGAATAAACACCTTTTGAAGATTTGAAGAAAACATCAGAATCAACAAGGGCGGTAAAAGTAACTTTTAATTACCCTTGACAAAGAACATGATGAACTAGGAAGTGTAGATTTTAAGCTCGCCGGTTCAGATCTTCCACGCCCTAACTTGGCTGAGGAAGACAGCTACGACGGCGGCACGGTGAAGAAATCCGCGTCCGGTGTGAGTACGGCAGCGACGTGGTCGAGTCAGTGAAGCTCTTCCTCACCGGCGACGATGGAAGTAGCGGCGGCGCTAGGGTTGGGGAGCTCGAGCGAGGGAGTGAGGTCGAGCGGAGTAAAAGTGAAGTGAGGAAGGGAGAGGGGTATATATAGCCGAAGTGAAAAACCGCTCGCCCGAGGAAATAAGATGAACCTGCCCCTGACCTTTCTCATTCGCTTGACATGTGTCACCCACGTACTGAGAGGTGACGACCGTGTGAGATCATGGGTGAATAGATAAACATCACATAGAATGTAGAACGGTTTGAGCGGCAAAGCCGAAAATTTAGATAAGATAGGTTTTAAAGTTCCATTCGCAATTTCTTCAGCTGACAAGGATACAGTGAATATTTTGAACGAGATTCAAATAGAATGCACATGAAGAATTTGTGAATAGACTGGGTTGAGTTTAGCATAGAGGGGGAAGGGTCCTATCACATTCACTTAGCAGAAAGAGCAACTAGAAGAAATAGCAATAAGTGAATGTTGTAGAGGACATAAACTCATATATATAGTCAAGGAAGAAAAATGAAGGAAATAGTGAAGAGAATGCAAGTTGAAAAACAACTGAGGAATTTCAAAGGACTGAGGAAAAACTCAATTGAAGATTTTCAACATTTGGTGGTGGGGTAACCCACCGTATAAGAATGATGATTTCAGACACTGCGTACAATTGTCGTAGGGTTCTGAGAATAAAATTCTTTGTTAATTTCTTCACACTTAGAGTGTTATTCTTCATTGATTGAAGAAAAACATTTCTTCATGTGTTGCACATCTAAGTCATCAATTTTGCATAAGTGTTAGGATGAGTGTCCTTTTCAAAGAACATTCGAAGATTCTAGGATATTTAGCTCACACCGCAACTTGCTAAATCTCTTCTCATCCAAGGGCTTAGTGAAGATATCGGCTAGCTGTTCTTCAGTCTTCCCATGCTCAATAGAGATGTCGCCCTTCAACACATGATCATGAAGAAAATGATGACGAATCTGAATGTGCTTTGTCTTTGAGTGCTGAACTGGGTTATGAGCAATCTTGATGGCACTCTCATTGTCACAGTAGAGTGGCACATTCTTCATGTTGACGCCGTAGTCCTTGAATGTTTGCTTCATCCATAGTAGTTGAGCACAACAAGAACCAGCAACAATGTACTCAGCTTCCGCAGTAGACAGTGATACGCAGTTCTGTTTCTTCGAGGACCAACAGACCAAAGATCGTCCGAGGAAATGGCATGTGCCAGATGTTGACTTGCGGTCCACACGATCACCAGCATAGTCAGAGTCTGAATATCCAATGAGATCAAAAGCCGAGCGCTTGGGGTACCATAATCCAAGTGTTGGTGTGTGAGCTAGATATCGAAGAATATGCTTCACAACCTTATGGTGTGATTCCTTCGGTGTAGCTTGAAATCGGGCACACATGCAAACACTAAGCATAATATCTGGCCTAGATGCACATAAGTACAATAAAGAACCAATCATGGAGCAGTATACCTTTTGATCGAAGTCAATACCATTTTCATAAGTGCATAGATGACCATTTGTGGGCATAGGGATTTTGACTCCTTTGCAATCTTGCATGTCGAATTTCCTCAGTACATCCTTGAGGTATTTCTCCTAAGATATGAATATTCCATTGCACTGTTGACGAATCTGAAGACCTAAGAAGAATTTCAATTCTCCCATCATAGACACTTGATATTCTTCACTCATCATATAGACAAATTCATCGCCGTAACATTGGTCAGTACAGTCGAAAATGATATCATCAACATAAATTTGGCACACAAACAATTCACCATCATAAGATTTAGTGAAAAGAGTTGGGTAAAGTGAACCGGGTTTGAAGCCTTTCTTCACAAGGAATTCCTTCAAAGTATCATACCACGCCCGTGGGGCCTGCTTGAGGCCATAGAGGGCCTTATTGAGTCTGAAGACTTTGTCAGGATGCTTTGGATCTTCAAAACCTGGGGGTTGAGCAACATATACTTCTTCCTCAAGCTTACCATTGAGAAATGCACTTTTCACATCCATTTGATATAAGATGATATCATGATGGTTAGCATAAGCAAGTAATATGCGAATAGCTTCAAGTCTAGCAATAGGTGCAAAAGTTTCATCGAAATCAATTCCTTCAACCTGTGTGTAGCCTTGAGCTACAAGTCGTTCCTTATTCCTCACCACAAGGCCGTTTTCATCTTGCTTGTTGCGGTAGATCCACTTTGTGCCGATGATATTGTGCTTGCAAGGATCTGGACGTTTGACCAGTTCCCAGACGTTGTTGAGCTCGAATTGATGTAATTCCTCTTTCATAGCTTGAATCCACTCAGGCTCTAGAAATGCTTCATCTACCTTAGTGGGCTCTGTTATAGAGACGAAAGCAAAGTGCCCAAAAAAGTTAGATAAATGTGAAGCTCTTCAGCGTTTGAGAGGACCTGGAATGTTGATGTCGTTGATGATTTTCTCAATTTGCACTTCATTTGCAACACGAGGATGAGCAGGTTGTCGTTGAGGAATTTGATCAGCATTTTCTTCAGCACCATTTTCCTTAGGTGCATTAGCATGACGTTCTTCATGTTCTGGAATGACTTCTTCAGCAAATTCTTCGGTAGGAATGACATCCTCAGTATCCTTGAACTTAATAGATTCCTCAGGAGGTATTTCATCTGTCACAGGAGGTAGGTGCTCTCTTTGCGAGCCATTAGTGTCATCGAACTGCACATCTATAGTTTGAACAACCTTGTGATGACAGGTGTTGAAGACTCTGTAGGTGTGCGAGTCCTTACCATAACCGAGCATAAAACCTTCATGTGCTTTCGATGCAAATTTAGAACTGTGATGAGGATCTCTAATCCAACATTTAGCACCAAAGACTTTGAAATAACTCACATTGGGTTTCTTGTCAGTGAGGAGTTCATATGCAGTCTTCTTGAAGAATTTGTGAAGATATCCCATGTTGATGATGTGGCATGAAGTATCAATTGCCTCAGGCCAAAAGCGAGGAGGCGTCTTGTACTCATCAAGCATAGTGCGGGCCATCTCAACAAGAGTCCTGTTCTTGCACTCTACGACGCCATTTTGCTGAGGAGTATAAGGAGCAGATAACTCATGAGTAATACCAAGTTCATCAAGATAGTCATCAAGACCTGTGTTCTTGAACTCAGTCCCATTATCACTTCTGATGTGCTTTATCTTCACACCAAAGTTGGTTGAAGCCCTCGATGAAAATCGTTTGAAGACTTCCTGCACTTCAGTTTTGTAAGTGATGATATGGACCCAGGTATATCGAGAATAATCATCAACACTGACAAAGCCATATAAGGATGCAGCATTAGTAAATGTTGCATAGTGAGTAGGGCCAAAGAGATCCATGTGAAGTGATTCAAATGGTCGAGTAGTAGTCATGATAGTCTTCACTGGATGCTTGTCCTTGGTCATTTTTCCAGCTTCACAGGCTCCGCATAAGTGATCCTTGAGGAATTTGACATTTTCAATGCCAATGACATGCTTCTTCTTCGCGAGCGTGTGCAAATTCCTCATGCGAGCATGACCAAGTCGTCGATGCCATAGCCAGCCTTCTGAAGCTTTTGCAAGTAGACATGTAGCAGGTTGTGGTCTTGTAGAGAAATCAACAATATACAAATCTCCTCTCATAAAGCCTTTGAAGACATTGGAATTGTCAGCTTCCATGATCGCAACACAACGATACTTGCCAAAGACAACAACCATATCAAGATCACAAAGCATTGTGACAGACATGAGGTTGAACCCTAAGGACTCGACAAGCATGACTTTTTCGATGTGTCGATCCTTTGAGATTGCAACTGTCGGCGTTCTGGGAACGGGGGTCCCCAGACTTGCCTGCCTGCGGCCTGCGGCGTGGCTAAAAGGGGGCCCAGCGCGGCCCATCTTCACCAACACAAACCTAAGGCCCTCGCGGGGCGGATGACGCGGAGCTTCCTCAGGCGCAGCCTCGTTAGGCTGGCTCACGAGGAGGCGGAGAGATCAAGGCGAGGTACCTCACGAGGTGCCCGTGACGCAAGCCATGACGACCAGGGGCGCCAGGCGGGTGCCAGCCCGCACAGCGTCCCCCCTTCCTCTTTGGTGCAAAGGGGGCAAGCGCAGCCGCGGAGTACCGAGGCATCAGGCAAAGGTTGCCATTTCGGTGCAACGAGACCAAGACCAGGAGGACTACGAGATGGAGGTCACTGTGGAGCCCAAGACGGCGTCATCACCAGAGCCTCTATAAATAGGACCAGCCACCCACAGGGACACAGGGAGACGGAGCAAGGAGAGGCAGGGAAAGAGAGAGAGAGAGAGAGAGAGAGAGAGAGAGAGAAGATCAGAAAGAGAGAGAGAGAAAGGTGACTGAGCTCCTCCCAGCAGTTCATCACCCCAGCCAAGAACAGACCCTCGCGAGGCTGTTCTTCCTTGTATTGTTCATCACCATCAGCCCAAGAGGCAATCCACCACACCACACACTGGAGTAGGGTATTACACCACAACGGTGGCCCGAACCAGTATAAACCCTGTGTCTCTTGCGTTGTTCTTTCCTTAGTTCAGATCCTAGCAAGGCGGAGGGGTGCAGGTAGGTAGGAGGCGAAATCTCCGTGCGCACCCTAGTGTTCGAACCTCAAGGGTCTGCCGGAACCCGAAATCCGACATTTGGCGCGGCAGGTAGGGGTGCGCCGGGATTCGTCTTCCACCACCCCCTTCTCCTCCGACCATCACGCCCATGTCTGATGCTCGTCGGGCCCGCGCCGAGCGCCGGGCCGCGCTCGCTTCCCGCGTCGCCCAGACGGCCCCTGTCGGCGGGCGTCCTCGCCGTTCCCCGTCGCCTGCCGTCAACGCCGCCACTGGCCCGGCGGGGGACGAGCAGCAAGCATCGTCCCAGCATCCGTCCGTGCGGCAAGACAGCCGCACCGCAACTCCCTCGCTCACCCCAGCTGGTTCTTCGCCCCGCGCGCTCTGCGCGCCCATGGAGCCCCGCAACCTCTCCCCCGCCCATCGCGCTGCACCAACACCCCCGGTCGTCGCGGCCCTCTTGGGCGGCTCGCAGGCGCCGCCTACAAGTCACCATGTCAAGCTGTTCATCCGCCGGATCGGCGCCGCTTCCACGCGGCAGGGGGCTCCCCTGGACCGGGCGGCGCCCGAGACCGGCCTGACCTTCAGCTCGGAGGACCACCCCTCCAACTCGGCCTGCTCGGGTGCGCTCCCCATGCTATGCACCCTCACCATCTGCTAGGTGGCCGTCACCAGAACCCTCATTGATGGAGGTGCGGGCCTCGGCATGCTCTCGGTCGAGGCCTTCAACCTCCTCTGCATACCCCTGGAACGGCTGCAACCCAGCCGGCCCTTCTCAGGCGTAGGGGGCAAGTCGTCCAGCTCCTTGGCACAGATCCGGCTCCCAGTAACCTTCGGCACCTATGACAACTTCCGCACGGAGCTGGTCGACTTCGACATCGCCCCCATCGGCCTCCCCTACAACGCCATCCTCGGCAACCCAGTGCTGGCCCAGTTCATGGCCGCGACGCACCCGGCGTACAACCTCATGAAGATGCCCGGGAGTAGCGGTGTCCTCACTGTGCACGGGGACACCGGGGACGTGTTGTGGGTGCTCAAGCTCACCTTCAAGACGGCGGCGTCGGCACAGCCCGCCAACTTGGAGACCCCCGGGCCCAAGGGGGCTGCACCCGCCAAGAAGAAACAGTTGTTCACCCAAGACAAGGCAGAAACCAAGCAGATACCCGTCGATGAGGACGGATCCACCAACGCCACTTTCACCATAGGCGCCCACCTCAAACCCGAGCAGGAGAAAGCCCTGGTCGGGTTCCTGCGTGCAAACAAGAAGGTATTCGCTTGGGAGCCTGACCAGTTGGCAGGGATCCCTAGGACTGTAATCGAGCATCACCTCAACGTGTGCCCCAACGTGCGCCCTGTGAAGAAGAAGGCCAGGCGGCAGTCCACAGAAAAGCAGGCCTTCATCGTCCAAGAGACCCGCAAATTAGAAGCCACTTGGGTCACTCGCGAGGTCCGATACCCAGACTGGTTGGCCAACCCTGTCGTTGTGCCAAAGAAGGGAGGGAAGGAGCACATGTGTGTCGACTTCACCAACCTCAACAAAGCATGCCCGCAAGATTCGTTCCCGCTCCCCCGCATCGACCAGATCGTCGATTCCACTGCGGAATGCGACCTGTTGTGCTTCTTGGATGCCTTCTCTGGGTATCACCAGATCAAGATGGCGGTAGAAGACGTCCAGAAGATAGCGTTCCTAACCCCGTGTGGGGTGTACTGCTACACATGCATGCCATTCGGGCTGCGTAACGCAGGGGCGACCTTCCAGCGGCTGATGCACATCATCGTGGGCCCGCAGCTCGGGAAGAATGTTGAAGCTTACGTCGATGACATTGTGGTAAAGTCTAGGGAGGCCAAGACCTTCATACAAGACTTGGACGAAACCTTCGCGAGCCTCAACGCAGTGAACCTACGGCTCAACCCAGAGAAGTGTGTGTTCGGAGTCCCCTCGGGCAAGCTCTTGGGTTTCCTCGTGTCCCACCGAGGCATCAAGGCTAACCCGGAGAAGGTCAAGGCGGTGGAAGACATGAGCCCGCCAAAGACCCTCAGAGAAATGTAGAAGCTCACGGGGCGCGTGACCACACTAGGGTGCTTCATCTCCAAGTTGGGGGAACGAGCACTGCCCTTCTTCCAGCTAATGAAGAAAAAGGGGCCCTTCGAGTGGACTGAAGAGGCCGACAAGGCGTTCCAGGATCTCAAGAGATACCTGACCAGCCCACCGGTCATGGTGGCTCCGCGCCCTCAAGAGCCCCTGGTGCTTTACCTCGCCGCCACTCCTTACTCCGCCAGCGCAGCCTTAGTGGCAGTCAGAGAGGAGCGCCGAATCAAAACCGCGGCAGCAGCCCGAGACAAGGCAGAACAGGGACAAGGAAGGCCTACAGAAACCGCCACCGCGGCTGAGGAGGATCAGCCGCCGTAGAGGGGTGCACCAGAGGCAGAAGAGGCCCCTCTTCCAGATGGCTAGCCTCAGGAGGCCTCATTGCCTCAAGAGGCACCACGGTCTCTGAAGGGAGCCACCAGCACTGAGGCACTCCACCTCGTTGAGCACCCAATGTACTTTGTCAGCACGGTGCTGCGGGATGCCAGGGCACGGTACCCCATGCCTCAGAAACTCCTCCTCGCGCTACTGATGGCCTCGCGCAAGCTGTAGCACTATTTTCAGGGTCACCCCATCAAGGTCGTCTCGTTGTACCCCCTAGAGAGAGTACTCAGGAGCCCTAATTCAGCTGGAAGGGTCGCTGAGTGGAACATAGAACTGCAAGCGTTTCAGCTCGAATTCAGCACGACCAGAGTCATCAAGGGAGCAGCTTAGCGGATTTTGTGGCAGAATGGACGGAGGCGCCAGGCCTCAAGGCCGACGAGGATCGGTCGCTGTCCCCGGGAAGTGAGGCGCCAGAAGGCTGGGTCATGTACTTCGATGGGGCGTTCTCCAGGCATGGCGCTGGGGCTGGGGCAGTGCTTATATCGCCCGCTCAGGACAAGCTCTATTACGCCGTGCAGCTCTGTTTCCAGCAAGGTGAAAAGGTCTCCAACAACATAGCAGAGTATGAAGGTTTAATTGCGGGCTTGAAGGCCGTGGCTGCCCTGGGGGTGAAACGCCTCACCATCAAGGGCGATTCACAGCTCCTTGTCAATTTCTCCAACAAAGTGTACGAGCCGAAGGATGAGCACATGGAAGCCTACCTAGCGGAGGTCCGCAAGATGGAGAAGCAGTTCTAGGGGTTGGAGTTGCAGCATGTGCCCCGTGGCACCAATCAGGAGGCCGACGACATCGCCACACGGGCGTCCAGGCGGTTACCTCAGGAGCCTGGTGTTTTCGAGGAGCGGCTCTTCAAGCCATCAGCCCTGCCATCATTATCGAACACGGCTCAGCCCCGGGAGGAGCTCCCTCAGCCACCTGCCTCAGGGGCTCCGGCCTGTGGCCCGGCCTCAGGAGCAGTCTTCTCCTGACGATGGAACCTCAGGAGGGATGTTGGATCGCGGAGCTCCCGAGTTACCTAACGCAAGGGACCCTGCCGGAGAAGGAGGAGGAAGCGGAGCGAGTGGCACGCCAGGCCACGGCATACTGCATCAAGGATGGAGAGCTCTACCGGAAGCGGCCAAACGATGTATCCCTGCGCTGCATCTCCAGGGAGCAAGGGAAGGAACTGCTGGAAGATATACACGGCGGAGATTGTCGACATCATTCATCATCACGGACCTTCGTCGGCAAGGCATTCCGTAGTGGGTTTTATTGGCCCACCGTGCTCAATAACGCCGTCGAACTAGTAAAAGCTTGTGAGGCCTGCCAGTTCCACGCCAAGAAGATCCATCAACAAGCAGGAGGCTTGCAGACTATACCCCTTTCATGGCCATTCGCAGTCTGGGGGCTGGATATCTTGGGCCCGTTTCCTCGGGCGCCTGGGGGCTACCACTACCTCTACATCGTCGTGGACAAGTTCACCAAGTGGGATGAAGTAGAGGCTGTCTGCACCATTCCCGCGGGTTCCGCGGTCAAGTTCATCAAGGGCATCGTGAGCCGGTTCGGGGTGCCGAATCGCATCATCACGGACAACGGTTCGCAGTTCACCGGTAAGCTCTTCAAAACATACTGTGCTAACCATGGAACGCAGATATGCTACGCTTCGGTGGCACACCCCCGAAGCAACGGCCAGGCCGAGCGGGCCAACGCGGAGGTCCTGAGGGGACTCAAGACCAGGACGTTCAAGAAGAAGCTGGAGGCCTGTGGCAGAGGTTGGTATGACGAGCTTCAGTCCGTATTGTGGTCCATCCGCACAACCGCGACCAAGCCGACTGGAGAGACCCCGTTCTTCCTGGTATACGGAGCCGAAGCGGTCCTCCCTCACGAGGTCAGACGTCGCTCCACGCATGTAACGCCCTCGATGCGGCTATAGCTCCCACGTGTCGAGGCACGACTTAGAGACATAACCGCATTGAAAGCTATGTCGCAAGTTAGGCAATCATCACAACATCCCATGTAATATAGATAATAAAAGGGGAGATACATAGTTGGCTTACACTCGCGACGTCAATCAAAGTACATAAATAGCATTACAACATTCAAACACTCATGGCCCGACTATGGCGCCAAAATAAAAGAAAACCCAACATGCGACACGGTCCCGATCACCCCAACTGGGCACCACTACTGATCATCAGGGAAAGACACGTAGTATCGACGTGAGTCCTCATCGAACTCCCACTTGAGCTCAAGCACGCCATCTGGAGCAGAATCATCAGGCCCTGCATCTGGTTTGGAGGTAATCTGTGAGCCACAGGGACTCAGCAATCTCGCACCCTCGCGATCAAAACTATTTAAGCATATAGGTAAGGCAAGGTAAAATATGTGGAGCTGCAGCAAGCGACTAGCATATATGGTGGCTAACCTGTTCGCAAAAGAGAGCGAGAAGAGGAGGCAAAGCGCGAGCGAGTAACTAAAGGACAACCTGCGCAAGCATTACTCCAACACCGTGTTCACTTCCCGGACTCCGCCGAGAAGAGACCATCACGGTAACTCACACTGTTGATACATTTTAATTAAGTTAAGGTTCAAGTTATCTACAACCGGACATTAACAAATTCCCATCTGCCCATAACCGCGGGCACGGCTTTCGAAAGTTCAAATCCCTGCAGGGGAGTCCCAACTTAGCCCATGACAAGCTCTCACGGTCAACGAAGGAATAGACCTCCTCCCGAGACGTTCCGATCAGACTCAGTATCTCGGTTCTACAAGACACTTCGACAAGTTAAAACAAATCCAGCAACGCCACCCAGATGTGCCGACAAATCCTGATAGGATCTGCACATATCTCGTTCTCAGGGCACACCGGATGAGCAAGACGCCAGGTAGGCCAGCCCAGAGTTGCCCCTGGTAGCCCCGGACATCGCTCGGTTGGACCAACACTCAGAGGAGCACTAGCCCGGGGGGGCTAAAATAAGATGACCCTCGGGCTCCGGAAACCCAAGGGAAAAAGAGGCTAGGTGGAAAATGGTAAAACCAAGGTTGGGCATTGCTGGAAAAGCTTTAATCAAGGCGAACTATCAAGGGGTTCCCATTATCACCCAACCGCGTAAGGAACGCAAAATCCGGGAACATAACACCGATATGACGGAAACTAGGGCGGCAAGAGTGGAACAAAACACTAGGCGAGAGGCCGAGCCTTCCACCCTTTACCAAGTATATAGATGCATTAAGATAACAAGGCAATATAATGATATCCCAACAAGTAAATAGTGTTCCAACAAGGAACGGTCTCCAAACTTCACCTGCAACTAGCAACGCTATAAGAGGGGCTGAGCAAAGCGGTCACATAGCCAATCAACGGTTTGCTAGGACATGGTGGGTCAGAGGTTTGACATGGAAATTTGGGAGGCATGATAAGCAAGTGGTAGGCATCGTAGCATAGGCATGGCAAAAGAGCGAGCATCTAGCAAAGCAAAGATAGTAGTGATTTCGAGGGTATGATCATCTTGCCTGCAAAGTTGTCAGAGTTGACTGGATCCTCGAAAGCAAACTCAACGGGCTCCTCGTTAGCGAACTTGTCTCCCGGCTCTACCCAAACAAGACGAACAAGCAACAAGGACACAATCAACCACGTGCAAAGCTCAAACAATATGATGCAAACATGGTATGCTATGCGGGATGCAATATGTGATGCATATGCAAGATTTGACAAGGAATGCATGAACCTGGCCTCAACTTGGAAATCCAAGTGTGCCACTGGAAAGAAGAGATGAAATCGCTTGAAAACGATATAAAGAACGCAGGAATCGGAGCTACGGTTTGGAAATGGCAAGCAATTCAAATATGGCCACGTTCTGCGATTTACAACAAGTAGCCATATAATGCAACGAGAAGTACATGCTACAGCACCCAAACATGGCAACAAATTACATGGAAGGGATCCATACAAGATGCTTAACAAAAGATGAACACTGAGCTATGGCCAATTCATCCATTAACAGGTTCAAACAAGCATGGCAAAAATGCATTTGACAAACAGATTTCAGACTTAGTGAAATTAACACTTGTCTGGAATTTCAGATCAGATAGCACTCTTCGGAGCATAAAAACTATATGCTACATGATCTGAACATGGCAAAGTAAAGCATGTCATGGAGCTACTCAAAGAGCTTAACAAAAGTCCCTTAGTGACCTTGAGCCAAAAGGGATCAGAAAATACATTTGCAAGCATGTGAACATGGCAAAAACATAATCAGTTCTCAGACTTGGTGAAAACTGGAGCATGCTGAAACAGATATCAAGTAGGCATGTTTACGAGCTCGATGCACTCACTACAGAGCAAGTCATGACAATCTAAGCATACACCCATCAAGAATACACAAAATACGAGCTAGACATGGCAAGAACAATACCATAGCATGCACAGATCAACTACAACATCCTCGGCAAAATTCCTAACAAGTAGACAATCTGCCCAGATCCACGAAATGACAAAAGTAGAGCTCGATTGACTCAAGATAGGGTGCTCCATAATTGCAAACAAAGACATGGATGGATAGAGCACTACAATATTAACAAAACATCCTTACTGATCATCCTCAAAAGAGGCACGGATCACTAGGAAACAACATGAACATATGGCCATATGAGATAAACAGGTCAAGGACTTAGTGGAAATGCTAAGTCCTTGAAATCAGCATTAACAAATGCCTCACTTTGCAAGGTTGTGCTAGTCACCACACACATCACAAAAATACATGGGTTGCACCTATGGATAGATGGCAAAACATATAACAAAACATATGTAGAGCTCCTGGGCATATCATGCACACAATAATTATGGCAAAAAAGACAAATATCTAATTGGAGCAGCAGATCTGACAATTAACTAAAATAGCACTCTTCTAACAGCATTTAGGGCACCAAGATGAACTCAAATGAAAATGATGCAATGAGATGAAATGATGTACTCTCTGAGACGAACATTTTGATATGCTATATGCCCAAAACGGAGCTACGGATGCAAAGTTACGATGCGATGAACATGAGCAAATAATTCTGGGACTTTGGGAAAAAAGGTCAACCGCTAGGGTTTTGAATCCAGATCTGAGATCCCGGCGCGCGGATCGAGGTTCGCCTGAGAGGAAGGTCACCGGAGGAGTTCCTGTTCGCCGGAGTTGGAGAGGCGGCCGGATCCGGGCGGGGAGGCGAGGCCGGAGCCAGCGGTGGCGGCGGTCGACCGCGGCGAGGCGGCGGCGGAGACGGCGCCTTGGCGCGGCCGCGTTGGCGACGTCGAGGTGGCAGCGCGGCGAGGTCGTCGGCCGGCGCGAGATGAGGACGGCGGCGAGCGAAATGTCCAGTCGGAACGGACATGTCCGGCGCGGCGCGATGCGAATTTTAGGGTTTCGGGGGAAGAAGAAGGAGGTTTTCGGGGGGAATCTTTAAATAGGCATAGGAGGAGCTAGGAGAGTCCAAATGAGGTGCAGTTTTCGGCCACGCGATTGTGATCGAACGCTCTAGATGATGGAGAGGGTTTAGGTGGGTTTTGGGCCAAATTGGAGGGGTGTTGGGCTGCAACACACACGAGGCCTTTTCGGTCCCTCAGTTAACCGTTGGAGCATCAAACGAAGTCCAAATGGTACGAAACTTGACAGGCGGTCTACCGGTAGTAAACCAAGGCCGCTTGGCAAGTCTCGGTTCAATCCGGAAATGTTTAATCCCACACATGAAAGAAAGGT
Source organism: Triticum urartu (assembly GCF_003073215.2). Lineage (NCBI taxonomy): Eukaryota > Viridiplantae > Streptophyta > Magnoliopsida > Poales > Poaceae > Triticum > Triticum urartu. The sequence goes on from NC_053024.1 coordinate 400,014,661, forward strand.
AGAATTGACCACCGGAGGAGAACGAAGCGCCGGAATGCAAAACGGACAACGGGGAAAATGCTCGAATTCATGAGATGAACATGTATGCAAATGCAATGCACATGATGACATGATATGAGACGCATGACAACGACAACAACACACGGAGACAAAAACCCGAACCCGAGAAAATAAAATAACTTAACACCGGAAACGGCAAGAGTTGGAGTACATATTGGGTAATTCACATCCGGGGTGTTTCAGCGCGGGTCCTGGCGTTTGACGAGGCGCAGCAGGACGCCATGCGGGGGATGGACCTCATGCTGGGGGAGGAACATCGCCGAGAAGCCGCGCTACAAGCAGCGAGATACCAACAAGCACTGCGACGATATCACTGCCACAACATCCGCCCCAGAACTCTCGAGGTAGGAGACTCGTGCTCAGGCGGGTCCTCTCCAAGGAGGGGCTGCACAAGCTCTCTCCCATGTGGGAGGGCCCGTTCAAAGTTGTTCATGTTTCTAGGCCCGGCTCCGCGCGCTTGGAGACTCAGGAGGGGGTGCCAGTCCAGAATGCATGGAACATCCAGCACCTCCGGAGGTTCTACCCCTAAAAAAGGCCCAGAGCCTGTGAACAAGACGAATGCCTGTGAAGCTATCGCATTTTGGAAAAGGCCCAGAGCCTGTGAAGAAGGCGAATGCCTGTGAAGCTATCGCATTTTGGAAAAGGCCCAGAGCCTGTGAAGAAGGCGAATGCCTGTGAAGCTATCGCGTTTTGGAAAAGGCCCAGAGCCTGTGAAGAAGGTGAATGCCTGTGAAGCTATCGCGTTTTGGAAAAGGCCCAGAGCCTGTGAAGGAGAATGCCTGTGAAGCTATCGCGTTTTGGAAAAGGCCCAGAGCCTGTGAAGAAGGCGAATGCCTGTGAAGCTATCGCGTTTGGGAACAGGCCCGGAGCCTGTGAAGCCATCGCATTTGGGAAAAGGCCCGGAGCCTGTGAAGAAGGCCAACGCCTGTGAAGCTCGCCGCCCGTGACACTCTCACGTAATAATGACTTGGGGCTGTACACGCCCCGGAGTCTCAGGAGCGCCGGCCTCAGGCCCTGGGGCTCCCTCCCACGCCCAGTGGCAACACTTTGCTCCGCGCTGGTGAGAAGACATCGAAGACTAGATTAGGTGCCGGACGCGGCTTTTCATTTGCTTTCCGCAGTTGGCTTGTTCCTTCTCATTCGAAGTTTTCTTGAAGTTGTTGCCGTCTTTGGCTTGTGGTTCTCCGACTTTTCACTCTCCTTCCTCGATTTCTCTTGTGCAAGGCGTCGCGAGGGGGGCAGCTGAGCGCCCTCGCGAGTGTTCCTATCCTAGTCATTCAAAGAGTTCGCGACCTGGGACCCTTACAGGAGCACCCCTCCAGTCCGTGCCCCACGGGCACCGCGACACAAACAAAGGGCCTGGGTCAATCGCCCCCCACGACCGGGGCCAGAAACTATCCACGCTCGGGCACGTAGCCGGAAGGTACGGTAATGAAAGCAAAACGATGATTAACAGCAATAACCCAAACACGCCCCCGCGGGGCTCCACACTATTGTCTTTGTTACGTAGGGAAAAGGAAAAAGAAAGAACAAATCTGGTGCAACTCACCTCACACCGCCCCGCAGGAAGGCCCGAGCTGTATCCGGAGCTCAGGTGGACTCCCTCTCGCGCTTCACCAGGGCGCGACGGCGGGCGGACAAGTTGCCACCTCCCAAGAAGATACGGCGGCGCGGGGGCTGACCGCGGCCACCGCTAGAGGAGTCGCCGCCTGAAGAAGAACCGGAGAAGCTTGATGAACTCTGAGCGCCGCCGGCCGCGCGAGCGTTGCCCTCTCCATCATCGCTGGAGCTGGGTTCCCAGCCGCGGTCGTCACCCTCGGGGCAACACCCTGCGCGGCGACCATCTTCCCCAAACATCCTCACGTAGAGAGTGGCATCGCCGTCGAACTTGAAGTGTAGGGTGCACCGACGGCTCAGGACACGTGCGCGGGCAAACGTCTGCCAACCGCGGGCCAGGAACATGCTCCCAGCCGCGGAGACCTCCAGTGAGACCCATGAGGCCCGGCTGCAGCAGCCGTCGGCCTGAAGCCAGAGGTTGCCCGGGGCGCCGGCCGGGAGCTCGCCAAGGAGGAAGCGAGGAAGCGGAAGCCGAGTGCTGGTCGGCCCCGCCGACCACATGACGAACTCCGGCAGCACTTCAGCAGCGCAAAAGCGCGGCCTAGGGGGACGCGCAGCCGGAGCGCGCCCCCCGGCCGCAGCAATCCGCCCGTCGCTGTGCTGAAGATCGTCTCCACGGCCGAGGGGAGCCACCATGGTGGCCACATGATGTTTACGAGGGCGCCCTAGGCCGCGCTTGGGTGGGGTAGAGGCGGGCTCAACCTGGTGAGCCTTCGCCTTCTCTGCGGCCGAGAACCTCCTTGACGGGGCCATGAAGAAAGGGAGGAGCAAGGAGGGATGAACCGGAAGGGCGCGCGCTGGTCCGTACTTATAAATGGCGATGGCCAACCAACGGCCCCCACGATCGCAGGTAATTATGGCCCGCTTTACATGCAGGGACTTGTCCAATCCGTGCAGTTGCCGAGGCGCCATGGGGAAGTGGAGACGCCCACGTCCAATCAACCGCCACGCGGCGCCCAAGGCCGCAGGCTGTTAGGGCCCGCGGCGCTTCGCTCTTGCCCTTCCGCCTCCCTGCACGGCCAAGTCCGGGCGCGCCTTGGGCCCGGGGGCTACGGTCGGCGTTCTGGGAACGGGGGTCCCCAGACTTGCCTGCCTGCGGCCTACGGCATGGCTAAAAGGGGGCCCAGCGCGGCCCATCTTCACCAACACAAACCCAAGACCCTCGCGAGGGGCCAAGCCTCGCGGGACGGACGACGTGAAGCTTCCTCAGGCGCGGCCTCGTCAGGCAGGCTCACGAGGAGGCGGAGAGATCAAGGCGGGGTACCTCACGAGGTGCCCGTGACGCAAGCCATTACGACCAGGGGCGCCAGGTGGGTGCCAGCCCGCGCAGCGTCCCCCCTTCCTCTTTGGTGCAAAGGGGGCAAGCGCAGCCGCGGAGTACCGATGCATCAGGCAAAGGTTTCCATTTCGGTGCAATGAGACCAAGACCAGGAGGACTACGAGATGGAGGTCACCGTGGAGCCCAAGATGGCGTCATCACCAGAGCTTTGCGCAGGCGAAGACTACTTTTGTCAGGATAGTTGGTACTAGCTGTCCCGCTTCAAATTAGCCCGCCATTGTTGGCTTCCTTCCCGCTCGATATTTGGGAAGGGTACCAGGGCCTCTATAAATAGGACCAGCCACCCACAGGGACACAGGGAGACGGAGGAAGGAGAGGCAGGGAAAGAGAGAGAGAGAGAAGATCAGAAAGAGAGAGAGAAAGGTGACTGAGCTCCTCCCAGCAGTTCATCACCCCAGCCAAGAACAGACCCTCGTGAGGCTGTTCTTCCTTGTATTGTTCATCATCATCAGCCCAAGAGGCAACCCACCACACCACACACTGGAGTAGGGTATTACACCACAACGGTGGCCCGAACCAGTATAAACCCTGTGTCTCTTGCGTTGTTCTTTCCTTAGTTCAGATCCTAGCAAGGTGGAGGGGTGCAGGTAGGTAGGAGGCGAAATCTCCGCGCGCACCCCAGTGTTTGAACCTCAAGGGTCTGCCGGAACCCGAAATCTGACAGCAACCTTACCTAGACCCAATACCTTGCTTTTTTCCTTTGTCAGCGTAGGTAATATGCTTCAGATGTGATGGGGATAAAGCAGTGTCCATCAATAAGCTCCTATCACCAGTCATGTGATTTGTACATCCACTATCGAGGACACACTCAGTGGCTTTGGGTTGATCATCCTGCAGATGAATTATGCAGCTTACGAACTCATATACTTCATCAGTGAAGAATATGGTATTAATTTCATCAGATCAATTTCATCAAGCAATAAAATAGATAAAGCAGTATGAGGACGTGAGAAACGAAAATTCATTTCTTCATGAATAGCTTGCGTCCTTTCAAGCACATTCAGGTCTCCAGCAAATTCTTCAGACGATTAAGTTCGTCTGGAGACCTGATCCTGCATAAGAGATTAGTTCTTTTTTCTTCACCACCCACATCTGAAGGGGTGGCAAAGAGTTCATCAGTCTGCGAGCTCCATAAGAGAAAGGTGGCATATATGCCAATCCACTTCGTTTCACATAAGAGGGGTTCGGGTAAGCATAAGAGTAAGTAGAGAAATTCTTCGAGGACTTATGAACATAATGATTTGAAGAATAATGCACATATCCATAATCCTTAGATATTCGCTGCGAAACAAACGGATTAGCACGATGATGTTCATATGAGGACTTTGATCCTTTTGAGGAATTTGATCCATGTGAGGAGTTTGGTCCGTATGAGGACTTGGATCCATATGAAGAATTTGGTCAATATGAAGAATTAGATCTGGGGTTCCTATTCTTCATAGGTGGTTTCATGATGACATTCACCTGAAGATTTTCAAGGCACCTTTTGGGAACCCAGATTTTCTTCAGTGGAGGACCGTTCCTGCAGTTAGTGCCAACATATCTACAAAACACTTCACCATTCTGATTTTTGAACAGTTTATAGTTGGAGTCAATTGACTCATCAGAAGAATATGAAGATTCACATGTAAAGTCAGATAAAGTAGATGGATCCACTGAAGGTCCATTTGCAGCAACCCATGATGTTTTCGGATACTGCTCCGGTTTCCAGTAGGTCCCATCAGCATTGAGTTTCCTCTCAAAGGCAATAACCTCTTTCCTAGGGTTCTTGTTGAGGATCTGCTTTTTAAGCACGTCACAAAGAGCCTGACGCCCTTTGAGGCTATCGGCATCCCGGGAACGGGGGTCCCCAGACTTGCCTGCCTGCGGCCCGCTGCGTGGCTAAGCCAGCAGGGCGTACAACCCATCTTCATCAACAAGGCATCCAAGACCCTCGCGAGGGGCCGAACCTCGCGAGGAGGACGACACAAGGCCTCCTCTAGAGCGGCCTAGTCAGGCAGGCTCATGAGGAGCGGAGATATAAAGGCGAGGCGAACCTCACGAGGCTCTCGTGACGTGAGCCATGACGATCGACACCAGGCGGGCGCCAGCAAGCGCAGTGTCCTTGTTTCCTCTTTGGTGCTAAGGAAACTAGCGCAGGCGAGGAGTACCAAGGCATCAGGCAAAGGTTCCCATTTTGGTGCAACAAGACCAAGACCAGAAGGACGGCAAATGGAGGTCATCATGGAGCCCAAGACTGCGTCACCACCAGAGCCTTTCGCAGGCGCAGACCACTTTTTGTCAGGATAGCTTGTACTAGCTGTCCCCCTTCAAATTAGCCCGCCGTTGTTGGCTCCCTTCCCGCTCAATATTTGGGAAGAGGACCAGGGCCTCTATAAGTAGGGCTAGCCACCACCATAGAAATGGTGGGGCGAGGAGACATCATCTTAGATCACTCTCTCACCCATGCAAGTTAGCCACGCACAAGAACACCTCAACCTCAGGAGGTTGTTCTTCCCCTTGTATTATTCATCATCAGCCCAAGAGGTAATCCACCACCACACTGTAGTAGGGTGTTACACCACAACGGTGGCCCGGACCAGTATAAATACTGTGTCTTTCTGTGTTGCAAGTTCGTCCGTGAGATCTTAGCGTGCTAGGGCATACATCGGTAGGAGGGAAAGACTTCGCGCACTCCCCAGTGTTCGAACCTTAAGGGTTTGCCGGAACCCCACATCCTACATTTGGCGCGCCAGGTAGGGGTTCTTCGCGGCTTCCCTTCCGTCGATCTGCGCTCCGTCGCCACCGCGCTTCGCCCACATGACAGGTGCCCTACCACCGACTCCAATGATCAGCATCGACAATGGGGCCAGGGGGCTTCGAGCTCTGGCCCCCACCCAGCGGCGGGTGTAGTGCCCGCCCAAGTTCAGGCCGGAGATGCCGCCGCGCTACGACGACGCGGCGGACCTGTCAGCTTTCCTGCTAGCATAGGAGGAGGCCGTCCTCGAGGCCGGGGGCAATGACAAGGTCATGGCCAACTGGCTTCCCATGGCCCTCGCTAGCGAGCCACGCACCTGGCTGCTCAACCTTCCCATATCCACGGTGGGATCTTTGGAGGAGCTCCGCGACCTCTTCACTGCTCGCTACGTGGTGCTGGCGCACCACGCAGTTGCGGCCCTGCTGGGCGGCTCTCAAGCACCGCTGTCAGACCGCCACGCCAAGCCGTTCCTCCAACAGATCGGGGCCACCTCCAGGCGCACGGGGGCTCCCCCGGGTTGGGCTGCGCCAGAGGCCAACCTTACCTTCGGCTTAGAAGATCACCCCCGACTCCACCGCCAGCTCCGGAGTGCTTCCGATGCTCTGAACGCCCACCATCTGCAACGTGGCCATCACCAAGACCCTCATCGACGGTGGTGCCGGCCTCAACTTGCTCTCCGTGGAAGCCTTCAGCCTTATCCATGTGCCACTCGAGCGGCTCGGCCTCAGTAAGCCCTTCTCAGTAGTGGGTGGTGGAGCAGCCCACTCCCTGGGACAGATCCGCCTCCCCGTCACCTTCGGCACACGCGATAACTACCGCACCGAGCTGGTGGACTTCGACGTCGCTCGCATCGGCCTCCCGTACAACGCCATCCTCGGGTACCCGGCTCTCGCTCAGTTCATGGCAGCGACTCACCCGGCTTACAACCTCATGAAGATGCCAAGGAGCAAGGGCGTCCTCACCATCAAGGGGGACACTATGGAGGACGTGACAGTGCTCAGGCTTGCCTTCAAGACCACGGCAGCAGCACAACCCGCCGACGCAGGTGCCCCCGCGGCCAGGGAGGCCGTGCCCACCAAGAAGAAGCAGTTGTTTACCCAAGACAAGGCGGAAACCAAGCAGGTACCGGTCAGCGAGGATGGGCCTTCAGGAGCCACCTTTACCATAGGAGCCGGTCTCGACCGGGAACAAGAAGAAGCTCTGGTGAGGTTCTTGCATGCGAACAAGGAGATATTCGCGTGGGAGGCAAATCAGCTGGTAGGTGTCCCGAGGGAGGTGATCCAGCATCATCTAAGGGTATGCCCCAACGTCCGCCCCATGAAGCAGCGAGCGAGACGGCAGTCCACTGAGAAGGAGGCCTTTATCGTCCAAGAGACACGCAAGCTCGAAGTGGCAGGTGCCATCCGAGAGGTCCGGTACCCCGAATGGCTGGCGAACCCTGTCATGGTGCCAAAAAAGGAGGGAAGGAACAGATGTGCATCGACTTCACCAATCTTAAGAAAGCCTGCCCTCAAGACCCGTTCCCGCTCCCGCGCATCGACCAGATTGTTGACTCCACCGCCGAGTGTGACCTGCTGTGCTTCTTGGATGCGTTCTCGGGGTATCATCAAATCAAGATGGCGGTGGAAGATGTGGAGAAAACGGCCTTCTTGACACCATGTGGGGTGTACTGCTGCACTTGCATGCCCTTCGGGCTGCGCAACGCGGGCGCGACCTTTCAGCGGTTGATGCACATCGCTCTAGGGCGGCAGCTCAGGAGAAACGCAGAGGCTTACGTCGATGACATAGTGGTCAAGTATCGCGAGGCAAGGACATTGATTCAAGACTTGGACGAGACCTTCGAGAGCCTGCGCCAAGTGAACTTAAGGCTCAACCCGGAGAAGTGCGTGTTCGGTGTCCCCTCCGGCAAGCTGCTGAGGTTCCTTGTATCCAACAGGGGGATAGAGGCGAACCCGGAGAGGGTCAAGGCCATCGAGGACATGAGCCCGCCGCGGACCCTCAAAGAGATGCTGAAGCTAGCAGGGCGGGTGACCGCGTTAGGGCGTTTCATCTCCAAACTGGGAGAGCACGCCTTACCATTCTTCAAGCTCATGAAGAGGAAGGTCCCGTTCGAGTGGAACCCGGAGGCCGACCGGGCCTTCCAAGACCTCAAGAAATACGTTACCAGCCCCCCAGTGATGGTGGCACCGCGGACCCTCAAGCCTCTAGTACTCTACCTTGCTGCCACCCCGTACTCCGCCAGCACGGCGTTGGTGGCGGTTCAGGAGGAGCGCCTAGTCAAGGGCGCGCCCCGCCAGGCCAAGGCTGAAGTAGCGTGGGGTCAGGAAGGCGCAACAAAGGCATCAGCGGTGGAAGGCCAAGCTCAGCAGGGCGGCGCTGCAGAAGCTCCTGAGGACACCAGGGTCTCAGGGACCCTTCCACCTCAAGATATGTCCCAATCTCCGCAGGACCCGAGCCTCGACAACATGCCATCCCTCGTCGAACACCCGGTGTACTTTGTCAGCACCGTACTACGAGACGGGAGAGCATGCTACCCCATGCCCCAGAGGCTCCTGCTCGCACTCCTGGTGGCCTCACGCAAGCTGCAACACTACTTCCAGGGCCACCCCATCAAGGTCATCTCAGCCTACCCACTAGAAAGGATACTTAGGAGCCCTAACTCAGCCGGAAGGATCGCAGAGTGGAACATCGAGTTGCAAGCATTCCAGTTGGAGTTCAGCACTACCAGGGTCATCAAGGGGGCCGCACTCGCTGACTTTGTGGCAGAATGGATAGGCCCCGACACTTGAGGAAGGAGAAGACCGGTCCACCTCCCCGGGAAGTGAGGCTCCGGACGGTTGGGTCATGTATTTCTATGGCGCCATCATACACCAGTGTGCAGGGGCTGGAGAAGTGCTTATCTCGCCCACCCAGGACAAGCTCTACTACGTCGTGCAACTCTACTTTCAGCACGGCGAGAAGGTCTCCAACAACATCGCAAAGTACGAAGGCCTCATAGCTGGCCTGAAGGCTGCAGCGGCCCTAGTGGTGAAGCACCTCATCGTCAGAGGCGACTCACAACTCCTCGTCAACTTCTCCAACAAGGTGTACAAGCCGAATGACGAGCACATGGAGGCCTACCTCACGGAGGTGCGCAAGATGGAGAAATAGGTCTCGGGCCTGGAGCTACAACACGTACCCCGGGGCACCAACAAGGAAGCCGATGACATTGCCCGGAGAGCATCCAAGCGGCAACCGCAGGAGCCAGGCGTCTTTGAGGAGCGGCTCTTCAAGCCATCAGCTGCGCCACCTCTTTCAAGCACGACCCAGCCTCGGGAGGAGCTCCCCCGGCCTCCGGCCATGGGAGCCCCGATTTGTGGACCGACCTCCGGGGCTCAGCTGCTCTTGGTGCTCGAGCCTCAAGAGGAATGCTAGACCAAGGAATTCAAGGAGTACTTAACGCACGGGACGTTGCCGAAAAAGGAAGAGGAGGCGGAGCGCGTGGCCCGGCAAGCCATGGCATACTGTATCCAAGACGGCGAGTTATATAGGAAACGACCGAACGATGTCACTCTACGCTGCATATCCAGCGACCAGGGAAGGGAGTTGTTGATTGACATACACGGTGGGGACTGTGGAGACCACTCGTCATCATGGGCCCTCATCGGCAAGGTGTTCCGCAGTGGATTCTACTAGCCTACAGCACTCAACGACGCAGTCGAGCTGGTGAAGTCTTGCGAAGCCTGCCAATTCCACGCCAAGCAAATCCATCAACCAACTCAGGGCGTTCAAACTATCCCGCTCACATGGCCGTTCACGGTCTAGGGGCTGGATATCCTAGGCATGTTCCCTTGGGCGCCAGGGGGCTACTGTTACCTCTGCGTCGCCATCAACAAGTTCACCAAGTGGGCGGAAGTGGAAGCCGTCCGTACCATCCCAGACGGCTCTGCTGTCAAGTTCATCAAGGGCCTCATGAGCAGCTTTGGGGTCCCCAACCACATCATCACAGATAACAGTTCGCAGTTTACTAGCAACCTCTTCAAAACCTACTGTGCTAACCTTGGAACGCAGATCTGTTATGCTTTGGTGGCCCACCCCAGGAGCAACGGTCAGGCTGAACGTGCTAATGTGGAGGTCCTGAGGGGCCTCAAGACCAGGACCTTCAAGAAGAAGCTGGAGGCCTGTGGCAGGGGCTGGCACGACAAGCTCCAGTCCGTACTGTGGTCCATCTGGACCACCGCCACCAAGCCAACGGGAGAGACTCCATTCTTCCTCGTCTACTGAGCCGAAGCGGTCCTCCCTCACGAGCTCAAGCATCGCTCTGCACGGGTCCTGGCATTCGAGAAATGCAGTAGGACGCCACACGTGGGATGGACCTCGTGTTAGTGGAGGAACATCACTGCGGAGCTGCGCTGCGGGCGGCGAGGTACCAGCAAGCACTGCGGCGATACCACTGCCGCAACATCCGCTCCAGGACACTCGAGACGGGAGACCTAGTCCTGAGGCGGGTCCTCTCCAGGGAAGGGTTGCATAAGCTTTCACCAATGTTGGAGGGCCCGTTCAAGGTCGTCCACATCTCCAGGCCTGGCGCTGTGCACCTGGAGACACAAGACGGAGTACCGGTCCAAAATGCCTGGAACATCTAGCATCTTCGGAGGTTTTACGCATAAAGCAAGGCCCAGAGCCTAAGAAGCAAGGCCCAGAGCCTGAGAAGCAAGGCCCAGAGCCTAAGAAGCAAGGCCCAGAGCCTGAGAAGCAAGGCCCAAAGCCTGTGAAGCAAGGCCCAGAGCCTGAGAAGAAAGGCCCAGAGCCTGTGAAGAAGGCCCGGTGCCTGTGAAGAATCGCCGCCCGTGACACTCTCATGTAATAATGAGTTGCCGCTGTACACACCCCGGAGTCTCAGGGGTGCCGGCCTCAGGCCCTGGGGCTCCTGCCCACGCCTGGTGGAGAGCACTTAGCTCTGCGCTGGTGAGAAGACTTGAAGACTAGATTAGGTGCCGGACACGGCTTTTCATTTGCTTTCCGTATTTGGCTCCCTTTTCCTTAATCAAAATTTTCTTTTGGCATTCCTTGCTGAGTTGACCCTCTCGTTTCTCGCTGCGTTTTTCCGGCTTGGGTTAGCTCGTGTTCTCTCTCTCGCATGCCTTGTGAGGGGGCTGGGTAGGTGCCCTCGCGAGCATTTTCTCCCTTCTCTGCCTTCTCACGAGCTACCCTCGTTCGAGCCCAAAAGCTGGCGTGCCTCTCCTAGTCCGTGCCCTTCGGGTACCGCGATACAAGGCACCAGGCCAGGACCATGGTGAATGGCAAATATTTTAACACACTTCCTAACGAGCTTTCGTAGTTCCCCATCTGATGCAGGCCACCAAGGCAAGATGGGCATGAGGAAATGAGCACCTCGTGAGGACGAGGGCGTCCCAGATATACCAGGTTAAGTCATATTTGCATGAAATAACGCCACAACATGCACGGTGCCACAATCGAGGAACCATAGTTCGATACACGCCCCCTGGGCCCAAACTGGTTACATTCTTGATGCAGGAAAAAGAGTAAAAAAAAAGCAGCGTCACAGCAATCTGCGGAGGCAGGCCCCTAGCAGCACCCCGAACCTAGCTGGATCCTTCTTCGTGCTTCACGGAGGTGCGGCGACGGGATGACCCACTGCCGCCTCCAAAGCGGGCGCGGCGGCGTGGCGGCTGGTCGTGGCCACTGCTACTGGAGCTGTCACTGGAGCTAGAGCCGCCGTAAAGGGACAAGACACAGCCGCCCCCGAGGGCAGGCTCGCCCCCATCCTCGTCGCGACCATCCCCGAGACCGAGCACCTCCTCACCATCGTTCGCCTCGGGGCAGCACCCGGCGCGGCGACAATCTTCCCCAAACACCCTTACGAAGAGGGTTGATTCGCCGTCGTACTTGAAGTGGAGGGTGCACCTCCAACCCAAGCCGTGCGCGCGGGCGAACGTCTGCCAACCATGGGCCAAGGCTATGTTGCCCGCGATAGAAGTCGCGACTACAGCCCAAGAGGCCTTGCTGCAACAACCATCCACCTGCACCCAGAGTCCACCTGGACCGGAGGCCAGCAGCTCGTTGGTGAAGAAGCGCGGAAGTTGGAGCTAGTTGCCGGCTGGGTTCTCCGACCAGACGACAAACTCCAGCGACACTTCCACCATGTGGAAGCACGGACGGGGGGGGGGCGCCACCAAAGCATGCCTCCCCTCGTCAGTCGGATCGTCGTGGCTGGGACGACCCACTCCGCGTGCCATGGCGCCACTCCGAAAGTGGGCCGCGACAGGGGACGCGGTGTGCATGTGCGGACGGCCACATCCACGCTTGGGCGCCGGCGAGCCAGGTCCCTCGCGAGGGGCCTTTGCCTTCTCGGCGGCGGAGAACATTCCTCGTGGCTCCATTGGTGGCACAGCGAGCAACGAAGCGAGGAAGACGAAGCTAGGAGTGGAGCGAGGAAGAAGAAGCAACAAGCGAGGAAGAGATGGGTAACGGGGGCTCCGCCCCCCTCCCCATTTATAGCAAGAGAAGGCCAAGCTGCAGCTCCCACGACCACAGGTAATGATGGTTTCCCTTGCATGTCGCAGGGACTCATCAAGTCATGCAGTTGCCGGGGCAGCGTGGGGAAGCAGAGATGCCCACGACCAATCAACCGCCACGCGTCAATCGAGGCTGCAAGCTTTTGGGGCCCGCGGTGCTCCGTTCTTGGCCATTGTCATCGCCGCGAAGCCAAGCCCGAGCGCACCCTGGGCCCGGGGGCTACTGTCGGCGTCCTGGGAACGGGGGTCCCTAGACTTGCCTGCCAGCGGCCCACTGCATGGCTAAGCCAGCAGGCAGTACAGCCCATCTTCATCAAGAAGGCATCCAAGACCCTAGCGAGGGGCCGAGCCTCGCGAGGAGGACGACACGAGACCTCCTCTGGAGCATCCTAGTCAGGAAGGCTCACAAGGAGCGGAGATATCTAGGCGAGGCGAACCTCACGAGGCTCTCGTGACGTGAGCCATGACGATCAACACCAGGCGGGCGCTAGCACGCGCAGCGTCCTTGTTTCCTCATTGGTGCTAAGGAAACTAGAGCATACCAAGGCATCAGGCAAAGGTTGCCATTTTGGTGCAACAAGACCAAGACCAGAAGGACGGCAAGACGGAGGTCATCATGGAGCCCAAGACGGCGTCACCACCTGAGCCTTTCGCAGGCGCAGACCACCTTTTGTCAGGATAGCTTGTACTAGTTGTCCCCCTTCAAATTAGCCCGTCGTTGTTGGCTCCCTTCCCACTCAATATTTGGGAAGAGGACTAGGGCCTCTACAAGTAGGGCTAGTCACCACCATAGAAAAGGGGGGTGAGGAGACGGCATCTTAGATCACTCTCTCACCCATACAAGTTAGCCACGCACAAGAACACCTCAACCTCAGGAGGCTGTTCTGCCCCTTGTATTGTTCATCATCAGCCCAAGAGGCAATCCACCACCACACTCAAGTAGGTTGTTACACCACAACGGTGGCCAGAACCAGTATAAATCCTGTGTCTTTCTGTGTTGCGAGTTCGTCGAGTTCGTCCGCGAGATCTTAGCGTTCTAGGGCGTAGATCGGTAGGAGGCAAAGACTCCGCGCGCACCCCAGTGTTCGAACCTTAAGGGTTTGCCGGAACCCCACATCTGACAGAGGCTTTTGTACATGCCTGTCATATACAATTCCTTTAGCCCTGCATCATCAGTGATACTAGCAATGTCCTCAGATGAGGAATTAGTGATAGCAGAGGCAGTTGAAGAATTTGCAGCAATGTAAGTATTTGAGCATTCAGGTGAAGAATTAGCAGTTTTACGTTCAATGCACTTCAAACATGGAGGAACAAATTCGTCCTGAGTAGCGTTGATCTGTTGAGCAAGTAATGAATCACGCTCCATCTGAAGATCTTCATAACTCACTCTTAACTGCTCAAGATCTTGTTTTCTTTGAAGAATTTCATAAGAAAGCTTCTCATGATCAGATAGGAGAGTGTTATGATGACCTTGAAGATTGCCAAACTTGGACTGAAGTCTCTGAAGATTTTCAGTCAGAATTTTTGTGCGATGCATTTCTCGCCCAACATACCATCGCTTTTATCTAGAATGTTTTGAACCTTTTCAAGAGCCTTTCGTAGTTTCACAACAATTTTAGCAAGTTTAGAATAGCTGGATTTGAGATTTTCATCAGATTCATCCTCACTAGATTTAGAGGAGGGATATTTGAGTACCTTGGAGCCTTTTGCCATGAAGCAATAAGTGGGAGCATAGTCCTCATCGCCGTCATCAGTAGTATTGGGGAGGTCCTTTTCTTCAGAGTTGAAGATGGACTTGCTAACGAACGCGGTAGCGAGGGCTAGGCTCGCTACACCAGAGTCTGACTCCTCAGATTCCTCCCCTTCCTCATTCTCCTCAGATTCAACCTTAGAGTCCATTTCCTTGCCAATGAACGCCCAAGCCTTCTTGGAGCCGCTCTTCTTGTGAGACGAGGACCTTGAAGGTTTTGATGACGAGTACATTGAAGATTTCTTCTTCTTCTTTGAATCATTAGAACTGTAACCCTTGTATTTCTTATTCTTTGATCCCTTTTCCCACTGAGGACAATCTTGAACGCAGTGTCCAGGCTTCTTGTATTTGTGGCAGAGTCTCTTCTTGTAATCATGGGATGAGCAATATGTTATCAAGTCACCACCTCTTGAGGATTTACCAAAGCGACCACGTCTTGAGAACTTCTGGAACTTCCTCACGAGCATAGCTAGCTCCTGGCTCAGTTCTTCAGGGTCACCAAGGCTGCTGTCAGAATCTTCACCTTCAGATTCAGACATTGCCTTTGCCTTCAGAGCCCGTGATCTACCATAGCTTGGTCCATAGAGATCTCTCTTCTCAGCAAGCTGGAACTCATGAGTGTTTAGTCTCTCGAGGATATCGGTTGGATCACGTGACTTATAGTCTCCACGTTCTTGTATCATCAATGGCAAGGTATCAAATGAGGAATAAAGCGATCTCAGCAATTTCTTCACCACCTCATGGTCGGTGATATCAGTGGCAACAAGTGCTTGAAGCTCATTTGAGATGTCATCGAGGCGATCGAAGGTTTGCTGAACATTTTCATTGTCAAGTCTTTTGAAGCGATTGAAGAGATTTCGAGGAACGTCAACTCGAGAGTCACGCTGTGTTGAGACTCCCTCATTGACCTTGGACAGCCTGTCCCAGATAAGCTTAGCTATCTCCAAAGCACTCACTCTGCCATACTGCCCTTTGCTCAGATGGCCACATATGATATTCTTCGCTTGAGAGTCGATTTGCTTGAATCTCTTCACATGAGCAGCGTTGATGGTGGGAGTGACAGAGGGAACACCATTCTCCACAACGTACCAGAGATCATTATCAATTGCCTCAAGATGCATGTGCATCTTATTCTTCCAGTAGGGGTAGTCCATCCCATCAAAGGTAGGAGACCCAGCAAAAACCTTGATCATACCTGCGGCCGACATAACTAAAACTCTAGGCGGTTAAACCAAAATCACACAAAACAAGGGAGTACCTTGCTTTGATACGAATTGAGAGTGCGTTATATCGACAAGAGGGGGGGTGAATAGGCGATTTTTATGAATTCTTCACTAAGGAATTTCAGGGTGAGGAAATTCCTGAGTGAAGAACTACTTGCAATAGAATAAGTACTCAGAAGTAAACATAACATAGCATGAGCATGGTCTTCATGAAGAAATGAAAACAAGCACAGAGTACAAAAAGCGTAAACACAGGATAACACAGGACAAGACAAACAGACTGAAGAAATTGAACTAAGGAAATAGAGAAAGTCTTTAGTGAAAGTCTTCAAACAGTTATAAACAAGCACCCAACACAGAAATGAGGAAATGGAAGGGTTGAGGAAATGGAACCAGGTAGCTTGGTGAAGACGATGATTTGGTAGACCAGTTCCAACTGCTGTGACAGTTGTATGTCTGGTTAGGGCGGCTAGGTATTTAAACCTGGGGACACACAGTCCTGGACACCCAGTCCTGAACATGTAGCTCGGGACACTCAGTCCTCAACATATTCCCCTTGAGCTAAGGCCACTGTTGGATCATGGGTTCCGACAAACCCTTGAGGTTCGAACTCTCGGGTGCGCGCGAAGTTCTTTCCCTCCAACCGATCTACGCCCTAGCTCGCTAACGTCTAGCGGATGAACTCGATTCACTCGCAACACAAAGACACAAGGTTTATACTAGTTCAGGCCACCGATGTGGTGTAATACCCTACTCCAGTGCGGTGGTGGTGGATTGTCTCTTGGGCTGATGATGAACAGTACAATAGGAAGAACAACCTCCCGAGGTTGAGGTGTTTTTGTGCTTGGTGTGGCTAAGGGTTGGCCATTTATGAGATGAGATCAGATCTCAGATCTCCCCCTCCCCATTCTTTGGTGGTGGGTAGTCTTACTTATATAGGCCCTGGTCCTCTCCCCAAATATTGAGCGGGAAGGGAGCCAACAACGGCAACAAATTTGAAAGGGGACAGCTAGTACAAGCTATCCTGACAAAAGGTGGTCTTCGCCTGCCAAAGGTTCTGGTGGTGACGCCGTCCTGGGCTCCATGGTGACCTCCATCCTGCCGTCCTTCTGGTCTTGGTCTCATTGCACTGATATGGAAACCTTTGCCTGATGCCTCGGTATTCCACGCCTGCGCTTTCCTCCTTAGCACCAAAGAGGAAACAAGGACGCTATGCACGCTGGCGCCCGCCTGGTGTCGATCATCATGGCTCACGTCACGGCCTCGCGAGGTTCGCCCCGCCATGATATCTCCGCTCCTCGCGAGGCAGCCTGATGAGGCCGCTCCTGAGGAGGTCTTGCGCCGTCCGCCTTGCGAGGCTTGGCCCCTCGCGAGGGTCTTGAATGCATTGTTGATGATGATGGGCCGTCCAGACCTGCCAGCACAGCCACGCCATGGGCCGCAGGCAGGCAAGTCTGGGGACCCCCGTTCCCAGAACGCCGACAGTAGCCCCCGGGCCCAAGGTGCGCTCGGGCTTGGCTTGAAGGCGAAGCCAAAGGATCATGCGCGGAGCGCCGCGGGCCCCAAAATCATGCGGCCTCGACTGACGCATAGCGGTTGATTGGTCATGGGCGCCTTCGCTTCCCCACGCTGCCTCGGCAACTACTCGACTTGACAACTCCCTGCGACATGCAAGGAAAATCATTATTGCATGTGATCATGGGAGGCGCCGGTTGGCCTTCTTCTGCTATAAATGGGGAGGGGGGCGGAGCCCCCATCGACCATCTCTTCTTGGTTCATGTGCTTCTTCCTCCTTGCTCCACCGCTTGCAGCAATGGCGCCCATCCGAAGTTTCTCCACCGAAGAGAAAGGAAAGGCCCACTGCGATGATCCAGAGCCGCTTCCACCGTAGAAGAGGTCGGTTCACCGTTGCGATGAAGCGGCGATGCAGGTGGTGACGAGGCCCTGGTGCGAGCGGCCTCCTCCTTGGCATCCGCTACCCTTGTACGCCTGAGCCGAGGGCTCAGGAGGACAGAGCGACGAGCGGCACTGCCCGCGCCACGGCCGTGGTCGCCGCGCCACGAGGACACACGCCGTCTCCCCAGAGTTCGTGCTGTGGGCGGTGATGCCACCAAGCACCTAGATACGCCTCCCACCGTTCTTAGCCGCCAAGGTGCCGCCGAGGGGTGTTTGCAAACCTTGGCTACAGCATGCTAACTGCAGCGCCCCAGCAACCGGAGCGGAGATTGGAACCTTCACCTTAGGGAAGATTTTCATGACCCGAGGCTGGGGTGAGATTGCCTGGGTCTGCCGTGCGAAGGGCGCCCTCGCAATTCACTTCGAGTACGACGGCACCTCCGTGCTGTTATTCAAGGTCTTCGACGAGGAAGGCCACCGCCTGGAGTGCTTCCCTGAAGGAGGTCACCAGGACGACATCACGGCGGGCGTGGGGCCCTCCACTGGTCTTGCCTGCAGCTCCTCCAGTGACAGTGGCGACTCGTGGTGGTCCAGCGACTCTCCTGAGCCCTTGAAGTCTCCGGAGAAGAGCGACGACAGCTATGTGCCGCCAAGCTCCCGCCGAGCTCGGAGCAGGGTTGGGGCGTCCAGCCGCCGCCGCTGATCCGGATGGGGTCGGCGCCGGCCTCCCGTGGCCCACTATTGATGATGGTGTCCGCCACGGGAGGGTGTAGATAGGATTCCTCTTAGTTCTCGTTCTAGTTCTCGGCGAAGAATCATGAAGTACCCCGTGGGGGCGTGTAAAGGGTCTGTAATGTCTTTTGCGTACATATGGTCCTTGTTATGGAATTGTGTGGGCGCATATCCTGCCGAGGCTCGACCTCCCCTTTCCAATCCTGCGGCGGCTTGATGCTCTACGCTGACAGGTCCCGGTCCTTAGGCAGGCTACAGCCATCGCTGGTATGCCAGGTCACGATGTCATGGTCAAGGCCAGGACGTGAGCGGCCCGAAGTCCAGTAAGAGCTCCTGAGGCGCGATGCTCAGGAGGTCCTCTTTAGCGCTCAAGCGGCTGCCTTAGAATGGGAAAGGGAGAGAGTATCGCCACAACAGGGTAGCGGAAGGAGTAAGGCTTGCTTCGGCTCAGTCTCCCCTTTCTATCCTCGTGACGGCTTGGTGCTCTACGCTGATAGGTCCCGGTCCCCAGGCAGGCTGCAGCCATCGCTGGTATGCCTGGTCACAATGCCGTGGTCAAGGCCAGGAGCTGAGCGGCCCGAAGTCCGGTAAGAGCTCCTGAGGTGCGATGCTCAGGAGGTCCCCCTTAGCGCCCAAGCAACCGTGAAGAGGCAAGAAAGGGAGGCAACATTGCCGCAACAGATCCGCTGCGAAGGTCTTGCGTCGTGGCGATAGGTGGGTTCCGTGTGTGAACTTATCTGGTCTATCTGGAGTCTACTCCTCGTGGCGCGCCCGGGCTCGTGCGTTGGTCGTTGTAGCCATGCCAGGCCCGTGCGGGTTTCCCCCTCCCCTCCATGCTCTTCTTTGTGCTTTGTGTCCTCAGGTCCCGGCCCTCGAGCGAGCTCAGCCGCCGCTGGTATGCCAGGTCGCGATGCTGTGGTCAAGGCCAAGGGGTGAGGGCTGGAGAGCCAGTAAGAGCTCTTGAGACGCGATGCTCAGGAGCCCCCCTTTTTACTCGCAAGCGAATCGCAAGAATGAAGGAGAGTCCATGCTACCGCTTGCCATGATCCTCAAGAAGCCCCTGCAAGTTAATGCGAAGAAGGGTGCCGAAGCGCTGTTTTGCTTCTGGAGCGGGCGAGGGAACTCCCTACTCCGGAGAGCCCCCGGGGCGTGTACAGCTCCACCCTGACACGTGGCTGGCACGGTAGGGTTTAGCAAGGTGTGCCTGTGCACTCGTGAGCCAGCGCGGGACTCACGAGGTCCTACCTCAAGGCGGGTTGCGCCTGGTCTCGGCCCTTGTTTATTGTCTTGGTCCCGCGAGATGGCCAGACAAGGCAAAAGGGGCCCTGAAGAAGGGTGCCGGCGCGTGGCCCCCGTAGTGGGCAACAATCAAGCAAGTGATTGCCATAGGTAGGTTAAGCATGGAAGGGAAATCAGCTTGGTAAATGCAGAAATATACATGCCACCGAGTCAGACCTGAGCGGCTTGGGGATGATGCAGCCCGAGGGGCGCACCCAATAGGGTAAACTAACGGCATAAGCAAAAGAGATACATGCCATAGGGACGGACCCACGCGGCATGGGAATAATGCAGCCCGAGGGGTGCTCCTAGCTAAACAAACTTGGAAAATGTCACCAGGTTCTGTCAACGAAGGAGAGTTGGTGCAGCTGAAGGCACACGACGAAGGGGTCGTTCCTCATGAGCCACCGGGGCACTGAGCCTTGGGAGGCTCTAGGGGCTCAGGTGGTTCCCTGAGGTCTATCTCCATCTCTGCCAGGACGACGTGGTGCCTGGCCTCCTGAGCCGCCAGGACACGCTGCAGGTTGCCACTGATAGGCTGATGACACACTCGGCAAGCCAAAGGGCATGCAAACGTAGTTGTGTAGTGGACCCTAGCAACGGCCCACGGGCAAAGGCCAGAAAAGCTCCTGAGATGTGGCCCTGTTGAGCCCTGGTACGTAGGCGCAGACGTGCGACCCGGCATCCTCGCCTGGATGGGGAGCTGCGCCTCGTGAGCGGCGGTCGCCGCACATGGCCCTTGCGTCTTACAGTTCCTGAGTGGTCTTGGTGATGAACTCCTGAGTGGTGGGCGCTCCTTGCCCTGTGTTCTCCCAAGGGAAACGTGTCGCGAAGCGCGCCTCCAAGTGGTGCCCGAGCGCCTCCCTCGTGATGTTGGCAAGATCTGAGGCCCTCCAGAAGAGAGCCCCCGAGCCCTACCCGAGGACGGCGCTGGGTGCGCCTTCCTATGCGACGGAGGGAGGCGCCCCTGGAGCGGGCGCTGATCCTGACGAGGTTCCAGCCGCAACGCCACCCTCCTGAGGTCCGGCACGGCGCAGCTGCTTCTTCTTCTTGGGGATGACCTCGGGAGGATCCTTGCTCTTGCTGTCGGGGTCGTCGATTGCGGCAGCTTGAAAGGCACGCTCGAGGGAGCACACCGCATCCCTCTCTTCGCACGGGACCGTGATGATTCCACCGCTTCCTGGCATCTTCAGGACATTGTAACCGTGGTGTGTCACCGCCATAACTTGGCAGGGCTGGATATCCGAGGATGGCTTTTTATGGTAGACGGATGTGCACGACGTCAAAGTCGATGAGCTCGGTGTGGTCGTTCTTGCGTTCCCCAAAGGTGACAGGGAGTCGAACCTGCCCTATCGGCATGGTGGAACCGTCGGTCACTCCCGAGAAAGGCTTGGTAGGCTGAAGCTGCTCATATGGCACTTGGAGGTTGTCGAACGTCTCGACGGACAGGACGTTGAGCCCTGCGTTGCCGTCGATGAGGGTCTTGGTAACTTGCACGTTGCTGATGACTGGTGAGCAAAGCATCGGGAGGGCGCCAGCGGTGGCTGCGCACTTGAGCTGATCTGCCGAGCTGAAAGTGATGGTGCACTGGCACCACCTGAGCGGGCGCGTGGCCTCGAGCTTGGGGAGGAGTGCATTCACCTCACGAGCGAACTATTTGAAGCTACACTGTGAGGCTGGGGCCTGTGGGCCGCCCAATATGCAGGCGATTGCATGCGGCTCCTGGAAGCCCCCAGCCCCTCATCTTGATGGTGATCGCCATTCCGTCTTGATGGTGGCGGCAGCAGGGGAAGACCGTTGTTGCCCTGAGGGCGATCCTCACAAGGCTGGTCCCTCCAGGCGCCCTCGTGAGGATGATCCTGCCAGCGGTCCTCACGAGGCCTGTCGCGCCACTCCTGGCGCGGGCCACGGTCATCCCAGCGTCCGCCTCCACGTCCTCCTCCTCAGCCATAGCCTTGGTCGCTGCGCTCGGGGCATCGACCAAAGTTCCCTTCACGAATGGCTCTGAGTTCTTGACAGTCACTCGTGTTGTGGGTGTTCAGGTTGTGGAAGGCGCGGAATGGTCGGTTGTTCTTGGACGACTCGGGCTGGTCTCTGCCTCGCTTGGTGGCTGGCTCTGCTGCGAGCACGGCTGCTTCCTTGCGCTTCACATTCTTGGCCTTGGCCTTCTTCTCCTCTGTGCCCGCAGCTGGCAGCTCGAGGAGGGAAAGGCGCCCCTCCTCAGACCTTGCGCACTTGGTCACCAGGTTGAACAGCTCCTGAGATGTGCACAGCTCCTCGTGGATAGCGAGCTCCTCCTTCATCTTGATGTCGTGGGCACCGTCAAAGAACGCGGAGATGATGGCCTCATCCGTAACCTTGGGGATCTTGAGGCGAGTGTTGTTGAAGCGCTGGATGTACTTCTGGAGGGTCTCTCCCGGTTGTTGCTTGATGCAGCGCAGGTCACCCGTGGCCGGCGGTCGGTCGCGAGTGCCCTAGAAGTTGGCGATGAAGCGGTCGTGCATCTAGTCCCAAGAGGAGATTGAGCCATGCGGCAGGTTTAGGAGCCACGAGAGGGCACCCTCCTTGAGAGCCATAGGAAACCAGTTCGCCATAACTTTCTTGTCGCCATTGGCCGCTTCCATGCTCAGCTCGTGGAGCTGCAAGAACTCGGCGGGGTCGGGGGTGCCGTCGTAGCAAGGAGGTAGATCCGGCTTGAACTTGCGCGGCCAGGCGATGCTACACAGCTCGGGGGTGAAGGCGCGGTAGCCGGCCATGGTCGCCGGGGCCCGTCTCGGAGGTGGAGCTTGGACTTGATGAGGCCCGCGCGCCGCCACCACGGGTAGCGCGCGGGCTTGGCGAGGTGGCGCGGGGAGCGCAGGTGCAGCTTCTCTCGGCCGAGGAATCTCTTGGCAGCTTCTCTCTTCGTGCGAGGGCACCGGGCGTGGTGGATCGCGCCGTGGGGCCGCGCACCTTGTTGCCAAGACACCGTCTTGGGGCAGAGGTGGTGGAGGCTCTCCACAAGCCACGTCGCATGTCGTTGGAGGAGGGCGATGTAGAGAGGGGATGGCGCCGGGGAGCCCCCTGTGGCGCGGAGGAGCTCGGCGACGCGGTCGAGCCAATCCTCGTAGAGGTCGTCGATCAGGCGGTAGAGCAGGAGCTTGTTCCCCATGAGGAGCGCGGCCGGCGCGTCCACGGGAGCGTGACGTGCGTGGGACGAGGAACCGGCCGGGGTCAGTGATGGGGTGGCAATGCGGCCGTCCTGCCGCACTGATGGGTGCAGCGAGGACGCTTGATGCTCGTTCCCCGCCGAGCTGGTGGCGGCGTTGGCGGCAGGCGACGGGGACCGATGAGGTGGCTCGCCGACGGGAGCCGTTTGAGCAACACGGGCAGTGAGGGCAGCCCGACTATCAGCTCGAGCGCGGCGAGCATCCGCCATAGAGACGACGGAGTGATGGAGCGCCGATCAACGGAAGGGAAGCTTCAGCGCACCCCTACCTGGCACGCCAAATGTCGGATCGCGGGTTCCGGCAAACCCTTGAGGTTCATACTCGGGGGTGCGTGCAAAGTTCTTTCCCTCCTACCGATATACGCCCTAGCTCGCTAAGGTCTCGCGGACAAACTTGATGCACTCGCAACACAAAGACACAAGGTTTATACTGGTTCGGGCCACCGATGTGGTGTAATACCCTACTCCAGTGCAGTGGTGGTGGATTTCCTCTTGGGATGATGATGAATAGTACAAGGGGAAGAACAGCCTCCTGAGGTTGAGGCGTTCTTGTGCTTGGTGTGGCTAAGGGTTGGCCTTTTATCAGATGAGATCAGATCTCAGATCTCCCCCTCCCCATTCTTTGGTGGTGGCTAGTCTTACTTACATAGGCCCTGGTGCTCTCCCCAAATATTGAGCGGGAAGGGAGCCAACAATGGCGGCCAATTTGAAAGGGGACAGCTAGTACAAGCTATCCTAACAAAAGGTGGTCTTCGCCTGCCAAAGGTTCTGGTGGTGATGCCGTCCTGGGCTCCATGGCGACCTCCGTCCTGCCGTTC
This sequence comes from Triticum urartu, assembly GCF_003073215.2. Taxonomy (NCBI): domain Eukaryota; kingdom Viridiplantae; phylum Streptophyta; class Magnoliopsida; order Poales; family Poaceae; genus Triticum; species Triticum urartu. The sequence continues at coordinate 400,037,837 of NC_053024.1, forward strand.
TTCTAGTCTTGGTCTTGTTGCACTGATATGGAAACCTTTGCCTGATGCATCGGTATTCCACGCCTGCGCTTGCCTCCTAAGCACCAAAGAGAAAACAAGGACGCTATGCGCGCTGGCGCCCGCCTGGTGTCGATCGTCATGGCTCACATCACGAGAGCCTCCCGAGGTTCGCCCCGCCTTGATATCTCCGCTCCTCGTGAGGCTGCCTGGTGAGGCCGCTCCTGAGGAGGTCTTGCGTCGTCTGCCTCGTGAGGCTTGGCCCCTCGCAAGGGTCTTGAATGCCTTGTTGATGATGATGGGCCGTACAGACCTTCCAGCACAGCCACACCATGGGCCGCAGGCAGGCAAGTCTGGGGACCCGCGTTCCCAGAACACCGACAGTCACACAGACCTCGCCCAACCAGTCGTGGTAAGTCTTCAGGTGACTTCCAAACCTTCACAGACTCGGTCACTCGATGATCCACAATTTCCTCTTGGATGCTCTAGACCATGACTCCTAACCGTCTGGAAGATGCACAGTCTTCAAAGGTAACAACCGTCGGATCCACGCAGGATCAATCTCTTCAGTGATGCTGAATCACTTTGGGTTTGTAGGTGTTTGTGTCGGTGTGGAACGACACCTATGGGATCACAAGAATCCCTACTACGGTTGCCAGGGCGCAGGGTTGCGAGGATAGCAGGGCTAGTAGACAACACAAGGATCGTTTACCCAGGTTCGGACCGTGAGGATGCGTAAAACCCTAGTCCTGCTTTGGTGGGTGTATTTCTGAGAGTTCTTGGGCTCTCGAACTAGCTGTGGTCAGCGTGTGGTTTGAGAGAGCCGAATCCCCCTCCTCGTCGCCTCGGGCCTCCTTTTATAGGAAAAAGGGGTTGTCACAGTGTCACACAGGAGGTGGAAAGGTCTACAGGGGCACGAGGTTATCCCTCGTATTACAGGACAAGGTGCATTTAATGCATCGCTTAGGTGTCCTCTTGCTTTATCGGGGATGGGGGCGAGGCCCATCCCGTCCGTCGCCGCTCCTCCTCGCTTTGACACGCGCCTCGGCCAGGGATGCGTGCGGTGCCATGTAGGCAGGCAGGCAGCTAAGTTGGCACGGTGGTGGAGCCTTCATGAAGATCTGCATGCCGCCACGCGGGCGCTTGCACTACTAGGGAAAAGCTTATAGGCAGACGCTTACTAGTAGCGCGGTTTTATAACCCTCGCTGCTGCTAGTTACTAGCAGCGTGGGTTTTTACCCCTTGCTACTACTAAGTTGATACTATTAGCGCGGGTTTTTAACCCGCGCTCCTACTAAGCGGTCTCTACCGTCCCCTCCCGGGACATGCCATAGTAGTAGCGAGGGGTACAAACCCGCGCTACTACTAAGTTGATAGTAGTAGCGCGGTTTTATACCCCTCGCTACTACTAAGTACGAGGTAGGTGAAATCCCCATATACTCGGCCGAATCCCTCCTCTCTCCCTCACTTTTCCCCTCTCTCACTTTCCACCTCTCTCCCTCGTACTCCAGCGGTGGCCGCCGCTAGTACACTCTGCTTTCTTCCTCCCTCCCTCTCCAAGATCCCTCCGGTGGGAGGTTGCCGGAGCTCCTCGCTGCCGCCAAGATGCGGAAGCACGACCTCGGCATCCTCCTCCTCACCGCCTTCGCCGTCTTCTTCTCGCTCCAGGTCAACTCTCCTCCTCCTCCTTCCCCCCTCTCCGATTCGATCCGGAACCCTAGCTGACCCATCCCCCTCCTCCTCCGACAGCACGAGGGCTGCCGCGAGGTGCTGCTCCCCACGCACGACGCCAAGATCCAGGTCCTCCAGCTCCCGGCCAATGCCGGGCTGGCCTCCGCGGCCTCCACGAGGCGCGCGTCATGGCCGAGATCTCCCTGCTCCCGGCCAACGTGCGCATCGCAGCCGGCCGCCGCCCCGTTGCCATGGATGTCGGCGCCGTCGAATGAACCATTGACACCATTTACAGCACGCACGGGGTCAAGATTTTTTTTGGTTTTTCAAATTAATAGTAGTAGCGTGGGTCACAGACACGCGCTACAGATAGTTAGTAGTAGTAGCGCGGGATGGACCGCGCTACTACTACTAGTTAGCTGTAGCGTCGTAGTAGTAGCGCAGGCACCCGCGCTACGACTAGATTTTAGCCCGCGCTACTACTAGGCTTTTTCCTAGTAGTGTTGATGAGTTGGCCTGGGAGCTGCATGTTGCCACGCAGGTGCCCGCCCAGCTGGTTAGGCTGGCAGCTGCATGTGAACGGCGGTGGAAGCTTGGTTGATGTGGGCTTGGCGGTGGCCTTGCCGACGTCTTTGGCAAGGGCCTTGCCGGGTGGCCCAGCAAGGGTCTCGCTGTGGCGTGTTGTCGTCCCTGGAAAGGATCTTGCCGAGGGTCTGGTAGCCTTCCTTGGCAAGGATCTTGCCGAGAATCGTCGTCTTCTAATCTGATCTTGAATATGTCATCACAAAGATCTACATGCCACCACAGGGGTGCCTTCCCGAGCCCTGGCCCCATGCTGATGATGGCACTGGGGGTCGTGGGCTCAAGGGTGGCTCGCTCTGTTGGTGCAGGGTGAGCTATCCCGGCAAGAGTCTTGCGGGGGCCGCTGAGGCCACCCGGCAAGGGTCTTGCCGGTGGAACTTGCTTCGTCCCTCTGCTCTTTGTGGTCTTGGCCTTGGCGTTGTTTTGATTCTCTTGGCTTCGATCTTACCTTGGCTCACCTCCCTCGTTATGCTTGGTGTGGCCGTGGGCGGGGCTCTGACTGCCCGTGCACGGGAAAAAGGGGTACAAAGATGCGCCCCTATTTTTGTACACCGACAGGAGCCCCCGGGCCTGGGCCACACATAAGCGCAACACGTTGTTGGGCCAGGCCCAAAACGGTGCGCGGGCAGGTCGGGTGGTTTTTTCCGTGGTAAGATTCTTCGCGCGCTCCGCCTCCCACGACCAGCGCGTGTGGCGCGGAATGGAGGGGTGTGCGTGACGTGGGCGGCATGCGTGGGGCGGTTTCCACAGGCATGCGTCAAATCTCAGTAAAGAGGCGGCTCGCGTCTTCCCCGTAAAAAGAGGGAGGCGCGGAGGCGTGGCTCATTTACTAAGCGGGGTCGGGGTGCGGTCTTCAAGGCGTCCACTCCCCACGATCACGGAGTGGGGAGAGGTCTCCTCACCCGTCCCCTTAGTTCTGCACGTCTGCCACGCGTCTTTCATGCACTTGTGGTGGCAAACTGTGGAGGCGAGAAACCGGGCCGCCACTGGTTGGAGCGGCGGGTCAGTCCTGAGTCCCCGCGCCTCCGGTGTCAGGATTGGCCGAGCGGGGCGGCCGAGCCTCAACCCCGTTCCTTTATAAAGAGGAGGAAGGGGGGAAATGGCACCCCGCATTCTTCCATCTTCTATCTCCCTTTTCTTTTGCTTCTTCCTCTCACCCGCCATGGAGAAAGGGAATCCTGGTCCTTCGATGGTGGCGGCGAGGGTCGCCGCTCGACAGCGCGTCCCTCCCCCTTCTGAACCCGTGGTGGTTGAACCGACCACGAGGGGAAGGGGGAGAGGGCGAGGCCATGGGCGAGGCCAGGGCAGAGGCCGTAGTGCTCTGGGAAGAGGAGGACGGGGCGATGCGCCAGCCTCACCTCTGCCAACGATGCCCTTCCCGATGGAGGGCCACATTGAAGACCAGCCTTGCGAGTGCTTCATCAGGCTCCACCAGCCCCCGCGTCGTCGTCTTTGTCTCCCCACTCCGTTCGCCCGGGTGATGGAGCGTGCCCCGCCCCAGACCGTCAGGTTGCACATGAGGGGCTACGGGAACGGGGGCACGCGGGTCGACGTCGACTTCCCGGCTCCTCGAGTTATGTATCTCCGCCATCGATGGAAGATGTTCGCCCGCATCCACAGCCTGACGGCGGGGCTCGTCCTCTACTTCAAGTTAATGGAGGACGGCCTGCTCTCCGTCAAGGTCTTCGGAGAGTTTGGAACTCGTCTGAAATGCTGCGTGGAGAGCTCCTCTGATGGAGATTCTGACGATGGAAGCTCGTCCTCGAGCGAGAGCGACGAGGAGGACAGCGGGGACGAGTCCGACTAGGCGTCGGACGCCCCACGCCTGGGCAGGTGAGGCAGCAGCAGCATCTGCACCTGGCCCCTCCTCCGGCAGAAGCTAGCCGGGCGCAGGGCCAGCTCCTTGAACTTCTCAGGGCTGTCTCCTTGGGTGGCTGGCGTCGGGAGGCTATGGAAGAGGAAGAGGGCGGGCGGCAAGGCCGTCAACTCAGAGTACGTGGTCACCGACGCCTTCATCGTGTATTGCCGGTCCTGCCGCCTCGTCTTCTAGCTCCTTTCCCGGCACCGTCATCACCGACCCACCCGTGGGTGGCCACTGAGATGTTCTCTTGGTGCTTTCTGCTGCTCGTAGCTTGCCTAGGCGCCCCTTTTTCCCTTTCGCCTCCTTGACCTGCCTCCTGAGGAGAGGGACAAGAAAGGGATTACGGGCATCTTATCTCTTTTTTAGTTTGTAAGCATGCGGGCCTTTGTTAAATTTAAAACTTGTAATCCCCTTGCTCATGTTTTTCATCTCGCACGAACTATACCTGTATGGGATGTTTTTAATGAAAAAGGGATGCTTGCCGGGTTATTCGTTCGTGGTAAATCCCGCGACAAGGAGCGAATCCTTGTTACTGTTTTAAGATAAACGTTTTTCGCCCGGCAACAGGCCTTGCCGCCCCCCACTCCACTCGACCGTTCTCGCGCTCTTGGCGGAGGCAGGGATGAAGTGGGCTTTAGGCTCCTCGTCCCACCTCCTTGCCGCCGTGGCTATGACCAAATCTAGACCCATGAAATAATCCCTAGGTATAGGGAAAAGGGGAGCGCAACAGCCTAGAGATAAAAACGAGGTTTCACATGCCCCAGTCCGGTTCCGAAATGCATGACAGAGCATAAAAGACTTATCTGGATCCGCAGCCCTTGGCAATCTCATCTTGCCGCGGTTGGATCCTTGTGCTTGTAGCCCCCGGCAACACTGGCTTGTCGGGGTCAGGGCGCCGGTCCATTTCCTTCTTTCCGAGTAGCTCAGCAGAAGTGCTCATGTGCCCTGCGAACCAAAGGAGGACAGAAAAAGGAACAAACAGACGCGCACTCGACCTCTAGGCTAGGGGTTAGTTGCCGCTAAGCACTATCAACCCTAACCAAGGAAGAGACTCGACCTAGCATGCATGCTATAACTTAGGGCGCCAGCGCTTCATTTATTTATGCTCAGGGTCTGCGCCTGGCTTTGTACAAAGGGTCACATGCCTTGTCGGCAAATCTTGTACAAAAGGTGGCTTGCTGGGAGGCCCGGCAAGCCGCGCCTTATGGGTAAAACTTGCGAAGATGCTCGATGTTCCAAGAGTTGCTCACTGGGACGACATCTTCAGTCTCCAGACGGACTGCGCCAGGCCTGGTGACTCGCATTACCCGAAAAGGGCCTTCCCACTTCGGAGTCAACTTGTTGGAATTCTTGGCCCACTGAACGCGTCGAAGAACAAGGTCGCCTTCCTCAAGGCTTCGGGCATGAACCTTGCGGCTATGATAGCGGCGCAAGGCTTGCTGGTAGCGTTCCGCTCTCACAGCCGCCCGAAGATGATCTTCCTCAAGGAGCATCGTCTCATCTTGGCGCAACTGCTCTTGCTCAAGCTCATCATAAGCGAGCACTCGAGGTGACCCGTATATGAGTTCCGCGGGGAGAACTGCTTCTACCCCATATACCTGGGCAAAAGGTGTCTGGCCGGTGGCTCGATTTGGTGTCGTCTTGATCGACCAAAGAACCGCCGGCAACTCATCAATCCAGCGCCTTCCACTCTTGTGCAGCTTGTCAAAGGTCTTCGTTCTCAGGCCTCGCAACACTTCAGCATTTGCCCTCTCTGCTTGGTCGTTGCTCCGTGGATGTGCCACGGAAGCAAAACAGACCTTGCTGCCGAGGTCTTGGATGTACTGCATGAAGGCGTGGCTTGTGAACTGTGTGCCGTTGTCAGTGATGACTCTGTTTGGCACGCCAAAATGGCAGACCAGTCCTTCGAAGAACTTGATGGCTGATTGAGCAGTCACCTTCCTCACTGCTTCCACTTCTAGCCACTTTGTGAACTTGACGATTGCAACGTACAAGTACTCAAAGCCCCCAACAGCGTGGGCGAAAGGGCCCAGTATATCGAGCCCCCAGACCGAGAATGGCTAGGAGAGAGGGATTGTTTGAAGGGCTTGATCTGGCTGATGAAGCTTCTTTGAATGGAACTGGCATGCTTCACACTTGGTTACTAGCGTCATTGCATCCTGGAGGGCGGTGGGCCAGAAGAAACCTTGCCGGAATGCCTTCCCGGCAAGGGCCCTTGACCCTATGTGGGAGCCACATATGCCTCCATGTCTCTCCGCCAATAGCTCTAGTCCTTCCTCTCAGGGGATGCACTTGAGTTTCACATCGTTTGGCCTCCTCCGATATAGGACGTCATCGACGAACTGGTACAGGGCGGACCGACGGGCTACTTTCTCTGCTTCTTCCTGCTCCTCAGGAAGCTCCCCTGTTTGGAGGAAGTGGACGGTATGTCGCGCCCATGTCGGATCCTGGGGCTCGACTGCAAGGACTAAAGGCATTTCTTCCGCCATGAGAGCGGCTGTCTCTACGGCCAGGGCTTGACGCCCTATCGGAGCCAGTCGCTCTTGGGCAGGCTCAATGTCCGTGGCAGCACCCTTGCCGGCAGCCCCAGGGGGCTCGGTAGGAAATTACTTGCCGGGACCTGATTTCCTCCGCTTGTTCTGCCCCGCTGATGGTTCGACAGATGGTTGAGTTAACCAAAGCAAAAAGGTACCTGGTTCGACGGGTAGCTTGAATGAGGCACGCTTTGACAGGTAATCGGCGATGTTGTTCTCCGCTCGGGGGACGTGCTCCGCCTGCATACCGTCAAAGAGTTCCCCCATCTTCCTCACCTCACCTACGTAGGCTTCCATCAATGGGCTCTGATAATCCTTCTTGACCTGCCTGACAACGAGCTACGAGTCGCCCCTGATGATGAGCTTCTTAACCCTGAGGTCTGTCGCGATCCTGAGACCGGCAAGCAATCCCTCGTACTCGGCGGTGTTGTTGGTGGACATCTCCCTAGGGAAGTGCATATGGATCACGTACTTGAGGTCTTCTTTGGTGGGTGCGATGAGTAGCACACCGGCACCGGTGCCTTGCAGCGAGAAAGCCCCATCAAAGTGCATGATCCAGTCATGGTCTGCTTCCTTGCCGGGGAGAGTGGTCTCCTGGATTTCTTCGTCAGGCGTCGAGGTCCATTTTGCGATGAATTCCGCCAAGACTCTGCTCTGAATTGTCGAGGTACTTTCAAATTTAAACCGAAACTTGACAGCTCCAAGGCCCATTCCACAATCCTTCCGGTTGCGTCTGGGTTGTGTAGTATCCGTTGCAACGGGAGGCGGGTGACGACAGTGATCTCGTGGGCCTGGAAGTAGTGACGCAGCTTCCTCGAGGCCATAAGGAGGCCGAAGAGCAATTTTTGAACGCAGGAATACCTCGACCTAGCCCCCTGCAAGAGGGAGCTGACAAAGTAAATCGGGTGCTGCATCTTCTTCTTTGGCACCACTTCACTCGACTGCACGGGCATTGCCTTGGTGGCACCAGACTCCGCCGTGGGCCGCGCCTTGTCGGCACCAGGCCCTGTCGGGGGAATCTTCAGCTTGCCATCCGCTGGTTCTGCCGCCATAGCCGCCTGCTCGCCGACCTCCCTCTATGCCACCAGTGTGGCGCTGACCACCTGATTCGTCGCTGCCAGATACAGCAGCAACGGCTCTTGTGGTTTAGGCGCAACCAGTATCGGCATGGGGGAAAGGTATTTCTTCAGATCCTGCAGTGCTGCCTCGGCTTCTAGTGTCCACTCTATTGGGCCTGCCTTCTTCAAGATTTTGAAGAAGGGAAGGGCGCGCTCGGCAGACTTGGAGATGAACTGGCTCATGGCGGCAACCCAGCCGGTGAGCCGATGCACATCCTTGATTTGCTTGGGTGCCTTGATCTTTTTCGGGTTTGCCTCGATCCCACACTGCAACACAAAGAATCCGAGAAGCTTGTCGGACGGAACACCGAAGACGCACTTCTCAGGGTTCAGCTTGAGGTTGATCTTGCATAGGTTAGCAAATGTCTCTTCCAGATCTTGCACAAGAGTTGGCCCGTCATTGGTTTTGACCACTATGTCATCCATGTAGGCCTGCATATTTCTATGGAGCTGAGGTTCAAAGCCAATTTGGACTGCTCTTGCGAACGTTGAGCCGGCACTCTTCAACCCGAAAGGCATCCGTAAAAAGCAATACGTACCACATGGGGTGATGAATGTCGTCTTCTCTTCATCCTCTCTTGTCATGAAGATTTGGTGGTAGCCTGAGTAGGCGTCGAGGAATGATAACAGATCACACCTAGCCATGGAGTCAACTATCTGGTCGATGCGCGTCAACGGGACGGGGTCCTTAGGGCAAGCCTTATTAATATCTATGTAATCAATACACAGCCTCCACTTCCCATTCGCCTTGCGCACCACTACTGGATTGGCCAACCACGTCGGGTGGAGCACCCCTCTCACCAAACCTGCCGCTTCCAACTTCCTGATCTCCTTTGTGATGAAATCCTAGCTTTCCAGAGCCTGTTTTCTGACCTTCTTCTTGACGAGCCGCGCGTGGGGGCAGACATCTAGGTGGTGCTCAATCACCTCCCTGAGAACACCGGGGATGTCGGACGCTTGCCATGCAAACACGTCGACATTTTCCCGCAGGAAGGTGATGAGCGCGCCTTCCTATTTGCTGTCGAGGGTGGAGCCTATGATGAAGGCCCCTCCCATGCCATCCTCCCCGACGGGCACCTTCTTGGTCTGCGGAGGCTCGGCTCTAGATCTCTTTCTCTTGTCGGTAGAGCTCTCTGGCACGTCCTCAACGGTACCACAACACTATAAGGAGGTTCGCTTGCCGAAGTGGGTGCGAGAGGTCTTGCCGGGCTCCTTTTTCCCTCCTGGGCCATCAGTGGCAGGAGCAGGTGCCTTGACGGCAGCTGCTGCAACTACTTCCCGATAGAGTTGGTCGGCGCAGATCAGCGCATCCTTCTTGTCGGAGGGGACGGAGATGATGGTCAACGGCCCGGGCATATTTAGCATGTTGTAGGCGTAGTGTGACGCTGCCATGAACTTGGCCAATGTCGGGCGACCGAGGATCCCGTTGTAGGGCAAGGGGATCTCGGCCACGTCGAAGACGATCCTCTCCATCCTGTAGTTCAACTCTCCTCCAAATGTCACGGGCAGTCTGACCTTTCCCTTCGGCTGGCTCCTCCCTGGATTGACCCCTTGAAACGTGCCCGTTTCCTCGAGGTCTACATCAGGGATTTGCAACCTTTTGATCATGACAGGCAAGATCAGGTTCAGGCCGGCCCCGCCATCAACCAACATCTTGTTCACCCTGAGGTTGCGTATTGTTGGCCAGACCAACAATGGCAAACACCCGACCGCGGTAGTGCGGTCAGGGTGTTCCTCGGCGTCAAAGATGAGGGATGTGCTGGACCACTTCAGCGGCTTTTGAGCGTTGAATGACGGCTCTGCTGTTGTAATCTCCCGCGCCCATTGCTTGAGCTAGCGGTGAGAGGTATGCAGCAAGGCGCCGCCATCGACACACATGGCCTCTGTAGCCTTCTGGATTTGCTCACCAGACTCGTCGTCCTCATCGTGATCATCGTCTTCTTGTTTCTTGTTGCGGCCCCGGGCGGGCCTCTCTTGCTGGTTGTCCTTGTCGGGGCGGCCTCCTTGGCCGCCACGCTTCTTGCCGAATCCCTCAGCACCATCCTGGTCCTTCTCCTTGTCCCGCCTTTCGTACTCAGCCTTTTGCTTCTCAGCAAGCAGCTCGACTTGTCGGTAGTTCTGGAGGTCGTGGCCCTAGACGCCAGGGCCCGGCAGGAGGCGCACCCGGCAATCTCCTTGCCGGGGGCGTCTGCCTTGACCTTCTTGCTGGCACCGGTATCGTCAGTTCCCTCAACGGCAAGCACGACCTTGCCTTTGCGTTTCCTATTGCGACACCGGCTCATCTTCGTCGGGGTGGCGACGTCTTCATCAGTAGACTCGGTTTCCGCGCCGGCGTCTTCGTCGGGGTACTTCCTTCCCTCTTCAGCCCGGGCGCACCTATCAACCAGAACGTAGAGCTCAGCCACATCCTTAACCTTGGTCATCGCCAGCTCCTTGCGCATCTTGCGATTGCATACGTTCTGGTGGAACGCGCTAATCATAGCGGCGGGATGAATGTCGGGGATGTTGTACTGCACCCGGCTGAATCTTTGGATGTACTTGCGCAGGGTCTCCCCTTCCTTCTGGGGAATGATATGCAGATCACTGGCCTGGTCATGAGCTTGGTGTCCTCCTGTCAAGGCACCAACGAACTCATGGCACAGATCTGACCAGGAAGAAACGGAATCCACCGGCAAGTGCATCAACCAAGACATCACATTAGGCTTGAGCGCCAGCGGGAAATAGTTGGCAAGCACCTTGTCGTCGCGAGCCCCAACGTCCTGCATCCGATGGTGTAGATTTTGGGGAACACGGACGGATGGGTCTTGCTGGCGTACTTCTCGTCGACGTCGGGCTTGAACGTGTGGTGGGACGGCTACTGGAACTTCCGCAGCTCACGGGTAAAAGCCGGGCAGCCCACCTCGTAAGGTAGGCCGCCGGCGCCCCCGGGTGCCAGGTGGTCCATAGCGGGTCCCGGCCGCTTGTCCGACTGGCAGCACGTTTCGCGCCGGTGCTCGATGATGGTTCGAGCGTCTTCGTGAGCTCGCTCCCGAAGGACCTGGTGCTGGTCGTGGAGGGTCCCCGGGTCAGACGACGCTATGGAGATGTTATCACAAGCGTCGTCGCGGCGGGCCGACGCCCGCGGCGGCTTTCGAGGAGGAGGAGAGTGCACTGTGGATGCAGCTCCCCCGGTCCTCCCAGCGCCAGCATGTGGTGGCTTGGTGGAGCGCCGGCCCGAGGGCCCCACCGGTCGCGGATCATCTTTGTTTGCAACGGCGACGAGGCTCCGGATGGTGGCCCTCCACTCTTCGAGCTTCTCCGCAGCAGAAGGGAAGTCAAGGAGCAGCTGTGCGTGTGCCAAAGCTTCCGCTGGCATGGGCGGCAGCGACAGCTGCGTGGATCGCGGCGCGCTTTGACTTCTAACCACGTTAGAAGGAGCTCTGTCATGACCCAGCGGTTGCGTGCCATTTTCACCAGCGCTTCGGCGAGCGTGCTGAACCCCCTCATCTTGCCGATGACGCACAGGGCTCTTCCCACGGTGGAGCCCAGGGTCACCATCGTGGTGACGCTGCTCGGCGCGCACACCATGGGAAGAACACGTGGTGGTCGCCGTGTAGGCGCCCTGGAGGTCGCCGCGCCGCCCGGAGTCGGCACAAAGACACCCCTGGAGGGCCCCGCGCCGCCTGCGAGGGGCCCGGCTCCGTCCTTGGATCCGGCGACGTGTAGTCGGTCGTCTGGTGCGCGAACGACGCCGCTCGCCAGGCTCCGACTGCCTGGGCAATGCTGGTGCTCGCGGGCCGCGACCCGGGTCCTGTCAGCGACCGGTCCGCTGCTTGTCCGCACCAGCACGGGTCGTTCGGCTCCCAACGAATCGACCGCGTGGCCGTCCTCTTCTTAGGGGCCATGGCGACAAAGAACTGCTGGGCTAACTACTAGACCAGATTCTCACAATTGTGCCCCCTACCTGGCGCGCCAAAGATGTCGGTGTGGAACGACACCTATGGGATCACAAGAATCCCTACTACGGTTGCCGGGCCACAGGGTTGTGAGGAGAGCAGGGCTAGTAGACAGCACAAGGATCGTTTACCCAGGTTCGGGCCGCGAGGATGCGTAAAACCCTAGTCCTGCTTTGGTGGGTGTATTTCTGAGAGTTCTTGAGCTCTCGAACTAGCTGTGGTCAGCGTGTGGTTCGAGAGAGCCGAATCCCCCTCCTCGTCGCCTCGGGCCTCCTTTTATAGGAAAAAGGGGTTGCCACAGTGGCACACAGGAGGTGGAAAGATCTATAGTGGCACGAGGTTATCCCTCGTATTACAGGACAAGGTGCATTTAATGCATCGCTTAGGTGTGCTTTTGCTTTATCGGGGACGGGGGCGAGGCCCGTCCCGTCCGTCGCCGATCCTTCTCGCTTCGACACGCGCCTCGGCCAGGGATGTGTGCGGTGCCACGTAGGCAGGTAGGCAGCTTAGTTGGCGCGGTGGTGGAGCCTTCACGAAGATCTGCATGCCGCCATGCGGGCGCTTGATGAGTTGGGCTGGGAGCTGCATGTTGCCACGCAGGTGCCTGCCCAACTGGTTGGGCTGGCAGCTGCATGTGAACGGCGGTGGAAGCTTGGTTGACGTGGGCTTGGGGTGGGCTTGGCGGTGGCCTTGCCAGCGTCTTTGGCGAGGGCCGTGCCGGCTGGCCCGGCAAGGCTCTCACCGTGGCATGTTGTCGTCCCTGGCAAGGATCTTGCCGGGGGTCTGGTAGCCTTCCTTGGCAAGGATCTTGCCAAGAATCGTCGTCTTCTAATCTGATCTTGAATATGTCTTCACAAAGATCTACATCCCACCACAGGGGTGCCTTCCCGAGCCCTGGCCCCACGCTAATGATGGCACTGGGGGTTGTGGGCTCAAGGGTGGCTCGCTCTGTTGGTGCGGGGCGAGCTGTCCCGGCAAGAGTCTGGCCGAGGGAGCTGAGGCCACCCGGCAAGGGTCTTGCCGGGGAACTTGCTTCGTCCCTCTGCTCTTTGTGGTCTTGGCCTTGGTGTTGCCTTGATTGTCTTGGGCTTCAATCTTACCTTGGCTCAACTCCCTCGTTCTGCTTGCTGTGGCCCTGGGCGCAGCTCTGACTGCCTGTGCACAGGAAAAAGGGGTACAAAGATGCGCCCCAACTTTTGTACACCGACAGTTTGAGTTTGGTTTTTCCTCACTTGATGATTTTCACTCAAAGTCCTCGGAGGATGGGATGCTCTCAAATGACAAGTGTCAGTTTCTCTTGGAGCAGCCAACCAGCTAGTGGTTGTAGGGGGCGGCTATTTATAGCCTAGGGAGCAGCCCGACATGATAAGAGATAAATGCCCTTCAATGATATGACCGTTAGGTGGGTAGATATTTTGGGACAGTTGGCGCATAGCACAACAACGTTCGGAATTTTGAGTATCAAATTCCTCAGGGCTATCATGTACCTCACTGTGTAGGCAATCCGCACTCGCAAATTCCTAACTCCTCAGTAAGATCGAATTCCTCAGAGACCAGAAGAACATCGTCTCTGTCACTGAAGAAATTGATTGAACTGTATGAGATTTCCAATGGCTTCGCTCGAAGGGATTGGTAGGTGTAGGATTTTGAGTTGAGCATCACTTGGAAAATTTTCCTTAGTATTTCCTCGACCCCCTTTAACAGTACGGTGTTTCCTATGACTCAAGAAATAGAAAATGAAACTACGAAAACAAAAGTCTTCATGGTTCATGTTCCTCGAATGAATACCAAGTCTTCAGGATTATCCCAATTTCTTCACTTTCAAAGCCTTCAGAAATCCAAAGTCTTCAGTCGAAGAACTTCATTTTTAGGGGTCGACTTTCTCTCTAAATATCAAAATCCTCATATACTTATAGATCTATGTACACTCACAAACGCATCAGTCCCTTAACCTATAAGTCTTCAATACACCAAAATCACTAAGGGGCACTAGATGCACTTACACACTTGCCTAAGTTGGTCAAACTTTCCTAACCTTAGATGTGGCAATCTTTGGCAAAGTTAGTCACAAACCAAACATATCATAATTCAAACCAAACAGCCCCTAACCCCGAACTAACTGTAGCCAAAGAGGTGTTTGGATGATAGGGTTAGATTGACAATAAATGCACTTGATGGATAGAGAAAAGTGATTTTTCAGTGGGCCCCATGATAACTAGACCCAATTAGCACCACTTGGCTGGCGGGATAGAGAGAGAAAAGTGATTTTTAGTGGGCCCAATGAGAACTATCTCCAATTAGCACCTCTTGGGTGGGATAGTTTTTTTTTGGTGGGTTTGGTGCAACTTGCTCCAATTTAACCCTCATGTTTGGATACTTTAGGGCTATTTGAGCCCCAACTAGCTCAAACTAACTCTAACCCATGGATCCAAACAGGGCCAAAGTTAGTCTCAGAAAACGAATTAAGCCCTATATACATGGATAGACAGAGTACATGATACTAGCAAACGCTCACCATTAGTAGTAGTTCATTGGTTGGTTTCGATTTTTGATTCAGTTCTTGTGCTGCTACCGTCCAATATTCGTATGTGGTTGTTTCTAGAATAAAAAGGAGGTAGTACTTAATGTGGGAAAGGTGAAGTGATGGTTGCTTCGCCCGAGCAACTTATTACTCTAGGAATATTGGAGTACCAACAGATTCAACGAATAGAGAAATGACAGTTGGTTCGTCCAAGCAACTTACTGTGGCGAAGGTGGAGCTCTGTGATTTGACTATTGACTAGTCATTACTACTACGGCGCAATGACCAGGGTGAATCTTTCCCTGCACTTGTGCACGCAATATCGATGCATGGTAGGTGGAGCCCGATGAAGGATGTCCCACATGTCGGCGAAACGAAGTTGAATTTTTTCTGGCATTGCTATCAATCCTTCAGGATTTGTTTATATGTACGCATAATTTTAATGAAGAGTTAAATGCACTGGACGTCCTAAAAGTTTTGTCATTTTGTCACTTTAGTCCTAATTCTTCCAAAATGCACCTTTAGGTCCTAATTCTTTAGTAAGTGGTTCATACGAGGTCCTTTTTTCACAAGCGCTCGCTGACCTGCCCATGTGGTGCGTTAACCGATGCCACGCCGACTGAGGTCCCAACCGCCAGGCGAGAAAAATACACTAGAGTTCCTAAAAGTTTCTTGGCAGTGTCACTTTAGTCCTACTTCTTTCAAAATGCACGTTTAGATCCTAATTCTATAGTAAGTGGTTCACCCGAGGTCCTATTTTGCTCAATCGTTCGCTGACTTGCTTGCGTGACATGTTGACCCATGCCACGTCAACTTAGAGGCCGCTGCAGTTGCTCTTTTTTTGGACAAAAAGACCCTTGTAATCCTCCCCTCTTGACATTTCCTGGTCCCTGCCGAATCTCTCTCTCTCTCTCTCTCTCTCGTGCCCACAATGTTGCCATGGCCAGGGTAACGGGGAAGCGGGTGATGAAGAGGAGCGTTGGAGCATCCTCAGCGGGCCAACGCACAACCAAGCATGTCAGCGAATGATCGTGCAAAAAAGGACCACTTGTGAACCAATTACTATAGAATTAGGACCTAAACGTGCATTTTGAAAGAAGTAGGACTAAAGTTACACTGCCCAGAAACTTTTAGGACCTCCAATGTATTTTTCTCGCCAAGCAGTTGGGCCCTCTGTCGACGTGGCATGGGTCAATGTGCCACGCAGGCAGGTTAGCAAGCGCTCGTGAAAAAAGGACCTCGGATGAGCCACTTACTAAAGAATTAGGACCTAAAGGTGCATTTTGGAAGAATTAGGACTAAAGTGACACCCAGATGAAACTTTTAGGACCTCCAGTGCATTTAACTCTTTAATGAAATTGTATTGTGATGCTATGGAGGTTTCAACTTTGGTTCCCCGGGAAAAAAAGGTTTCAAGTAAGGATTCATGTGTCCTCTTGCCTCAAGATTTTCTTGTTACAACATTCCATCAAATACAAATGAAACTACCATGGCTGCTAATGCATCGTAATGGTTCACAGATCAGCACCAATATTCACATCACAATTGAAGATAAAGTTGTGAGAAGGTGAACAAATAAAGAAAAATATATAATTGATCGATGATGTTCGTAGGCATGGCTCCATTTCTTGGGCACAATGTTCATTGGTTGGCAGCTAGTTTCACCCAGCTCTGTAGCCAAAAAAGAGGTGTATGGAGGACATCACAATCCGATCATTTTGTGCAACTCCACTAAAATCGAGCTGATCATCCCTGTTTGCAAAGATATTCAGTCAGTGTGATTACAATAATAGTGGAACTAGATGATGAAACATAACACACACAAATAGAAGCCAATCACCTCTCCGATCTCTCTTTAGGACTAACTACTTGTTGGAGAAGATTAGGCACGGAGTTGTATGAGGGGGATAGCAAAACCAATCTCCCTTTGTGCAGTCCCACAGAAATGTAAAAATGTTGCCCGTGTGACATTTTGGCGGAACTGCACAAAACACTCTTAAGAAAAATGTGATTTGTACAGTTCACCAAAAGGTCGCAATAGCAACGAGGTGAAATGGATAGCCCTGTTTGCAAAAGGAGGTAGAAAGGAAACAATTACTACCCAATAACACAAGTTGAAGACACATACGCCGACAAAAAAGAAGCATATTCCATGTAATAAGGGAAAGATAGCAGGATGGTGGTTTATCAAAAATGGTTTGAGGAAGAGATTGCAAGATGGAAAGTACGTTGGCGAAGATATGTTTTAAGCAAACAACTAAAGAAGATCCACACGCAGGATTTTCCACATGCAGCAATGTGGGAAGATGGGCAGTGGAGCTAGGACGGAGGAAGCTGTACCTGGGGGTCGTTAGGATGTAAGGCGCCGGTAGCCGGGATCTGCCCATACTGCGGCATCGAGCAAGTGGCGAAGGCCCTACCACACAAGATCTTGGTCAGAGAGAACGGCGGGTACCGCAGATCGGGACGTGCTGCCTCAACGCCGTCGAATGGAGAAACGAGGCACATCCTCCCTTTCTGCCGACGACATGATGCGGCTGGATCAGTGACCAACGGTGAGAGAGAGAGGCCACCGCCGCCTTGTGTGAGATGGTGTGACGAGAGACAAACCCCGACAGGTAGGCTCCATTGTATATAGTGGAGCAGATTTTTCTTTTTTCCCGACAACAATCATATTATATTCTATACGTGCCATTAAGGAATATAACTTTATTTAATACTAACGTGTCAATTCAAACTTTGTTTCGTCTATGCGTGGTACACGACCCTCCTTCGAGTAAACAACCGCTACATGCGTCAAATTATCACGTGGGTAGGCTTTTCGTACAGAAATGAACTCCACCGTGTTCCCACGCGGGTGTGGCCGAGAATGAGACGTGAGTACGTGCGTCATGCGTGCACCTCTTCTTTAGGTGTAGGTACGTACGTGGGTGGGTGTGTGAGAGAGATGGTTTGTGCAAAATAGAGGCAATGTATCGATGATATCTCAAACAAAAAAACGTAACATATGCAATGTGTGTGAAACAGAGTCATAGATATATCATATATAGAGGGAGCGATCCACGAGAAGAGAGTGGAGGGATCATCGGCGTGAGATATCGATAGAATCGAAAACAGGGATGAAGTGTGTGGGTGTGCGATCGATAAAGAGGCCATCAAATTTGTGTTTGGCCACGTCAAAGATACAGGGCGGCTGGCCTACTGGAATATGAGAGGGCAGAGGTGTAGTTTTTCTCTGTGGCATGGATACCTACCTACCTACAATGTTCGACTATCGGTGTGGGGGGGGGGAGGGGGCAGAGACCTAACTATAGAGGGGTAGATCGACTAGTATATGTGTGGAGAAGGAGAGAAACCTAGCTATGTATTGAGGGAGATCGATCGACATACATGCATATGTGTAGCAGAGGAATAAGGTTGGGAGAAATACAAAGGTAGAGTGTCGGAGGGTTGGTGGTGGAGTTGCTTCTCACAAATGGTGGGAGAAGCCTGCTACACAAACGGAGGGTACGAGTGCAATATCAATAAGAGAGAGTCGGGGATGTCTGCCTATCTATGCACATGCGTGTGAGAGACGGGTCGGGAGGTATGCAAGGATGATGAGGGGGACGATATGGTTGTGGTAAAAAGACATAGCTACATAGGAAGATCAATCGTCGTGTGTCTGAGAAAGGGAGAGACATAACTAGTGAGGCAAGTCGATCGGTGCATGGGGAAAAAGAATTATAGTCAACCTAGCTATAAATAGGGAGATCGGTACGTATACATGCATGAATTTGTTAGAAGCAAATAAGGTCCGGAGAGACAAACAGGGGGAGAGGGGTGTGGCTAGGAGGTGGTGCGAGAGGCCTACTATGTCGAGGGGGAGGACTGTGCAAGTATGAGATCGATGAAAAGAGGGGCCGGAGTGTGCACCTACGTGGAACCATATTGGACATAGGGGGGCATGGACGGTGAGAATAGAAGAGGGGAAGTGTGTGTTTTTGGTAGGCACACTTGACTAGAGAGGTATATGGACCTCTATGTGCCGGAAAGAAGGAGCCGGGGGGCCTAGACACACCATTGGTGAATGACCTAAAGAGAAATAACAAATGTGCATGATGGAGGGGATGCTGAGGGACGGTGAGAGGGGGGCGGGCGTGTGCATGCACGATAGAAAGTCAGCGCTAGCTAGCTACAAAGAGAAGAGGATCGTGAAGGTGTAAAAGACGAACAAAGATCATAATTCATTACAAAAAAGTGGATACGGATCTTTGAAGAAGATATCATAATGTAGAACATTGATTATAATTTGGGATAATGTGTGGCTTTTGCAGCTCAGGGCTAAATACTTGTCATAATGTAGGGGGTGGGGCACTATACTTTGTATGATAAACATGGTGTACGTATGGAACATGGTTTAGATTATGAATATCTATTTAGTACATCAAATGTACTATTATTTGGAATCAACATCAAGTGTATTCAAAAAATTGAATTTGAGTTCATATAGTACACATAGTTCATATATATCTCCATAGTAATCATGTGGTGTGTTGTTAAGGTAATGCACGAATGATGGTTGAAGTTTGCAACAATCATGATTGTATGTTTTTATTCAAATAGAGAAACAAATTCAAATTTAGTTCGAATTGCAGCGGTAGTATCGACATTTGGAATGCACTAAAATGTTGGTATGAGTAGGTTACATGCATTATATAGCCAGCGAAAAAATTTAATGACATAACATGGATTCATAGCTTTGAATAGCATTTGTATAGTAAAATGGGACAAGACTCTCTCTTTGTGTGGTGTGAATAGTTTTATTTTTTTTTCATTTTTTTCGTTGAGGGAAGTGCGAATTGATTTGGCACATACAAGTACAATATTACACGTTAGGCTTGTCCCTAAAATTCAACCCACGCCTTGTTATATCCCAAAAATTCAGATATCGTGCTCCCAAAGCTCGCGCCTTCACAACCTGCGGCTTGC
This sequence comes from Triticum urartu, assembly GCF_003073215.2. NCBI lineage: Eukaryota > Viridiplantae > Streptophyta > Magnoliopsida > Poales > Poaceae > Triticum > Triticum urartu. Next base: position 400,057,027 of record NC_053024.1, read on the forward strand.
TATCCCGAAATTACGACGCGCATGAAAACTCCCTCCAGCTGCCAAATACCGACATGCGAAATCCCCATTCTAACCCTGAGCCAAAAGGGCCGCTAGTTCAAATCGGTGGGGTTACTTTTGTAACACACCCTACATTTTGGACAAGCGCATTCCTAAGTCAAGGTCCCCCTCCCATCGCCTCCTTTTCGCCATTCGAAATCCCAGGTCGCCATAACCTCTCTGCTCCAGTCACAAAACCCACCCTCCTCCGTCCGCCACCTCACCGCTGCTGTCACAGCCTGATTTTTGGCCCTTTCTTTTTCTTTTGATTTTTTGAGGTTTTTGCTTGACTTTTCTTTCTCCGTGGCTTTGTGGACTGGAAACTAAAGAAGATGACCTCTTCTTCCTTTCCATAGTGGCTTGTCATCCCCATCTCCATTCCTAGACCTTGCCATTCCCACCTTGGACCAAACCCCAATATTATTTTCCTTGGGAATATTCCTTTTCTATTAAAGGAATAACCCAATTTACCCTAGGCTGTGAAGCAACATATATTTCTATCACTCCCAAAATTCCCAAATAATTCTCATAAATTGTTTGGGTCATATATTCCTCAACTATGGCAAAATATTTTATTTGCCATGTTCGTCATCATGCTCAATTAATTATTTTCCTATTATGTCCTAAATGGCAGATTGTGAAGCAAGTGCCATTTATATTTTCCCAATTAACCCCAAACTTCTTGGACACCTTTTCATGTCCATATAATTGCCTCATGCCAAAATTCAACTCCATTTGCCTAGTAGATATTCCTGAGAAATTTTTCAAAGTTCTTGTCTGAGGGAATTGGTTGTGAAGGAAGTACTAGCTAGGATGATCCAAATGGGTTGAAATTTTGCATGGTCCTTCATATTATCAAATCAAAGCCCTCCTCAAGATTCAACTCGCGCAATGCATCCATGTGAGCTGAGAATCGATTCTTTAGTTCTGTTCAAATTTTTAGTTAGTGAAGCAAGTATATTTTATCTTGCTCCATTATGTTTGAAAATTTTCCTAGGCCTTCTCCTACCTACAAAACTCATCTCCACAAGATTTGGTCTCATTTCATCTAGCCATTTTCCCTCAGGATTTTCCCTAACTTTCTGTCCAGAGAGGTGCTGTATGAAGGAAGTACCATTTTGGCTTGGCCAAATGGCATGAAATTTTTGTGGCACTATAATATGCCCAAAAAATCTTGCCATGCCCATTTTGAGCTCAATTCATCACTCTATGTGAGTGCTTCTTCCTGTTCTTGTTTCTGGACCAATTTATGTGGTTGTTAAGCAACTATATTAAATACTGGTCCCAATCATCTCATAATTGATAGGATTATAGTCCTACCTAACCTAAAATCCCCTGACATCTAGTTTGCCTCTTAACCTCACTCTGTTGATCACTGCATAACGATTCAGTTTGATGCAGTAAACTTCATAGCTCAATTATTATTTAACCACAGAGTCTTTAACCGAGCTACCACCGCAGTTGAAACCGCCCCAAGAAGGACTAACCCCCAGACATCGTATGGCATAGCTTGTAGCACTGTGTGCACCAGTGCACGCGGTGACCACCGCTTTGGCATGTAGTGCGCGCGTCCAGAGCGTCTACTTGCTCGGGCCCTTCCTCTGCTCGGCGTCTCAGCAAGCACGGGCCTGCCCAGCGTGTTCCCCGCGTCGTCGCCATCCTCCAGGAGCCATTGCCGCCTCCATCCACTCCTCCGTCGGTGCTCATCACTGCGCGCCAACGGACATGCTATAACCGACATGCATTAATGGCGCTTGGCTGCTCCTGCACCCTCGACCTCTTCTGATCGGTTCCCGTGCCTCCCCGTGATCGCTGCGCGTCGCCAGAGCCTTGGCCGAGCGTGAGCGGTGGCACCCGAGCTCGTGTCCCTCGCCCCGGCTATAAGTAGCCTTCCCCGCAGCCTCCCGAGCTCACCACTCGCCTCCCCTCACTCCTCTGGTCCCGCCTAGCCACTAGCCCGAGCTCGGGAAGCTCTCCTCGCCTCGGTTGCCCGCCTTGGCCGCCGCGGTGCTCCAGCTAAATTTGGCCGACCCGAGCCCTCCCCCTCCGCATGGCCACCACCAGAGACCTCCACCACACCCCTAGAGCCTTCCCGCTGTTTTTATCCTCCTCTGGTAGCCCCTGACCGCCATGCCCAACCCCACCCGAAGATCATCTCGCCGGAGTCCAAGCTGCCATCACCTGGTCCCTTCTCGACGGTCGTGACCCAGCCCACTGGATGCGGCTCTTCCCTACGAGATTATCTAAGGGCGGAGCGCCACAGGAGGTGGCCAGAGCCGCCCGGGAGCCTCGCCGGTGACGCACGACCTCGCCCCCTCTTTGTTCTTGTCGGGGGAAGAGGAGGGAAGAAGAAGAGAAGGGAGGAAGAGAGAGAAGGATAAGGTGGGCCCTGCCTGGCAGCAAGACAAGCCCCGGCCCTGCCACTACCAGTGTGGATAAGTGGAAGCATATTCCACATTTTACGCTTTCCCCGTGGAAAGACGTATTCTGCTGGAGTGGGCGACCCACCAAGCTATCAGGGAACCTTTCTGAATATTTTCTTTGCAAACAAGTCCCTAACGGAAAACCCTTTACCACTTTTTGCTCGAGACTCCGATTGAGGTGAATCCAAAGCCTACTTCTTCGTCTCGTCGAGCCTGTTCTTTTCGTGTCACTTCCATTATGGTTTGACATAATGGAAATGACCTTATTGCCCTTGCCCGTAAACAGCCCCCTCCAAGAGAGAACTGTTTTCGGCGATTCTTTCCGCGGCTTCACCGCACTTCTCCCCAGAGCCTTCTTCATCCCAAGGCTAGCCACAACCACAATTTGCATGATAGCCATGAAGTAGCTTTGGTTTTCAAATTGAATCTTTAATAACTGTATGTTTGTTTTGCTACTGCTGTAATTATTTCGGTTATGCTTATGGATTGGTGATTACCGTCATGATATGTTTGTTTGCACTCTGTTATCATGTTCTACTTGCTAGTATTACTTTCATATTGCCATGCTTGATAGTAGTACATGTTGGGTTGGTCATGCTCTTCGGTGCATGACTAACGTCAGTTACCGAGTACCGGTGATATGCATTGTTCCTTGTGGTTAGAGGGTTAAGTGCTTACTCGGTAATATTATTGATGTGTTATTGCATGGTATTTGTTGTTGATGTTAGTGGTCATGTTATACTATGAGTAGTGTTGTACTTGTGATATTCATGCTCGTCATTATGCCATGCTCAGTTCGATATGATTCATTTTTGATATGGTGGATAGTTATGTTGTACCCTCATGCTCATGTTGATATCATGTTCATGCATTGTAATTGCATCATGTTATTTTATCATGGCTCAGCTATTGAATTCAAGTTTAACCAGACTAAATTGAACTTGAACAACTGTTGGTTGAGTCATGGTGCCACCATATCGAGCTAACCAATGCAACCACACTTGCCTTTATGGGAGGGTGCTAACTGACTCTATTGTTGTGCCTCTCGCCAGTGCCTCCAACGAGGGAAGGTTATGCGCGAGCGCTACCTCGGCCAGGTAGGACGGCGTAAGCCTTGTGAGCCTGAGTTTGGTTATGTGCACATGTCCCCGTTTGGGACCATTTTTGTTTTGCCACAATGGTGGTCGTTTTGCCACGACGGTGGCCGTTTTGCCATGACGGTGGCCGTGATGCCTTTGGTAGGCACGGGGCCACCCAGGACTGAATCCTAAGGGGGTGTTGGTCGGAGTGGCCGGGAGAGTGTCATGGCAGTAGGAAGGTTTTGTCGGAACGCCCTTGGTCCACCCAAATGGTAGTGCGAGGCCATAGGTTCTGTGGTGTGGGTAAAGGGTGCTACCTCTGCAGAGTGTATATTAAATCTATCGATAGTCGCGCCCACGGATAAGGGTCTAGTTCGTAGTTGGTCACACTGTGGGTCAACAGTAATAATAATAACTTGCTTAATAACAACCCTGGTTTGATGATGAGAAAGAGATTGGTTGTGATCGTGAGATGATCACCGTGGTATCGAGGATACCAAGTTGATGGGTATTTCTGATTGTGATCATGAGATGATCACCGTGGTACTGAGGATACCGAGTTGATGGATATTTTTGGTTGTGATCGTGAGATGATCACTGTGGTATCGAGGATACCGAGTTGATGGATATTTGTGGTGTTATGCGAGAGTCAAGGGTGAAGATCAAGCTCCTTGTGGTCATGTAATGGTTACTACGGTATTGTTAATACCAAGCTTGATTGGATCCTGAGATGATCGTGTGATGTCCGTGTTGGTTACGAGGTAACCCAAATAGATTAAGTTGGTGCATGATAACGTCAACATGTTGCATGATAGTGCCATCATGTTTATATGTTCATGCCATGCTCGTATTGCTCTAGCTGTATCAGGTTGTTCATGCCATGTTGTTCTGATAGTATCATGTTAATCCTTGTTAACCTATAATTGCCATGCTGTTGTCTGTCTTGATTGCTTTGGTTGCTATGAGCTTGCAAGTACATTCAATGTACTGACCTGGCGTGTCATCCATTTTGCAGGTCATGCCGGATTTTTTTCCTTGTTTGCCCTGGAGTCCTTGTTTGCGAGCTAGGATAAGCGTTCCAGCCAGAGTCCCTGCGGAGTGGACTTCATCACCATCGCCGTTGTTCCACTGGTAGAGTTATTCCGCTACATCATGTTGTTCTGCTGCTTGCATGGAGCAATCGTGGCAGGCGTAGTGTCACCGTGCCACTTTAATCCCCTTGTATCCATATAGCTTGTAATAAAGAGCTGATTTGTTCTATGCTAAGCAGTGCCATATTCTAGAAGACTTATCCTTGATCTCTGGGTTGGAATACGGGGCGTTCCGGTTTCTTTGAGCGGGGTGCCACAAGCTTGGTATCAGAGCAGGTCTGGCTGTAGGATGCCCTAGCCCGCGCGAATGGTAGAAAGCGGTAGTGTGGAGATTAGTTGGTTTGTTGCACTTGTTTGCTGCATTTGGTTGTTGCATAGCATTGTAACGCCCTCGATGCGTCTATATCTCCTACGTGTCGAAGCACGACTTAGAGGCATAACCACATTGAAAGCAATGTCGCAAGTAAGGTAATCTTCACAACAACCCATGTAAATAAATAGAAGGGGAAAAGGATACATAGTTGTCTTACACTCACCACGTCACACAAATACATGAATAACATTACAATCATCCAATACACTCATGGTCCGACTACGGTACCAAAATAAAGATCAACCCCCACATGCGACAAAGTCCCCGATCGCCCCAACTGGGCACCACTACTGATCATCTGGGAAAGACACATAGTAACGACGAGAGTCTTCATTGAACTCCCACTTGAGCTCGGTCATGTCATCTGGAACGGTATCGTTGGTCCCTGCATCTGGTTTGGAAGTAATCTGTGAGTCACGGGGACTCAGCAATCTCGCACCCTCGCGATCAAGACTATTTAAGCTTATAGGTAAGGCAAAGGTATGATGTGGAGCTGCAGCAAGCGACTAGCATATATGGTGGCTAACATACGCAAATGAGAGCGAGAAGAGAAGGCAAAAGCACGGACGAACAACTATGATCAAGAAGTGATCCTAGAACAACCTACGTCAAGCATTACTCCAACACCGTGTTCACTTCCCGGACTCCACCGAGAAGAGACCATCACGGTTACACACGCGGTTGATTCATTTTAATTAAGTTAAGTTTCAGGTTATCTACAACCGGACATTAACAAATTCCCATCTGCCCATAACCGCGGGCATGCCTTTTGAAAGTTCAAATCCCTGCAGGGGTGTCCCAACTTATCCCATCACAAGCTCTCATGGTCAACGAAGGATATTCCTTCTCCCAAGACAATCCGATCAGGCTCGGCATCTCGGTTACAAGACATCCTCGACAATGGTAAAACTAAACCAGCAAAGCCACCCGAATGTGCTGACAAATCCCGATAGGAGCTGCACATATCTCGTTCTTTGGGCACACCGGATTGTCCAAGGTTCCGGTAGGCCAGCCCAGAGTTGCCCCTGGTGGCCACCGGCAGCTGACAGGTTGGACGAACACTTAGAGGAGCACTGGCCCGGGGGTTTAAATAAAGATGACCCTTGAGCCCGTGAAACCCAAGGGAAAAAGGCTAGGTAGCAAATGGTAAAACCAATGTTGGGCATTGCCGGAAGAGTTTTATTCAAGGCGAACTGTCAAGGGGTTCCCATTATAACCCAACCGCGTAAGGAACGCAAAATCCGGGAATGTAACACCGATATGACAGAAACTAGGGCGGCAAGAGTGGAACAAAACACTAGGCAAAAGGCCGAGCCTTCCACCCTTTACCAAGTATATAGATGCATTAAGATAAACACGATAATATGGTGATATCCCAACAATAAACAATGTTCCAACAAGGAACGATCTCCAAGCTTCACCTGCAACTAGAAACGCTATAAGAGGGGCTGAGCAAAGTTGTAACATAGCCAAACAATGGTTTGCTAGGACATGGTGGGTTAGAGGTTTGACATGGCAATTTGGGAGGCATGATAAGCAAGTGGTAGGTCTCGTAGCATAGGCATACCAAAAGAGCGAGCATCTAGCAAGCCAAGATAGAAGTGATTTCGAGGATATGGTCATCTTGCCTACAAAGTTCTCAGTGTTGACTTGATCCTCGTAAGCGAACTCAACGGGCTCCTCGTTCGCGAACTCGTCTCCCGGCTCTACCCAAATAAGAACAACAAGCAAATGGAACACAATCAACCACGTGCAATGCTCAAGCAATATGATGCAAACATGGTATGATATGTGGGATGCGATATGTGATGCATAGGCAAGGTTTGACAAGGAATGATTGAACATGGCCTCAACATGGAAATCCAAGAGTGACACTGGAAAGGTGAGATGATTTCGGTTGAAATCGATATAAAAATCACCGGAATCGGATGCATGGTTTGGAAATGGCAAGCAAAACAAATATAGCACCGGTCTGCGATAATCAGCAAGTAACCAACTAAATGCATCGAGATAAATATGATACAGCACTCAAACATGACAACAAAATACATGTCAGGGGTCCACTCATGATGCTTGACAAAAGATGAACACTGAGCTACGACTAATTCATCCATTAACAGGTTCAAACAAGCGTGGCAAAAGAGCAAATGTTAACAGGTTTCAGACTTAGTGAAATTAACACAAGTCTGGAATTTATCATCAGGAAGCACACTTTAGAGTATGAAAACTACAAGCTACAGGAACTTAACATGGCAAGGCAAGGCATGGCATGAAGCTACTCAAAGCACTTAATAAAATGCCCTTAGTGACCTTGAGCCAAAAGGGATCAGAAAATACAATTGCAAGCATGTGAACATGGCAAAAACATAAACAGATTTCAGACTTAGTGAAAAACTGGAGCATGCAAAACAGTTAACAAGTAGGCATGTTTACAAGCTCGATGCACTCACTACAGAGCATGGCATGACAAACTAAGCATAGACCCATCAAGAAGACATGGAATAGAAGCTAGACATGGCAAGAATAACAACATAGCATGCACGGATCAATAGCAACATCCTCGGCAAAATCGCTAAACATGTCAACAATCTGTCAGGATTATTTTATAGCCAAACTAGAGCTCGATTGACTCAAGCTAGGGTGCTCCATAATTGCGAACAAATACATGGATGGATAGAGCACCACAATATTAACAAAACATCCTTACTGATCATCCTCAAAAGAGGCACGGATCACTAGGAAACAACATGAACATATGGCATAACAACAAAAACAGGACAAGTCCCTGAAATCAGCATCAACGATTACGCTACTTTGCAAGCTTGTGCTAGTCACCACAAATATCACAAAAATACATGGCAAGCACCTCTTTAAAGATGACCTAGCATATAACAAAACACATGTAGAGCTCGGGATCATAGCATGCACACATTAAACATGGAAAAAAATTACAAATAACTATTTGCTGAAACATATCTGCCAAATTCATCACATAGCCCTCTTCCAACAGCATTTTGGGCATCAATATGAGCTCAAATTAAAATGATGCAATGAGATGAAATGATGTACTCGTCGAGACAAACATTTTGATATGCTACACGCACAAATCGGATCTACGATGAGAGAGTTATGACATGCCAAAGTTTGCAAAAAATTAGGGTTCGGGGATGAAAAGTCAACCGCGAGGAAACTGGATCTGGATCTCAGATCGACCGGCACTGTAGTGGCGTGCTTCCCGAAGCTCGCCGGCCGAAGTTGTGGTCGACGGCGGCCGGATCTCGGAGGGGGGGGGGCAGAGAGGAGGAAGCCGGGACGGTCGGCGAGGTGGGACGGCGGAGGGCGGCGCGGTGATGCGGCAGCCGTCGTCGGAGGCGAGGAGGCGCCAGACGGCGACGAGGGTCGCCGGCGACGACCTAGGGTGGCGGCGCAGCCACACCGGCGTCGGAGGAGAGGAGTGGCCCGGGGCGGCGCGGCCTCGGGCTCTGGGGCGCGGGGCGCGGCCCGGAACGGCGCAGGGGCGGTCCGGCGATGGGCTCGCCCGGGCCGGCGGGGCGGGGTCGGTGAGGTGCCACGTGGCACGAGCGGATAGGGTGCGGGCGGCGGCGGTGGCTTGTCCGGCTGGATTCGGACATTGTACGGCGCTGAGATGGGACTTTTAGGGTTTCGAGGGAGAGGAGACCTGGGATTTCGGAAGGGGATCTATTTATAGAGGTAGAGGGAGCTAGGAAGCATGTGGTTTTCGGCCATGCGATCATGATCGAACGCTCTATAAGATGGGAGAGGTTTTAGTGGGGTTTTGACCAAATTGGAAGGGTGTTGGGATGCAACACAAACGAGGCCTTTTCGGTCCGTCGGTTAACCGTTGGAGTATCAAACGAAGTCCAAATGGCATAAAACTTGACAGGCGGTCTACCGGTAGTAAACCAAGGCCGCATGGCACGTCTCGGTCCAATCCGAAAACGTTTAATCCCCACACACGAAGAGGTAGAAAGGGACACCGGAGGACATAGGAGCGCCGGAATGCAAAACGGACAACGGGGAAAATGCTCGGATGCATGAGACGAACATGTATGCGAATGCAATGCACATGATGACATGATATGAGATGCATGACAAAGACAACAACACACAGAGACAAAACCCGACAACGACGAAATGAAATAACTTAGTGCCGGAAACGGCAAGAGTTGGAGTACAGATAAGGTAAATTACATTCGGGGTGTTACAACACTCCACCACTACGAAAGGATCACGTTCCCAGGTGGCTTCACGGTCGGAATGGTGTGACCACTTGACTTTCAGGAATTTGATTGACTTGTTGCGAGTCTTGCGCTAAGTTTCTTCAAGGATAGCAACGGGGTTCTCACGATAGGACATGTCTTCTTGGAGATCAATGTCTTCGAAGTTGACGGTGCGGTCAGGGGTCTTCAAGCACTTGCGGAGCTGAGAGACATGGAACACGTTGTGCACGTATGCAAAGTTGGAGGGAAGCTCAAGTTGATAGGCGAGATCGCCTCTCTTGCTGACGATCTTGAAAGGACCCACGTATCTAGGGGAAAGCTTCCCTTTGATACCGAAGCGACGAGTACCTTTCATTGGAGAGACGCGGAGGTAAACATGGTCTCCAATCTCGAAAGCCAAATCACGATGCTTACTATCATAGTAGCTCTTCTGGCGTGATTGCGCTGCTTTGAGGTTATCACGAATGACTTTGCACATCTCTTCTGCCTCTGTGATCAAGTCATTTCCAAGAAGTTGACGTTCACCAGTCTCTGACCAGTTAAGAGGAGTACGACACTTCCTGCCATAGAGAATTTGAAATGGGGCCTTGCCCGAACTCGCTTGGAAGCTGTTCTTGTAGGAGAACTCGACATATGGAAGAAAATCTTCCCACTTCATACCGAAAGAGATAACGCAAGCCCTGAGCATATCTTCAAGAATCTGATTGACACGCTCGACTTGACTGCTAGTTTGAGGATGAAAAGCTGTGCTGAAACGGATGTTGGTGCCCATGGCCTTCTGAAAAGAATCCCAAAACTTTGAGGTGAAAATGCTGCCACGATCTGAAGAAATCAACTGCGGAATGCCGTGTAGAGAGACAATCCGAGAGGTATAAAGCTCTGCCAATTGAGCTGCTGTGATAGACTCTTTGATAGGCAGGAAATGAGCCACTTTAGTGAGTTTGTCGATGACAACGAAGATAGCATCATTGCCACGCTTGGACTTTGGAAATCCAGTCACGAAGTCCATCTCAATGTGGTCAAACTTCCATTTTGAAATGGCAAGAGGTTGGAGGAGACCAGCTGGTCGTTGGTGTTCTGCCTTCACTCTTCTGCAGACATCACATTCATTCATGAACTGAGCAATCTCACGCTTCATTAGAGTCCACCAATATGCCTGCTTGAGGTCCTAGTAGATCTTTGTACTTCCAGGGTGGATAGAGAGGAGTGAATTGTGAGCCTCGTTCATAATGGCATTACGAAGGTCACCTTTAGGCACAACAATGCGATCCTCGAAGAAGAGAGTATCCTTGTCATCAAGACGATAGCACTTTACTTGGGTTGACTCTTGGCAGTCCCAATCTTCACCTTCTTCACCATAGCATCAAGAAGTTGAGCCTCGCGAATCTGATCTTACAAAGTAGGAGAGACTTGGAGGTTTGCGAGAAATCCTTGAGGAACAACTTGCAAATTGAGTTTGCGGAAATCTTCACAAAGCTCGGATTGGTAAGGCTTGAGAATCAGACTATTGTAGTAAGCCTTCCCGCTCAATGCGTCAGCAATTACATTGGCCTTGCCTGGAGTATATTCGATTCTCGGATTATACTCTTGAATCATTTCGACCCAACGAGTCTGCCTGAGGTTGAGATTAGGCTGAGTGAAGATGTACTTGAGACTCTTGTGGTCAGTGAAGATGTCCACTTTTCTTCCAATAAGAGATGTCTCCAAGTCAAAAGAGCATGCACAACTGCTGCCAACTCGAGGTCATGAGTGGGGTAGTTCTTCTCGTTGGGCTTCAACTGGCGAGAGGTATAAGCCACAACTTTCTTCTCTTGCATCAACACTGCACCAAGACCTTGAAGAGAGGCATCATAGAATACCTCAAACGGTTTGGATTCATTAGGAGGAGTCAGAACTGGAGCACTGACTAATTTCTCTTTCAGGGTGTTAAAAGCGATGTCACATTCAGGAGACCAAACATACTTCATGTGCTTCTGGAGAAGGTTTGAAAGAGGCTTCGCGATCTTTGAGAAGTTCTCAACGAACCTTCGACAATAGCTTGCAAGACCAAGGAAGCTGCGGAGTTGATTCACGTTCTGAGGTGGTTCCCAATTCAAAATTGCAGACACCTTCTCAGGATTCACCGCTATGCCCTTGGCAGAGATGATATGCCCAAGATAGAGAACCTCATCGAGCCAAAACTCGCACTTTGAAAACTTGGCATAGAACTGATGTTCTCTGAGCTTATCCAGCACCAAACGCATGTGCTTGGCATGATCTTCCTTGTTCTTGGAAAAGACCAAAATGTCATCGAGGTAAACCAAGACGAAGTCATTTGTGTAGGGGTTGAAGATAAAGTTCATCATGCGAGAGAATGTCGGAGGAGCGTTGACGAGGCCAAAACACATGACAGTATATTCATATGAACCATAGCTTGTTCTGAAAGCCGTCTTGGGGATATCTTGCTCACGAATTCGAATCTGTTGATAGCCCATGCAGAGATCAAGCTTGGATAAAACTTGAGCACCTTTGAGTTGTTCAAACAACTCGTTGATGTTGGGAAGTGGGTACTTGTTCTTTATAGTCTTCTTGTTCAATGGACGATAGTCAACACAGAGTCGGTCTGTTCCATCCTTCTTCTTCACAAAAAGAACTCCACAACCCCACGGAGAAGAACTAGGTCGGATGAGACCCATTCGCTCTTGAATATCGAGTTGCTTCTTCAGCTCCTTCAACTCTTCAGGTCCAAGATTGTAAGGACGTTTGCAAACAGGTTCCGTGCCAGGCTCAAGATCGATGACGAATTCAACTGGCCGGTGCGGAGGCATTCCTGGAAGCTCTTCTGGAAAGACGTCTTGATATTCGCAAAAGACTGGAATTTGAGAGATGGCATCCAGTTCACCCTTCCCATTGAGAGAAAACAGACAGATGGTATCGTCACAAGCGGCAAAGACAATAACATCCTCAGACGAATGAGTCAATTGAATCTGCCTGGAAGCACAATCAAACTGAGCCTTGTGCTTAGAAAGCCAATCCATTCCGAGAATAAGATCAATATCCGAGTCACCAAGAACAGTAGGAGAAGATAGAAACTTGTAGTCACCCAAAGTGATAGTAACATCCGGAACCATAGAGTTAGCATTCATGCGCCTACCGGGAGAGACAACTGCTATCGGTCTAGGCAAAACATGCAAAGCCAACTCATGCTTAGATGCAAAAGGTCTTGAGATGAAACAATGTGATGCACCAGTGCCAAAAAGAACTTTTGCAGGAATATCGTTAACGGGAAGGTTACCCATGATGACATCTGATGAGTCATCTGCCTGAGCTGCATTCACCAAGTTGACCTTGGTGTACTTGGGGTTATGCTTGACCACAACTGTACTTGCAGACCTCATAGGAGGAGGAGGAGGACGACGCCTCTGATTGAAGCATTTGTTGGCATAGTGACCCTTCTGCTGGCACTTGTTGCACTTGACCTCCGAGAGCGGACGGTGATATGGAGCACTTGATCTTGGAGCTTGAGACGAAGTCTTGTTCTGAAAGCAATGGTTGGGTGGGTGGGAAGATCACTGCCACCTTTGCTCTTCTGCTGATAAGGCTGATGGAACGGAGGAGGAGGCAGCCAATACTGTTGCTGCTTAGCCACTTGAGTTGAGGAAGGAGTAGCATCTCTGACTCGCTTCTTGGAAGCATCGCACTTCAGTTGAGCAGTCTCTTGCTTCACTGGCATGTTGTAGAACTCATCATACTTCTTGGGCTCAAAGAGGACGAGAGCTAGCTAGAGTTCTTCTCTGAGACCACCCCCGAACTGGTATATCATGCTCTTCTCATTAGGGACGTCTTGCTTAGCAAAACGGGCGAGCTTCTGAAACATGATGTTGTATTGGTAAACAGACATAGTGCCTTGCTTCAGGCTGCAGAATTCCTCACGCTTGCTTTCAACCACACTCTGAGGAATATGATGAGCTTTGAAGTCTTGACGGAATTCATCCCAGGTAATCACACGGCCTCCTCTGGAATCTTTGTACTGCTGAAACCATTCTGCAGCTTGGTCTTTGAGTTGGAAGGAAGCAAACTTGACAAAGTCCTCAGGCATGACGTTACTGCACTCGAAATGCTTGCATATGTCCACGAGCCAATCATCAGCGTCTGTTTCCTCAACACAATTGCTGAAGGTCTTTGGCTGGTTAGCAAGGAACTGGTTGAGTGTAGCAAAGTAGTTCTAATTGTTGCCATGGCCCTGGTTCCCTTGGTTGTGCTCTTGAAGAAGTTGCATGATCACCTGCGTGTTTGCATTGGTTGCAGCCATCACAGCTTGCCATGCCTCCGGAGGTGGAGGTGGTGGTGGCGGATCAGGATTCGGAGTCGTGCGTGTTGGAGGAGCCATCCTGAAGAGGGTGACATCCATTAGCACATTGACAGAAAAATATTAAAGCTGAATCAAAGGGGTTGAAACTACAACATATAGTCTTCACATCCGAACAAAATGAACGAATGCATTCCAATTGAAAGGGTCACATTTCCATAAATTGAGAAGCCACTTAGAATTGAGGTAGAAGAATAAAACCAACCAGGTACGAACAAGAATGAATACTTGGTGAGGATTACCTAATACCAAACCAAATATCCGCGGAAGAAGAACTAGAGCTACAAGAATTTCCACCTATGAAACTCCCGAAACTTTCCGGTTATGCAATTAGGTGTTGGGGATATAGGGGAAGCATAATATCTCACCCAATTCTAGCAAATCCTACATCCAGCTGTATCCATCCTTCAACACAAAACCGAGAAACCTTCGGAAATCATTTACCTCAACCTTCGAAAAGCATCCATTATATAAGTTATGGCAATACTCCCGAACTCCCGGCCCAGTACTAGGTGGCGTCGACATTATCTCACCAACAACTGCATAAAAGAGATTTTCGATGTCGGCGAAACTCAGGTATTCCAGAATCTCAATGATAAAATTGTGACGATAACACCTCGGAGCTCAACTCCCCGGGACACTGCCACAACCCCTAAATGTCAGGAGGCACCAAGAACAATGTTCTCATCACAAATAGATTGGAACGATTCCAAGATACCCGCGTGATCCTAAATTTTTTTAGTGAAATTTGAGAAGAGAAGAGTCAAAACTCTACATCAGGATGCCTCACCAGAGAGATGAAGGGACTGGGGAGTAAAAAGAATTCCTAAACTCTCTAATATATAATTCCTAAATGACTCAAAACATTTTTCTAGACTCAACAACGGCAGTGATTCGATCAAGCAGGGGGGCTCCTAAGGTCGGGGAAGGCTCTGATTACCAACTTGTAACGCCCCGGACACATCCCGCTAGGAGTAACGACCACCGGCGGGTGTGTCCGGGGCATTACAAGCATGCATACAGATTATTATTTAGTCGCTAACAGTTAATCTTATGAGTGTATGTGGCATCGGTTTCCATCCACAACCTGCACCCTCCTTCTTTGCATGCCTGCTCTTCAGTGTTTGGCATCATCTTTGTACCGGCAGAGTGATTCCCTGGTGCCAAGTGTTCCAGACACCATTCCCAGGAGTTATTCTCAGGTATCGAATCGATATCTTTCCATCACCCACCCATAATATTTCAGTGATAGATTTGTCTCTATCCCAAATCGTGTCATCCATCTCGTCCCTTTAGCAACCCTTACTGCTACTTGTTATCAGAAAAGGGCAATGCCAGCAAGCCTTGTTTTTCCTCCCCTATATTGCCCTGTCATTCCATTCTTTGGGCGCGTACGGTTCCCCTTCGTACGCTTGATGATGATGTGGTCGTGACCTTGTGTCTTGCTAATTGGTCACCAAGTCCGTCCTCGCCTCCGTATCCATCCAATTGCAACCGGAGTTTAGCCAGTGCTTGGTGTAGCCTTGGTGTAACGCCCCATATGTAACCTGCCATATTTGTATTACAACTCTTGCCATTTCCGGCACTAAGTTATGATATTTCCTCGTTGTTGGGTTTTGTCTTCGTTTTGCTTTTGTCTTTGTCATGCATCTCATATCATGTCATCATGTGCATCGCATTTGCATACGTGTTCGTTTCATGCATCCGAGCTTTTTCCCCGTTGTCCGTTTTGCATTCCGGCACTCCTATGTCCTCCGGCGTCCCCTTTTGTCTCTTTTTTGTGTGCGGGTGTTAAACGTTCTCGGATTGGACCGAGACTTTCCAAGCGGCCTTGGGTTACTACCGGTAGACCGTCTGTCAAGTTTTGTGCCATTTGGACTTCGTTTGATACTCCAACGGTTAACTGAGGAACCGAAAAGGCCTCGTGTGTGTTGGAGCCCAAAACCTCCCCAAAGTGGCTCAAAACCCACCTGAACCCCCTCCATCATCTCGGTCGTTCGATCACGAACGCGTGGCCGCAAACCCTGCTCAATTTGGAGCCTCCTAGCTCCTCCTATGTATAAATATGTCCTCCCCATTCCAAATTCCGGATGAAACCCTATCCTCTCCCTCTCCTCGTGCCGCCAGACGAAAAATCGCCGGCCGGACGTGTCCGCTCCACCCTCCACCACCACGTGGCAGTTCTGGATTCGCCGCCGCCTCCCGAGCCCCACATCGACGCCAGCCCGCCGAGCCCAAGGCGGGCCCCTCCCTGGCCCGCGCGCCCGCCGCCGCCTTCGCTCGCCCGCGCCTCGACCCCGCCGCCTTCGCTCGGCGCGCCGCCTCCTCGGTCGCCACCCTGCTCGCCACCGGAGACGCCGGCCGCCGCCGGATCTGTTCGGGGACGGCCTATCCGCCCGCTCCGGCCTTCCCCTCGCCTTCCCCTGGCCGGAGCAGCCACCACCTCGCCGGAGTTCCCTCGGTTCGCGCGCCCACGAAGAACCCTAGATCTGAGAGAGGTTGACCTCGTTTTTTCCCCAAGTCCCAGTAATTTTGAGCATATTTCATCATGTCATATCTCTGCATCCGTGGCTCCGTTTTGGGCGTGTAGCATATCAAATTGTTCGTCTCGATGTGTACTTCAATTCATTCCATTGCACCATGTTCATTTGAGTTCATCTTGATGGCCTAAATGTTGTTGCAAGAGTGCTATGTGATATTAGTTTCAGATTCTTAACAGATATTGGACATTTGTCATTTTTGCCATGTTTAATGTGTGCCTCCTATGAACTTGAGCCCTAGAGGTGTTTTGTTGTATGCCATGCCATCTTTACTGGGCTGTAATCATTGTGGTGACTAGAACAAGCATGCAAAGTAGCTCTCGTGATGTTGCTAGTTTCAGGGACTTAGAATTCTTCTAAGTCATTTCCCTGATTATATTTTTAGGCCATGTATACTTGTTGCTATAGAGTGATCCATGCCTCTTTTGAGAATGTTCAGTAAGGATGATTTTGAGATATTGTTGTGCTCTATCCATCCATGTCTTTGTTTGCAAATTGGGGGGACCCTAGCATGACTCAATCTTGCTCTACTTTTGCTATAAAATGTTCCTGGCAGATTGTTTACGTGTTAAGCAATTTTGCCGAGGTTGTTCTAGTTGATCCATGCATGCTATGAGAGTGTTGTTGCCATGGTTAGCTTATTTATCATGTCTACTTGCTAGGTGTATGCTTAGTTTGTCATGCAATGCCTTGTGGTGAGTGCATCGAGCTCGCAAACATGCCTACATAAATCTGTTTTGCCATGTTCCAGTTTTATGCTAAGTCTGAATCAGTTAACGAAACTTGCTATGTTCACATGGTTGCCATTGTATTTTCTGATCCCTTTTGGCTTATGGTCAGTAAGGGACTTTTGTTGTATTCTTTGAGTGGCTTCATACCATGCTTTGCTTTGCCATGATATGTTCTTGTAGCATGTCGTTATGTTGCTTTAAACATTGCTTCCTGATGTTAAATCCTGACATGTTATTTTCACCAAGTCTGTGAACCTGATATCTTTTGCACCTTTTCCATGCTTGTTTGAACCTGCTATTGTGTGTTTTAGCCGTAGCTCAGTGTTCATCTTTTGTCAAGCATCTTGAGTGGATCTCTGCCATGTGCCTTGTTGATATGTTAGAGTGCAGTAGCTTATTTTTCTTGATGCATTTAGATGGCCTTGTGCTGTTAATCGCAGATCAATGCCATATTTGTTTTGCTTGCCATTTGCAAACCGTGCATCCGATTCCGGTGATCTTTATATCATTTTCGACCGAAATCAACTCATCTTTGCAGCGGCACTCTTGGTTTGCCAAGTTGAGGCCTGGTTCAATCTTTCCCTTCCGAAGCACGCATATGCATTGCATATCACATCCCGCATATCATGCCATGTTTTGCATCATGTTGCTTGCGCACTCCACCGTGGTTGATTGTGTCTCCCTTTGCTTGTGTTCTTGTTTTGGTTAGAGCTGGGAGACGAGTACGTGAACGAGGAACCCATTGAGCACGCTTACAAGGATCAAGCTTACGTCAACTCAGAGAACATTGCAGGCAAGATGACCATACCCTCAAAATCACTTCTATTTTGCTTGCTAGATGCTCGCTCTATTGCTATGCCTATGCTACGATACCTACCACATGCTTATCATGCCTCCCATATTGCCATGTCAAACCTCTAACCCACCTTGTCCTAGCAAATCGTTGTTTGGCTATGTTACCACTTTGCTAAGCCCCTCTTATAGCGTTGTTAGTTGCAGGTGAAGATTGGAGTTTGTTACTTGTTGGAACATTTTTATTGTTGGGATATCACTGTTACATTCTTGTCTACTTTAATGCATCTATATACTTGGTAAAGGGTGGAAGGCTCGGCCTTATGCCTGGTGTTTTGTTCCACTCTTGCCGCCCTAGTTTCCGTCATACCGGTGTTATGTTCCTTGATTTTGCGTTCCTTACATGGTTGGGTTATAATGGGAGCCCATTGACAGTTCGCCTTGAATAAAACTCCTCCAGCAAGGCCAAACATTGGTTTTACCATTTGCCACCTAGTCTCTTTTCCCTTGGGTTCCGTGGACTCAAGGGTCATCTTTATTTTAAACCCCCGGGCCAGTGCTCCTCTGAGTGTTGGTCCAATCTGTCAGCTGCCGGTGGCCACCAGGGGCAACTCTGGGCTGGCCTACCGGAACCTTGGACAATCTGGTGTGCCCTGAGAACGAGATATGTGCAGCTCCTATCGGGATTTGTTGGCACATTCGGGTGGCTTTGCTGGTTTAGTTTTACCATTGTCGAGATGTCTTGTAACCGGGATTCCGAGTCTGATCGGGCCGTCCTGGGAGAAGGAATATCCTTCGTTGACCGTGAGAGCTTGTGATGGGCTAAGTTGGGACACCCCTGCAGGGATTTGAACTTTCTAAAGCCGTGCCCGCAGTTATGGGCAGATGGGAATTTGTTAATGTCTGGTTGTAGAAAACCTGAAACTTAACTTAATTAAAATGGATCAACAGCATGTGTGGCCGTGATGGTCTCTTTTCGGCGGGGTCCGGGAAGAGAACGCGGTCTCGTGTTATGCTTGAACGTAGGTTGTTCTAGGATCACTTCTTGATCATAGTTTCTCGACCGCGCTTTGCCTTCTCTTCTCGCTCTCATTTGCGTATGTTAGCCACCATATATGCTAGTGCTTGCTGCAGCTCCACCTCATACCTTTTACCTTCCCATAAGCTTAAATAGACTTGATCGCGAGGGTGTGAGATTGCTGAGTCCCCGTGACTCACAGATTACTTCCAAAACCAGATGCAGGTGCCGATGATACCATTCAAGAAGATGCGACTGAGCTCAAGTGGGAGTTCGATGAGGACTCACGACGTTACTACGTTTCCTTTCCAGACGATCAGTAGTAGAGCCCAGTTGGGGCGATCGGGGACATTATGCATTTGGGGTTGTCTTTATTTTGGCTCCATAGTCAGACCTTGATTGTATCTGGATGATAGTAATGCTATATTTATGTATTGTTTGAAGTGGCGATTCTAAGCCAACTATGTACCTCTTTCCTTATTCAGTACATGGGAAGTGTAAAGATTACCCCTCTTGCGACATTGCCTTCAATGCGGTTATGCCTCTAAGTCGTGCTCCGACACGTGGGAGATATAGCCGCATCAAGGGTGTTACAAGTTGGTAATCAGAGCCTTCCCTGACTTAGGAGCCCCTGCTTGATCGAATCGTTGGCGTTGTTGAGTCTAGAAAAAAATGTTTTGAGTCTTTTAGGATTATATATATATATCAGAGAGTAGGATTCTTTTTACTCCTCGGTCCCTTCGTCGCTCTGGTGAGGCATCCTGACGTAGAGTTTTGACTCTTCTCTTCCCAAATTTCACTAAAAAAATTTAGGATCACGCGGGTATCTTGGAATCGTTTCGATGGTTTCGTGACGAGAGCATTGTTCTTGGTGCCTTCTGACATTTAGGGGTTGTGGCAGTGTCCCGGGGAGTTGAGCTCCAAGGTGTTGGCGTCACAATTTTATCGTTGCAGTTCTGGAATACCTGAGTTTCGCCGACATCGAAAATCTCTTTTATGCAGTTGTTGGTGAGATAACCTCGACGCCACCCAGTACTGGGGCAGGAGTTCGGGAGTATTGCCATAACTCGTATAACGGATGCTTTTTGAAGGTTGAGGTAAATGATTTCCGAAGGTTTCTTGGTTATGTGTTGAAGGATGGATACAGCTAGATGTAGGATTTGCTAGCTTTGGGTGAGATATTATGCTTCCTCTGTATCCCCAACACCTGATTGCATAACTGGAAAGGTTCGGGAGTTTCATAGGTGGGAATTCATGTAGCTCTAGTATTTCTTCCGCAGATATTTGGTTTGTGATTGGGTAATCCTCACCAAGTATTTGTTCATATCTGTACCATGTTGTTTTATTCACCTACCTCTATCCAAGTGGCTTCTCAATTTATGGAAGTGTGACCATTTAATTTGGATTTCATTCGTTCATTCTTGTTCGAATGTTAAGACTATATGTTGCAATTTCGATCCATTTGATTCAGCTTGAATATATGTCTTTCAAGATGCTAACGGATGTCACCCTCTTCAAGATGGCTCCTGCAAAGGGTCAGAATCAGGATCCGCCGCCACCACCTCCACCTCCGGAGGCATGGCCAGCTCTGGTGGCCGCTACCAACACCAACACGCAGATTCTTATGCAAATCTTGCAAGAACGCACCCAAGCAAATCAAGGCCATGGCAACAATCAGAATCAGTTTGCTACACTCAACCAGTTCCTCGCAATCCAGCCAAAGACCTTCAGTAACTGTGTCGAGGCCTCAGACACTGATGATTGGCTCGTGGATATCTGCAAGCATTTCGAGTGCAGTAACGTCAGGCATGCGGACTTTGTCAAGTTTGCCTCGTTCCAACTCAAAGACCAAGCTGCAGAGTGGTATCAGCAATACAAAGATTCCAAAGGAGGTCGTGTGATTACCTGGGATGATTTCCGCCAAGACTTCAAAGCACACCACATTCCTCAGAGTGTTGTTGAAAGCAAGCGTGAGGAGTTCCGCAATCTGAAGCAAGGCAGCTTGTCTGTTTACCAATACAACATCTTGTTCCAGAGGCTCGCTCGTTTCGCCAAGCAAGACGTCCCTGACGAGAAGAGCATGATTTATCAGTTCAGAGGTGGCCTCAGAGAAGATCTGCAACTAGCTCTCGTGCTTTTTGAGCCTAAGAAGTATGATGAGTTCTACAACATGGCACTGAAGCAAGAGACTGCTCATCTTAAGTGTGATGCTTCCAAGAAGCGAGTCAGGGATGCAACTCCTTCCTCAACTCAAGTGGTGGCTAAGCAGCAAAAGTATTGGTTGCCTCCTCCTCCTCCGTTCCGTCAGCCTTATCAGTAGAAGAGCAAAGGTGGCAATGGATCTTCCCACCCACCTAACCCAGGCTTTCAGAACAAGACTTCGTCTCAAGCTCCAAGATCAAGTGCTCCGTATCACCGTCCGCTTTCAGAGGTCACGTGCAACAAGTGTCAGCAGAAGGGTCACTATGCAAACAAATGCTTCAATCAGAGGCATCTTCCTCCTCCTCATGTGAGATCTACTAGCAACACAGTGGTCAAGCATAATCCCAAGCATTCCAAGGTCAATTTGATGAGCGCAGCTCAGGCAGAGGACTCTTCAGAACTTATCATGGGTAACCTTCTTGTTAAAGATATTCCTGCAAAAGTTCTTTTTGACACTGGTGCATCGCATTGTTTCATCTCAAGACCATTTGCATCTAAGCATGAGTTGGCTTTCCAAATTTTTCCTAGTCCGCTAGCAGTTGTCTCTCCGGGTAAACACATGAACGCTAACTCCATGGTTCCGGATGTTACCATCACGATGGGCGAATATAAGTTTCTGTCTTCTCCTATGGTTCTTGGTAACTCGGATATTGATCTTTTTCTCGGAATGGACTGGCTTTCTAAGCACAAGGCTCAGCTTGATTGTGCTGCCAGGCAGATTCAATTGACTCATTCGTCTGAGGATGTGATTGTCTTTGTCGCTCATGATGATACCATTCGACTGTTTTATCTCAATGAGAAGGGCGAGTTAGATGCCATCTCTCAGATTCTAGTCGTTTGTGAATATCAAGACATCTTTCCTGAAGAGCTTGCAGGGATGCCTCCTCACCGGCCAGTTGAATTCGTCATCGATCTTGAACCTGGCACGAAACCTGTTTGCAAACGTCCTTACAAGCTTGGACCTGAAGAGTTGAAGGAGCTGAAGAAACAACTCGATATTCAAGAGCGTATGGGTCTCATCCGACCAAGTTCTTCTCCATGGGGTTGTGGTGTTCTTTTTGTCAAGAAGAAGGATGGAACGGACCGACTTTGTGTCGACTACCGTCCATTGAACAAGGAGACCATAAAGAACAAGTACCCACTTCCCAACATCAATGAGCTTTTTGAACAATTCAAAGGTGCTCAAGTATTCTCCAAGCTTGACCTCCATATGGGTTATCATCAGATTCGCATTCGTGAAGAAGATATCCCCAAGACACCATTCAGAACAAGCTATGGTTCATATGAATACATTGTCATGTCTTTCAACCTCATCAATGCTCCTCCAACATTCTCTCGCATGATGAACTTCATCTTCAACGCCTACACAAATGACTTCGTCTTGGTCTGTCTGAATGACATTCTGGTCTTTTCCAAGAACAAGGAGGATCATGCCAAGCACTTGAGATTGGTGCTGGATAAACTCAGAGAACATTAGTTCTATGCGAAGTTTTCAAAGTGCGAGTTTTGGCTCGATGAGGTTCTCTACCTTGGGCATATCATCTCCGCCAAGGGCATTGCTGTTAATCCTGAGAAGGTGTCTGCAATTGTGAATTGGGAACCGCCTCAGAATGTGAAGCAACTCCGCAGCTTCCTTGGGCTCGCAAGCTATTGTCGAAGGTTCGTTGAGAACTTCTCTAAGATTGCAAAGCCTCTTTCCAACCTTCTCTAGAAGCATGTGAAGTATGTCTGGTCGCCTGAATGTGACATCGCTTTCAACACCCTCAAAGAGGAGTTAGTCACTGCATCAGTTCTGACTCCTCCTGATGAATCCAAACCATTCGAGGTTTTTTGTGATGCTTCCCTTCAAGGTCTCGGTGCAGTGCTGATGCAAGAGAAGAAAGTTGTGGCCTATACCTCTCAGCAGTTGAACCCCAATGAAAAGAACTACCCCACTCATGACCTTGAGTTGGCGGCAGTTGTCCATGCTCTTTTAACATGGAGACATCTCTTGTTGGGAAGAAAAGTCGGCATCTTCATTGATCATAAGAGTCTCAAGTACATCTTCACTCAGCCCAACCTCAACCTCATGCAGACTCGTTGGGTTGAAATGATTCAAGAGTATAATCCGAGTATTGAATATACTCCAGGTAAGGCCAATGTAATTGCTGACGCATTGAGCAGAAAGGCTTACTGCAACAGTTTGATTCTCAAGCCCTACCAACCAGAGCTTTGTGAAGCTTTCCACAAACTTAATCTCCAAGTTGTTCCTCAAGGATTCCTTGCCAACCTCCAAGTCTCTCCTACTTTGGAAGATCAGATTCCTAAGGCACAACTTCTTGATGCTATGGTGAAGAAGGTGAAGATCGGGATTGCCAAGAACCAACCTAAGTACAAGTGCTATCGCCTTGATGACAAGGATAGTCTATTCTTCGAGGATCACATTGTTGTTCCTAAGGGTGACCTTCGTAAAGTCATTATGAACGAAGCTCACAATTCACTCCTTTCTATCCACCCTAGAAGTACAAAGATGTACCATGACCTCAAGCAGTCGTATTGGTGGACTCGAATGAAGCGCGAGATTGCTCAGTTCATGAAAGAATGTGATGTCCGTAGAAGAGTGAAAGCAGAACACCAACGACCAGCTGGTCTCCTCCAACCTCTTGCCATTCTAGAATGGAAGTTTGACCATATTGAGATGGACTTCGTGACTGGATTTCCCAAGTCCAAGCATGGCAATGATGCTATCTTCATTGTCATCGACAAGCTCACTAAAGTGGCTCATTTTCTTCCTATCAAAAATCTATCACAGCAGCTCAGTTGGCAGAGCTATATACCTCCAGGATTGTCTCTCTACACGGCATTCCGTAGTAGATATCTTCGGATCGTGGAAGCATCTTTACATCCAAGTTCTGGGATTCCTTCCAGAAGGCCATGGGCACCAGCATTCGCTTCAACACAGCCTTTCATCCTCAAACTAGTGGCCAAGTCAAGCGAGTCAATCAAATTCTTGAAGATATGCTCAGGGCTTGTGTCATTTCTTTCGGTATGAAGTGGGAAGATTGTCTTCCATATGCCGAGTTCTCCTACAACAACAGCTTCCAAGTGAGTTCGGGCAAGGCCCCATTCGAGATTCTCTATGGCAGGAAGTGTCATACTCCTCTTAACTAGTCAGAGACTGGTGAACGCCAACTTCTTGGCAATGACTTGATCACAGAGGCTGAAGAAATGTGCAAAGTCATTCATGAAAATCTCAAAGACGCGCAATCGCGCCAGAAGAGTGACTATGATAGCAAGCATCGTGACTTGGCTTTCGAGATCGGAGACCATGTCTACCTCCGCTCTCTCCAATGAAAGGTACTCGTCGCTTCGGTATCAAAGGGAAGCTTGCCCCTAGATACGTGGGTCCTTTCAAGATCATTGGCAAAAGAGGCGATCTCGCCTATCAACTTGAGCTTCCATCCCACTTTGCAAACATGCATGACATGTTTCACGTGTCTCAGCTTCGCAAGTGTTTCAAGACTTCTGACGCAGCATCAACTTAAAGAGATTGATCTCCAAGAAGACCTGTCTTATCATGAGCATCCCGTTGCTATTCTTGAAGAAACAAAGCGCAAGACTCGCAACAAGTCTATCAAATTCCAGAAAATGAAGTGGTCACATTATTCCGACCGTGAAGCCACCTGGGAACGCGAGGACCACCTCCGTTCCGAATATCCGGAGTTTTTCCAGTCCTAGATCTCGGGACGAGATCCTTTCGTAGTGGTGGAGTGTTGTAATGCCCCATATGTAACCTACCATAATTGTATTCCAACTCTTGCCATTTCTGGCACTAAGTTATGATATTTCCTCGTTGTTGGTTTTTGTCTTCGTTTTTACTTTTGTCTTTTTCATGCATCTCATATCATGTCATCATGTGCATCGCATTTGCATATGTGTTCGTTTCATGCATCCGAGCATTTTCCCCGTTGTCCGTTTTGCATTCCGGCGCTCCTATGTCCTCCGACGTCCCCTTTCATATCTTTTTCGTGTGCCGGTGTTAAACGTTCTCGGATTGGACCGAGACTTGCCAAGCGGCCTTGGGTTACTACCGGTAGACCGCCTGTCAAGTTTCGTGCCATTTGGACTTCATTTGATACTCCAACGGTTAACCGAGAAACCGGAAAGGCCTCGTGTGTGTTGCAGCCCAACACCTCCCCAAAGTGGCCCAAAACCCACCTAAACCCCCTCCATCATCTGGGTCGTTCGATCACGATCGCGTGGCCGCAAACCATGCTCAATTTGGAGCCTCCTAGCTCCTCCTATGTATAAATAGGTCCTCCCCATTCCAAATTTCGGATGAAACCCTAACCTCTCCCTCTCCTCGCGCCGCCAGAAAAAAAATCGCTGGACGGACGTGTCCACTCCGCCCTCCGCCGCCACGTGGCAGTTCCGGATTCGCCGCCGCCTCCCGAGCCCCACATCGACGCCGGCCCGCTGAGCCCAGGGCGGGCCCTCCCTGGCCCACGCGCCGGCCGCCGCCTTCGCTCGCCCGCGCCCCGACCCCGCCGCCTTCGCTCGCCACGCCGCCGCCTGCCATCCTCGCCGGCGAGCGCCGCCTCCTCGGTCGCCGCCTGGTCGCCGCCTCCGCCGTCGCCAGCCGCCTCCGCCGCCTCGCTCGCCACCGGAGATGCCGGCCGCCGCCGGATCTGTTCGGGGACGGCCGGATCCGCCCCCTCCGGCCTTCCCCTCGCCTTCCCCTCGCCGAGCAGCCACCACCTCGCCGGAGTTCCCTCGGTTCACGCGCCCGCGAAGAACCCTAGATCTGAGAGAGGTTGACCTCCTTTTTTCCCCCAAGTCCCAGTAATTTTAAGCATATTTCATCATGTCATATCTCTGCATCCGTGGCTCCGTTTTGGGCGTGTGGCATATCAAATTGTTCGTCTCGATGTGTACTTCATTTCATTCCATTGCACCATGTTCATTTGAGTTCATCTTGATGCCCAAAATGTTGTTGCAAGAGTGCTATGTGATATTAGTTTCAGATTCTTAACAGATATTGGACATTTGTCATTTTTGCCATGTTTAATGTGTGCCTCCTATGAACTTGAGCCCTACAGGTGTTTTGTTGTATGCCATGCCATCTTTACAGGGGTGTATGCCATGTATTTTTGTGATCATTGTGGTGACTAGCACAAGCATGCAAAGTAGCTCTCGTGATGTTGCTGATTTCAGGGACTTAGAATTCTTCTAAGTCATTTCCCCGATTTTATTTTTAGGCCATGTATTCTTGTTGCTACAGAGTGATCCATGCCTCTTTTGAGCATGTTCATTAAGGATGATTTTGAGATATTGTTGTGCTCTATCCATCCATGTCTTTGTTTGAAATTTTGGAGCACCCTAGCATGACTCAATCTTGCTCTACTTTTTCTATAAAATGTTCCTGGCAGATTGTTTACGTGTTAAGCAATTTTGGCAAGGTTGTTGTAGTTGATCCATGCATGCTATGAGAGTGTTCTTGCCATGGTTAGCTTATTTATCATGTCTACTTGCTGGGTGTATGCTTAGTTTGTCATGCAATGCCTTGTGGTGAGTGCATCGAGCTCGCAAACATGCCTACGTAAATCTGTTTTGCCATGTTCCAGTTTTATGCTAAGTCTGTATCTGTTAACGAAACTTGCTATGTTCACATGGTTGCCATTGTATTTTCTGATCCCTTTGGGCTTATGGTCACTAAGGGACTTTTGTTGTATGCTTTGAGTAGCTTCATACCATGCTTTTCTTTTCCATGATATGTTCCTTTAGCATGTCGTTATCTTGCTTTAAACATTGCTTCCTGATGTTAAATCCTGACATGTTGTTATTTTCACTAAGTCTGTGAACCTGATATCTTTTGCACTTTTCCCATGCTTGTTTGAACATGCTATTGTGTGTTTTAGCTGTAGCTCAGTGTTCATCTTTTGTCAAGAATTAATGAGTGGATCTCTGCCATGTTCCTTGTTGATATGTTAGAGTGTAGTAGCTTATTTTTCTTGATGCATTTAGATGGCCTCGTGCTGTTAATCGCAGATCGGTGCCATATTTGTTTTGCTTGCCATTTGCAAACTGTGCACCGATTCCGGTGATCTTTATATCATTTTTGACCAAAATCAACTCATCTTTCCAGCGGCACTCTTGGTTTGCCAAGTTGAGGCCTGGTTCAATCTTTCCCTTCCGAAGCACGCATATGCATTGCATATCACATCCCGCATATCATGCCATGTTTTGCATCATGTTGCTTGCGCATTGCACCGTGGTTGATTGTGTATCCCTTTGCTTGTGTTCTTGTTTTGGGTAGAGCCGGGAGACGAGTACGTGAACGAGGAACCCGTTGAGTACGCTTACGAGGATCAAGCTTACGTCAACTCGGAGAACTTTGCAGGCAAGATGACCATACCCTCGAAATCACTTCTATTTTGCTTGCTGGATGCTCGCTCTATTGCTATGCCTATCCTACGATACCTACCACATGCTTATCATGCCTCCCATATTGCCATGTCAAACCTCTAACCCACCTTGTCCTATCAAACCGTTGTTTGGCTATGTTACTGCTTTCCTCAGCCCCTCTTATAGCGTTGTTAGTTGCAGGTGAAGATTGGAGTTTGTTCCTTGTTGGAACATGTTTATTGTTAGGATATAACTATTATATTCTTGTCTACTTTATTGCATCTATATGCTTGGTAAAGGGTGTAAGGCTCGGGCTTATGCCTGGTGTTTTGTTCCACTCTTGCCGCCCTAGTTTCCGTCATACTGGTGTTATGTTCCTTGATTTGTGTTCCTTACACGGTTGGGTTATAATGGGAGCCCCTTGACAGTTCACCTTGAATAAAACTCCTCCAGCAAGGCCCAACATTGGTTTTACCATTTACCACCTAGCCTATTTTCCCTTGGGTTCCGCGGACTCAAGGGTCATCTTTATTTTAAACCCCCGGGCCAGTGCTCCTCTGAGTGTTGGTCCAACCTGTCAGCTGCCGGTGGCCACCAGGGGCAACTCTGGGCTGGCCTACCGGAACCTTGGACAATCCGGTGTGCCCTGAGAACGAGATATGTGCAGCTCCTATCGGGATTTGTCGGCACATTCGGGTGGCTTTGCTGGTTTAGTTTTACCATTGTCGAGATGTCTTGTAATCGGGATTCCGAGTCTGATTGGGCCGTCCTGGGAGAAGAAATATCCTTCGTTGACCGTGAGAGCTTGTGATGGGCTAAGTTGGGACACCCCTGCAGGGATTTGAACTTTCTAATGTCGTGCCCGCGGTTATGGGCAGATGGGAATTTGTTAATGTCCGGTTGTAGAAAACCTGAAACTTAACTTAATTAAAATGGATCAACATCGTGTGTGGCCGTGATGGTCTCTTTTCGGCGGGGTCCAGGAAGAGAACGTGGTCTCGTGTTATGCTTGAACGTAGGTTGTTCTAGGATCACTTATTGATCATAGTTTTCTCGACCATGCTTTGACTTCTCTTCTCGCTCTCATTTGCGTATGTTAGCCACCATATATGCTAGTGCTTGCTGCAGCTCCACCTCATACCTTTTACCTACCCATAAGCTTAAATAGACTTGATCGCGAGGGTGTGAGATTGCTGAGTCCCCGTGACTCACAGATTACTTCCAAAACCAGATGCAGGTGCCGATGATACCATTCAAGAAGATGCGACTGAGCTCATGTGGGAGTTCGATGAGGTCTCATGATGTTACTATGTTTCCTTTCCAGACGATCAGTAGTGGAGCCCAGATGGGGCGATCGGTGACATTATGCATTTGGGGTTGTCTTTATTTTGGCTCCATAGTCGGACCTTGATTGTATCTGGATGATTGTAATGCTATATTTATGTATTATTTTAAGTGGCGATTGTAAGCCAACTATGTACCTCTTTCCTTATTCAGTACATGGGATTTGTAAAGATTACCCCTCTTGCGACATTGCCTTCAATGCGGTTATGCCTCTAAGTCGTGCTCCGACACATGGGAGATATAGCCGCATCGAGGGTGTTACACTTTGTTACACCAATTCCTTCCACACATGGCTTTCATTTTCGTGCACACCGCCACAACATATTAGACCCTAATACAGGAGTTTCCGCGAGATCTGTGTGCTTAGGTGTGCATGCATATTATTGATGTGGGTAGCAGTAATATGTAATGTTGCTTGATTATTTATATTGTTTGGATGCTTGTGTGCTTTTGTTTTTGTCGTTTCTTTTGCTTCTTTCTTTGGGCCCTCGGTGTTACATATTATCCCCTCATTAAATTTGCTCGTCAACCGATGTTGGACCCAAAGAGTCAGTAAGGAATGCATATAGTTGGAAACTCAGTGTCGGCGTTCTGGGAACGGGGGTCCCCAGACTTGCCTGCATGCGGCCCGCTGCGTAGCTAAGCCAGCAGGCCGTACGGCCCATCTTCATCAACAAGGCATCCAAGACCCTCGCGAGGGGCCAAGCCTCGCGAGGCGGACGACACAAGACCTCCTCTAGAGCGGCCTAGTCAGGCAGGCTCACGAGGAGCGGAGATATCAAGGCGAGGCGAACCTCATGAGGCTCTCGTGACGTGAGCCATGACGATCGACACCAGGCGGGCGCCAGCACGCGCAACATCCTTGTTTCCTCTTTGGTGCTAAGGAAACCAACGCAGGCGAGGATTACCGAGGCATCGGGCAAAGCTTGCCATTTTGGAGCAACAAGACCAAGACCAGAAGGATGACAAGACGGAGGTCATCGTGGAGCCCAAGACGGCGTCACCCCCAGAGCCTTTGGCAGGCGAAGACCACTTTTGTCAGGATAGCTTGTACTAGTTGTCCCCCTTCAAATTTGCTCTCCATTGTTGGCTCCCTTCCTGCTCAAGATTTGGGAAGAGGACCAGGGCCTCTATAAGTAGGACTAGCCACCACCATAGGCAGAGAGACAACATCTTAGATCATCCCCATCCACAGAAGTTGGCCAAGCACAAGAACACCTCAACCTTAGGAGGCTATTATAACCCTTGTATTGTTCATCATCAGCCCAAGAGGCAATCCACCACCACCACACTGGAGTAGGGTATTACACCACAATGGTGCCCCGAACCAGTATAAATCTTGTGTCTTTCTGTGTTGCGAGTGCGTCGAGTTCGTCCGCGAGATCTTAGCGAGCTAGGGCGTAGATCGGTGGGAGGAAGAGACTTCACGCGCACCCCAGTGTTCAAACCTTAAGGGTTTGCCGGAACCCCACATCCGACACTCAGCTAAACAAAATGAAATTCTCAGCCGACCGCAGTGAAATGAGAAATATCTAATTGTGATGATGATAATCAAGTTTGCATTAATGTGCACTCCTCACAACAGTACGGATAGTCAAGTCACCCCCAGTGTGGCCCCTTCATAACAGAAATGATCAAATCAGCGAGAAGATAAATTGTGTGCAAGATCGATGGTATATTCTCAGTCAAAGGTATAATTTAGATGCAAGTTTTGATTCTTCATTGAGGATGATTTTGAAACTGATATACCTGGAAGAAAGCAAGACTATGCCATGTATTCGATACTCATAAAGGAGGATAGTCTAGTAAAGTCCCGTTTAATACAAATAATCCATAGCATAAATATTAAGATGGTGTGTGTACATGGTAACCGGTCTGCATATCAGAATGAGAAGCTTCTGGTGTAAGCAACCCAGTCTTCCCTCGCGAGCTACCAGAGAAGCTTCCAACGCAAGATTCATCTATATTCGTCAGTACGATACATGGATGACTTCCCATGCCAAGTGCTATGTCTTGTTTAATGAGAAACCGCTAAAAAATTCGGCATAAGGCACTGAGTCCTCCCTAGAAAGTCTTTAAGGGGGGAAGCTTCTGAAGCACGATGCCCAGTCTTCCTCACCAAGATACTCTCGATGGTTTCCAACAAAAGCCATCCAATTTTCCTTAGTGCGGCATGGGTACAAGATATGACACGACGAATTGACAACATATGGTCGTGAATCCCAGAATCAGGTCCGCAATAGTTTGGTCAGAAGCAAGAGTCAGTCAGAACAAGACTGCCTCAAGAATTAAATTCTCATTTATATTGTGCGCCTGCTGCCAAGCTCTTGCAAGTCAGTGGTACGATGGTGAAAGCAAGGTGAGAATTCAGAAATCTCACGAGTCATGCCAGAATAAGGAAGTTGGTTATACACCTCAGTTGGTGATGCAAGAATTGACATGTTTTGGAGAAAGACAACATGGGACAGCAGTCAGGCTAGATTCCTCAAACCCAACAAGGTGATGTCATTCGTCACCACTTGGTATGCTTTACAGAAAAAATGAGTTAGATGCAAGCACATGTGAACCCAATATAGTTCCCACGGTACATGAACAAGGATAAGTTATGCTTGCCAAAATATTTCACCCGACAGTCCCTATGGCCACACGAAGAATGCGATATGATCAAGCTATTCCAGCAAAGAATCCAGAATAAGAGCAGAGTAATGAAGGAGCAAGACCGGCAATCCAGGTATGAAAATTGTTGCATAACCCACATGGTGCAGATACCCTGGACAGTCTGAGTCACTATAGATTGCCATGAATATTCATCAAGGGGGTCCACTAAATTTTCGTAAAGACCCCATATCAAGGAAAGAGCCGCTCAGTTAACAGTATTTGCTCAGATTTGTCGGTATCGAATATCCAGGTCTGTCAAGTCAGACCAAAGTTCAATTCAACGGCTTGATTCCAGCGACTATGGTAAAACATCATACAGCCTACTATCCCGATGGGTATACCGACATAATGAATAATCAGGATGATGAATAACAGTCTTGAAGCATGTGCCTTCACTTATGTGAATCAACAAAGGATATCCTGTCATGAACAAAATTCTTTTGCTAGAACCACGATCAGTCAAGACCACGAATATTATCATCTAAGGTTGTACCCCTTATGCTGGCCACGTCAGGCGACAATCAAATATTTGGTATGAATCCGATACTCAAGACAGTGGAATCAGTCAAGATGATTCAGAAGCTCCTGGAGAAGTCAGAATCCGCCAGGAAAACGGTTATGATTTACCTCACTGCTTGGAACCCAGAGAACCCGTACTTGGTGGAGAAACCCAATGCAAGAAGTAAGAGCTTGGGTGTTCACCAGGAAAAATCTGATCACCAATTCATGGAAGTTTGCCAGTACAGCCACCACAATCGAAAATCACTCTCGGATTTGTGGGACGGACATATATTTCAGTCATGATAACAAGTCACACTCAGCTAAGTCAGAAGATATGAAAAGAATTGGAGTCAATATAGGCATGAAAATGTGAGGTAAGATCTGTCAAGATATGGATACAGTGAAGCAAGACACCCTAGAGCCAGTCAGGTAAGTCATATGAAGAATTTCATGGGAACAATCAATAATTGAAAAAGGATACCCGGGTTGGAAACGGTCTCCTTAAGTCAAGTATATGCATACTTGTTCCCTGAGCAACCAAATCTCGAGGACGAGATTTCCTTGG
Organism: Triticum urartu; assembly: GCF_003073215.2. Lineage (NCBI taxonomy): Eukaryota > Viridiplantae > Streptophyta > Magnoliopsida > Poales > Poaceae > Triticum > Triticum urartu. Next base: position 400,089,356 of record NC_053024.1, read on the forward strand.
AAATATTCCTTTTCTATTAAAGGAATAACCCAATTTCCCCTAGGTTGTGAAGAAACCTATATTTCTATGACTCCCAAAATTCCCAAATAATTCTCATAAATTGTTTGGGTCATATATTCTCAACGATGGCAAAATATTTTATTTGCCATGTTCCTCATCATGCTCAATTAATTATTTTCCTATTATGTCCTAGATGGCAGATTGTGAAGCAAGTGCCATTTATCTTTGCCCAATTAACCCCAAACTTCTTGGACGCCTTTTCATATCCATATAATTGCCTCATGCCAAAATTCAACTCCATTTGCCTAGTAATATTCCTGAGCAATTTTTCGAAGTTCCTATCTAAGGGAATTGGTTATGAAGGAAGTACTAGCTAGGATGATCCAAATGGGTTGAAATTTTGCATGGTCCTTCATATTATCAAATCAAATCCCTCCTCAAGATTTCAGCTCATGCAATGCATCCATGTGAGCTGAGCATCAATTCTTTGGTTCTGTCCAAATTTTTAGTTAGTGAAGCAAGTATATTTTATCTTGCTCCATTGTGTCTGAAAATTTTCCTAGGCCTTCTCCTACATATATAACTCATCTCCACAAGATTTGGTCTCATTTCATCTGGCCATTTTCCCTCAGGATTTTTCCTAAGTTTCTGTCCAGAGAGGTGCTATATGAAGGAAGTGCTATTTTGTCTTGGACAAATGGCATAAAAATTTTGTGGCACTCTCATATGCCCAAATACTCCTGCCATGCCAATTTTCATCTCAATTCATCACTCTATGTGAGTGCTTCTTCCTGTTCTTGTTTATGGACCAATTTATGTGGTTGTTAAGCAATTATATTAAATACTGGTCCAAATCATCACTACAAAAAAATACACTTCCGTGATGATATGTGTTTGTCACAGTAGGTCGCATTTTTTGTCATGCATGTACATCCATGACAAATTTATGACAGAATCAAGATAGTCATACCTGTGCCGTCGTAGAAGTGTTCCATGACATTACCAAAATTATCATCACGGAAGTGTCCACTTCGATGACGATAAATCGTGCGTCATAGAAGTGCTTTCGTCAAGGGTGACCGACACGTGGCATCCACTGTAACGGAACACTGTTAAGCTATCGGGTCGGGTTTTGGATCTGATAACCTGTTAACAGCCCCGACCAATGGGGATTTTCCACGTGTAAAATCATCATTGGCTGGAGGAGACACGTGTCAGGTCCGCGTTGGCACAGGTGTCACTCATCCAATGGGCGAGACGTGCCTATGATATGTTGACACATGGACCGGCCCATCAAGTTTAAATGGGCCAGCCCAACTGAAGGCCCACAAGATTTTGCGGACCATAATGGGCCGGCCCAGCTAAAGGCCCACGAGATTTTGCGGACCATAATGGGCTGGCCCAGCTAAAGGCCCACAAGATTTTGCGGGCCATCATGGGCCGGCCCAGGTAAATGCCCACAAGATTTTTGTGTGCCATAATGGGCCGGCCCAGGTAAAGGCCCACAAGATTCTTGCGGGTCATAATGGGCCAGCCCAGCTAAAGGCCCACGAGATTTCGCCGACATTAATGGGCCGGCCCAGCTGTAGGCCCACAAGATTTTGAGGACCCTAGTAGGTCGGCCCATTAACTGGCTGCCATGTTTTGGGTCAAATGTCGGCCCATATTTGATCCGGTCCATTAAAAGCCTACCACGTTCTGGGCCAAATTACGGCCCATATCAGGTCCGACAATTTAAGAGGCTTTCGGCTCAATTATGGCCCATATCAGATTCGGCCCATATCAGATTCGGCCCGTCAACTGGACACTATGCTTTTGGGCCCACTTGCTAAAGTCCTACTTAGTAATTTGGCCTAATATTAGTTTTGGCCTGTTAAGGGCCCGTTTAACATTTGGGCCCTATATTAATTTCGGCCTGTTAAAAGCCCGTCATATAGTTGGGCCTAACTACGGCCTGGTTTGCATCCGGCCTGCTCGCAGTCGATATATAATTGGGCCAAACAAGGACCGAGACACTTTTGGCCTGTTAAAAGCTCATGATTTGATTCACACAATCATGGGTCAGGGTTCATTTCGGGCGGCTGCCGGCCCGTGAGCTGTTCGGCACATTTCAAGACCAACCTACATCGTGATTGCATGACGGCCCGATTATGTACCGTAATTTTATGGTTTGGCCGGTTTACTGCGAAGACAGGATATATATACAGTAAAATAACTGCAGCATCATGAATAAGAAAAAACCTAGACTATACAATAAAGAAATTATGGCATATTACATCCACTGGGCATCAAAGTTTGCCACTATGATAATAAAGCACAAGCAGACAGCAGATTACATACACTGGGCATCAAAGATCGACACCAGTGCAAATAAACACGCCAACAAAATAATATACAAAACCGACAGCACTTCAATAGAGTTCAAGAAAGGTTAGCCCTACTGGGGAGCTGCAGCGCAAGCAGCTGAGCAAGATGATGAGACTGCGCTTGTTCAACACTTATATCTTCCTCACTCTGAAAGATAAACAAGCAGACAGATGACAGGTTTTGCACATAAAACTATCAGTGCTGACAATTCATCACATTTCTTACTGATGAATAAAGTGGCATAGTTTAAACAACACAATATGGTATTGTTCAGGTCAAGACATAGCAGGAAATGACATTGTGAAGGAGTTGGCAGCTTCATGACACCACTGGATTACAGATCAAGAACTCATAAGTTTCGATGGTTAGTGTGCTGTCAATTTATACCATTTCAGATTGGCAAATAAAGAGACAGTTTAAATAATAGTAGAATGATATGACATTGTTCATAGTTAAGACATTGCAGAATATGACATTGTGCTGTAGTGGGTAGGTTCACCACACCACTGGATTACAGATGAAGAACAGAAGCATACATGCAGTGCAAAAGAAGATCACTTGCTCTGTATAGTTTAATTTACATGGTATGAAGAAGGAACTTGGTTGTACAACTGAAAACTTAAATTGAGAAAGGACAAACTTTTGTTTATGAACTACAAAATAAACTTTAAACAAACAATTTGATGCAAACACCAAAAATAAACAGCTGTTGCAGTCATGCGTAACCAAATATATACAACAAAGTTTGAAGGCTTGAGATGGACAAACTTACATTATTGGTGAAGATAGGCTCTATAAAGGCCTTGTCCATGCTAATGGGGGGCAATTCAACAATTTTACCACAGAATCTTCTTCAAAAGCATTGCCTTTATTCTACATTTTGTTAAGAGTAAATATAGATGTGATAATATACGAAAAAATGGAGAATATTTAAGATAAGATGAAGAGTGATGCTACATAACCAAGTAGCTATAAATGTAAGTGCAACGATACAGGCAAAAGGTACAGCCAAGAGCAATGAACAGCTAAACTTCTTCAGTAACAACCTTATGGTAAGAGTAAATATAGATCTGATGTGTAGAAAATGGAGGGCAAAGGAAAATAAGCTGCAGAGTGATGGTACATGAACAACTACCTGTCATTATAAGTACACTGATAAAGGACAGCATGTACTTACAAGAACAATGCAGAGCTAAAAAAACATTGGCATTGGATATATTCTACACTAATGTAACCATTCATACAGATTAGATAATTTGGAGTGAACAATTGATAAGCAAGATATCATGCATACTGCTGTCACATAATGAACCAGGTATGTATGCAAGTACAGTGATACAGGACAATAGGTACTAACAAGAGCAAAGTAGTGGGCAGCATATTTGCGATATCCTGTCGTTCTTGTCAAACCGGAATTCTTCTTCGAGCAGATTTCCTGCAAAAAGGATTCGTAAGGCACATGCGGAAAAGTAGAAGTTCAAATTTTCATGTGATTTCATAGACAGTACCTCATCCTGGGAACAAGACCAGTGCATAACAAGGTTTTTCCATTCAATGTCTTCTAAATTTAGCACAGGAGACTTCACCGAAAATTCGTTTATAGATTTGTCATCAAAATGTGATTTCCTCAAGTAACACCGATACTGCTGCAATGCTTCCTTGAAAAGCACAAGCAAGCTTTGCTCGTCATGACTATCCAGATTGACCCTCGCCTAGTTACAACAATGTAATGTAAATCATTGATTTGTTCAATCAGCAGAAAACAGGAAAATAATAACCATGAATAATAGCACTTACACGTAAGTTGGACAGGAAGATGTGAAAATGGTGTTTGTCTTCACAATAATCTTCCCATGATGGGAATATATGCACGTAGGCCCTAACAACATTGAAAGTATTGTCTTTTAAACTAGGAATAAATGGAATGGGGTTCCAATCTGCAGGAATTGGCCGTCTCTGCAGTTGGGATAAGTCTTTGGCCGGTGGACTTGTTGTACTTTTTGCTGGAGTGGGATTTTTATGTGGTACAACTGGTGCTATGGCAAATGAAATCGGTATACCTTTTGCTGGAGTGCAGGTCCTGTGTGGTGGGGCTAGTGGTATGGCCAGTGAAGTATGGGTACAGTCTGCTGGAGTCGGTCCTACGTTTTGTGTCACTGGTTGTACAACCAATATAAGTGGGGTGATGTCTGATTTCTCCGGCACCACCATGTTTTTCAAGGACTTTGCTGGTGCTCCTTCAGGTTCAGCTATCACCCTCTTCCTTTTTGATGTCTGATGCACAAGAACAGCATTTGAGTGGAAAACATGGTATGATGACAGATGGAATATGTATTTATAATGGATGGGCATGGCATCTCGACATATATGATGAGTAAACTAAGCAGATGGCGGTGCAACAATGTAGAATAAATGCAACACAACATATGCAAGATAATCGCAATCAATAAAACATTGCCAAATTAGAACAGGCACCTTGATGGGTGAATAGGACAGGCCATCTGCCTTTGACTCCTCGAGGTTAGAATAGTCATTAGGATCATATTCTGAACAAGAATCAACAGGTGGGGAGCGTATGAGTTTCATTGCATCCAGAATGGCACTCAATGCCTTGGTGCCAATTTTGTAACTCACAGCAGTGTTTAGCTTCAAGAGTGGACTGCTGCTAGTACGACACAAAGCAGCTACACAGATCATAGTGTAGATATAACGGGAAAACCTTAAGCATCAGAGTAAAATCAGCAAAGTGGAACTTGCTGGAATATATGTGCTAGTATTGCCGGTACGGCTAGAAAGGCTTCGGATACCAACTCTCTTCAAGTGAAGGTGCGGTACTGTTAATATCAGTGTAACTCTCAAAGGCGACACAGCTCCCCGCATTTCCTTGCTATTCTTATAGGATTCAAGTGGGCAGGCCACTACAAATCCTATTCCTATGTTTACAAGATCCTACGAATCAAAGAGTCTCAAAGTGTCCATCACAACCGACCATATAGACCTCTACACTGCAAATGTCCCTGCTCATCTTCAGTACAAGGAACATACTGTACTACTATCATACTCCCTCCGTTCCAAAATATAAGTCTTGGTAGAGATTTCCACTATGGATCACATACAGATGTATCCACATACATTTTAGAGTGTAGATTCACTCATTTTGCTCCATATGTAGTCCACGGTGGAATCTATACAAAGACTTGTATTTAGGAACGGAGAGAGTACATATTAAAGAAGAACGGAAGAGGAACATGGTAAACAAGAGCAAGCAGATTTTGGATAATAAAATGTTGGTTGCGTAGTGCCCACACATGATGAACCAGAGCGCATTAAGAATGCAACTCCCAGCTGTCTCTCGACCATTTCAGGCGGTTGGATGAAGATCCTACGTCTCCTAACCCTTCTTCTTCCTCGTCTCTGGTTCTTCCCATACAGAACACCGCACGCGCCTCCGGCCGGACCACCGGCCCCCACCGCCAGTGTTCCTCCGGCACCCCACCCCCACCCCTGCCCCAACCCCCACCCGCGTCGAGTTTTCTTCGTTCGGCAAGGCCCCACAACTACCCGAGCCCCTTCGATCGCACCGGCGAACTCCGGCGAGCTCTGAAAAATCGACTGACCCAATTTTGAAATTTAGTCTACTGTGATTTAACTAGTGTGGAATATAAAAGGGGAAAACCATAAGAATTGGGAGTATAGTGTTGAGCGTGCCATGGCGGATCTGACGGTGCAAACCGGACAAAGGCAACTTCGCAACCAAGACAAGAAATCAGAGTAAAGCAATGGCGATCTATTTTCTTGCTGCGATAAATAAGTTGAGCAGATACGAAAGAGTACCGCCTCTGGTGTGGCGCCGTGTACGCATCTCCTGAGAATTTGACGGTGCTGTGGTAGCGATGGCTGTAGGCGGCGTGGAAGCAGATCTAGGAGGGTAGACGGTGGCGGCGGGGTGCCGTGGACGAGACGGTCGTAGGAGCGGTGCCGGCAAGGTGGACGACGACGGGGATGAAGCGAGAGGACGGGATGCAAGGATCCCGGTCCGAAGCCGTGGATGAGAGAGGTCAATCTCTTGTAATGGACGGCGGCTTCAGGGTATCAGCCCCTCCATGGTGGAGGAGGACGGCGGTGGATGGGGTGGCGGACGGCGGCGGACGGAGGAGGGTGGGGTGGAGAGGGTGTTTTGGCTCCCACGGAGTACGAATGGGGAAAAGGGAGGTAGAGAGGAAGGGGGGAACCATGTATTCAGGGCGCGCTTGTCTCAAATGCAAGGAAATTTACAAACTTAGCCCCTGTTTCAAATTTCTACTACATCACAGCAACATTAGTCGGTTGGGGATAGGACGGTAATCTCGCATACACCGAATATTTGCCGACGAGAGTTTGTTTTTGGCGCCCACCGTGTATGAATATGAATCGGGGAGGGAGTCGATTTCGGCCGAGGACACACTGTGTTTTGGCGCCCACCGTGTATGAATCTGGGTTAGAGGCGGTTACGTCACGTTTGGGTTAAATTACAAACCTACCCCTACCAGCAGATAGGCTTTGCGTGGCAGGGATAGGCAGTAGTGATTTCCATCTCGCAGATTTTGGTTTCGGGCGGTTACTGCGACTTTCCCCGCTTCGTTCAAATTTTGCAGAGTGCATGTTTACCGTGCCAACTCAGTTCAAATCCCGTTTGTATTCTATTTTTTTCAGGCAGGATCCATTTTCAATTGGAATTACATTCTATATACATCATTTTTTATATATACTTTCAAAAGCACAACAAAGAATTATGCTCCTTTATATGTATAATATGATTTACAAATACAACGATCTCGAAATCTTAAGGTTGAATTTGAAAAAAATTAACCAAATTATGTTCTACTAAAATGTATGGATCAGTAATATCTACATATTAAGTAACATAGATGTGCGTGAATTCATATGAGTATGCATGTTTGATATATCAATTTTGGTTCGAGTATGGATTACATGTATCATCATCTCGAATTCAAATATTTGAATCCCTTTTTTGTTCACTCCTTTCACGCCCATCTCTCTCGCATGCATGCTCCTTCAGGTCGCTATCACTCTCTTTTCTCCAGCTCACCCGCACGCTCACTTCATGTTTCTCCTATCCTCGCAAACATGGTCTCTCGACGTCTCCCTTGAGAAGTGTCACACTCCCCCTATCATTATACGTTACACAGTTTTCATTATCTCTCACGTCTCTACTGTTCTCTGGTATCACTCGGTACCTAAGCTTTCTTTTTCACCGCGACACACATAGTCTCCACTCGTCTTTCACTTTGTCTTTCTCTCTATGGGATTCTCTCACACACCCTATATGTCTCTACATATGACTCATACCACTAAAATTACTCTCTCTCTCTCCTGTAGACACAACATTTGTTGCGGTCTCCTTTTCGTCTCCATCCCAGACTAACATTATTCATTTGTTTACTGATCAGACAACCCCGACTACCGTCTCCTCTCTCTCTCACACAGCAACACACACACACACAACTCTTGCTTCCACTCCCCTTCCCGACTACCGTCTCTCTCTCACACACACAAAACTCTCGCTTTCGCACCCCGACTTGTATTTCTCTCACAAACATTTATCGACTAGCTAGCCTCTAGATAGGTTTATACACCCACACACTCGTGCTTCCACCATCGCATACATGTCTCTCTCTCGTTCCTTGTATCTATGTAGATTTTTCTTCCCTTCTTGAGACACGCCCTCTCGATCATGCACACACACACTATTGCCTCATTTTAAGCTGGTACCTATCGCACACACAGTCCTTGTGTCTTTGTCACACATGCACTCCGTCCTCCTCCACTCTCCCTCTCTCTCACACACACATGGGCTTTTTGCAACAACTAGCAAGATGCCCATGCCTTGCATGGAACATCAAGATGCATTTGTACGAGTAGTTTATCTTGTGGGGGAAAAGGATGAATGAGGGAAGGCCTTATTTGCAAATGTGGAGAGGGGTGTGGGTATCTTTTTGCAAAATTGCCATAGTTTCCTTCCTATCCGTCAGATATAGATGGGACGGCCTATATTGCAGGATGGCAGGCACACGATCATCACCGACAATGCTTTTTATAAGAGTAGGGATAAAAATAGAGTTGGTGATGATGGTGGGCCTGCCATCCTGCAATATAGGTCGTCCGATTTATATCTGACGGATAGGAAGGAAAATATGGCAATTTACCCGCACTCTTCACCACATTTGCAGATAAGGCCTTCCCTCGTTCATCCTTTTCTCCCACAAGATCTTGATGTTCCGTGCAACGCACGGGCATCTTGCTAGTAAGAGTAGAAATTAGACATATACCACTTCTCGAATCTTGAAACCAAAAACATTCCTCCCTTATCTCATCAAAACCGCCAAAGGAATATATTTTGTGTGAAACATAACATATTTTTAGTGATATACGTATTTCAAAAATAGACTTTTTTTCTATAAAATCAGTGAATATGTATTAATCTACTTTGATCGCGTGGCAATGCATTGGCACATTGCTAGTAGTTCTTATAATTTTTTGGGCACCAGACAAATGGTGGAGTACATATACAAAGAGAAGAGGCGCACGCATGCAGTCGGCCTCTCGCTGTCTCGCACACATGAGTGTTACGTAAAGGTGACGTTAACAAATAAACCCTAAACCCCTAGGTGCACGATTGTTGCATTCACGGGTACCGGGTACGTGGTGGAGCACCTTTGTAGGAATAGTCAGCTCGCGGGATAATTTGATCCATAGGAGTTGATGGTCGGGACCATAGATGAACGACTTGGAGCGCGTTGGCTCGCCAGTTGCCACAGATCGAGTAGCCATGTTTAAAATATCATTTTTAGCGGGGTTAAGAGTTCCAATTTTCAATGGCGTGTTATAAGTAGTAAGTAGTTTTTAGAACGATTGGTATGGAGCGAAAATGGAATTCATAGTACTACGTACCTCCTTGGCGTATGGTTGTATGGTTTTTTTTTGCGATGGAGGTTGTATGGGTTTATGTTGCGAGATGTTGAACCTGGTAGTTCTAGGGCAAATACTATGGTTTAGATTTAGATGCTGGTTTTCAGTAATGAAAATCGGAAGGGGAAACCCTTCTTTGATTAAAAAAACTACTACCTCCATTCTGGTTTACTAGTCCCCATCGTACTTTGGGTCAAAGTTTGTCCATGAATTTTACTTGTAAAATGTGATTGGAAAATGAGATACATGCATGAACACTAGTTACTCTAACCCCCCTCTCTTCTTTAATTCTTGGCCACATCAGCATGTTTGCTATTCCCGTGTGCATGATACCAGCTAAGATACCACCATTATGGCCAGCCTTAATCATCGCATGCAATAATTTAGTGCACCTTGAAATATGAACATGTGTGGGGCGTGTATGTTTTTAATGACTTGAGACTATACCTAGCCCGGCATGCAAGATGACTTATTATGCACCGTTCCCCATACCTGCAGGAAGCTCGTTTGTCTCCAAATATTTTCCTCTCTGTGTGTGGAAACAATATGCCTGCCAAACTCTCCTTCTCCCTCCGGCGGTTCCACCACTCCACCCCGTGTGAAAAAATCTGCATGCATGACTCTCCTCCCCCACGCTCGTCCAATCCGCTGTGACCAGCAATATTTCCACCCCTTCGCTCCCCCGTAATTTACTCCAACAAATATGCCCATGTAGCTGTTACTTAACTACCGGTGCATTCGGTCACTGACATATGGGCCCAACAGGGGTCTGGCCCACATGTCAGTGACCCAACTGGACTCGCAGTTAAGTCAGTGCAGCTCAGTCCATATCTTACGTAGGTGTGCCATTGCTCGCTATAAATACTACGCCTCCCATGACATCGCTATCTCCTCCCCCTCACATTCACGTTCATCGCTATCTCCTCCCCCTCCCTCTCACGTCGACCTCCACGGCATCGCCCCTCCCCAAGCCCTAGGAGCCCCTCGCTGCACCGCGCGGATGGTCACGTGTCGCCGTTCCGTTCCTCGCCGCCACTAGTCGAGGAGGACGCATCGGTGTTTCGCTCCTCGCAGCAACGCGACGCATCGCCGTTCCGTTCCATGCCGCCACTAGTCGAGGAGGACGCGTCGGCGTTCCGCTCCTCGCCGCGACGCAACGCGTCGCTCTTCCGTTCCTTGCCGCCACTAGTCGAGGAGGACGCGTTGGTGTTCCGCTCCTCGCCGCGACGCGTCGAGGTGGACGCGTCGGCGTTCCCAATCTCGCCAGCATGCGCGCCGGAGGACGCGCCGGCACCCCGCTACGAGGAGAACGCCGTGCCGCCCGCCGAGCCCCCCAGCCTTGAGGAGCTTTGGAAAGAAATGGATGTCACCTTGTGGGAGGCTTTGACTCCAGCAGAGCGCGCCAGAATACAAGCGGAGAAGAAGGCCGAGGAAGAGAAGCGCACCGCGGAACAAGCTGCCTGGGAGGCCTATGTCGCATCCGAGAGAGTCAGGCGATTGGCTCTTTGGCAGAAGGCTCGTGCGAGGGCCGTGAGGGTGGCGGAGGACGCCCGTGCCGATGCCCTGAGTGCAATCGGGCCCAAGTGCCTCATCTACGCTTAGCGGTACGTGGACCGGGTGCATGCTTCCAGCGAGGAGTACCTATTGGCGCCGGATCACCACACCGGTGAGATCGCGCTCGCCCGCCGGCAAGCCACCAATCAGCACCTCGCGAGTTGCGAGGCTGAGGAAGAGGCGTTGTGTCGGCACGCTAGGAAACGGACACGCACCAGGGCACTCGTGGCGCGCCATAAGAGCTCATGCGAGCGCCATGGCTTTTAGGAGGAGTATAATTTTTGTTTCGTAAGGCGATCTCATTAGTTTTGGGATGCAAATAATAAATCCCGAACATTCAAGAATTTTTAGCGTCCTTAATTAAGTATGTAAAAGGGAAAGTTTGGAAACATTGTGTATTCGTACGCATTTTGCAAGTACGTGCATATAGCACAAACTTTACTATATACTATCGCACTACACGTCTCTCTCGATATATGCTTGCAGACTGTGCTACTCCCTCTGTCCAGGTCAATAAGTCATCTTTGGTTGTGCACCGTGACCAAGAAGGAGGGAAGACTTATACACCTAGACGGAGTGAGTACTACTATTACTTATGTACGTGCAAATGCACATTTTAACATTACGATGCGGTTTTTGTAAAAGTATGAAAACAGTACTAGTAAAGCTTGTGAAACGATTGAATGCAAAACAAATGCAAAAATGCTCGTTTGATTGTTTACTTTTAGCTTCCTTCTCTGTGGTTATTTCTCTGTCGTACTTTGTACGTAGTATCTCACTGGTTGGAAAGGCATGCAAATTCCCAAACCGCTTCCTACACCCTGTATCGATTTTTTTGCCTAACAAGTTGTGCCGTGCAATTGGAATTCCATCTTGAGTACTACTACAAGTAGGAGTACCAGGGGCCAGTTCTTTTAGGCTTCTAGATTAGTAATCCCGTAACTACTACCTCCATCCTGGTCTATTGGTCCCCATTGTAATCTGTGTCAAATTTTGATCATAAATTTAACTAATGAAATGTTAGTGCATGTCACATGCACTACTCCATCCGTCTAGGTGAGTAAGTCATCTTAGAGCAAGGTTAATAGTAAAGCCTGCTGCCGGCTCTATAGTAGAGCCATGTCACCTGTAGCCTATATTTGAAAAAGTTCATACAGTAGAATGGATGTAGTTTTGTCTATACATTTAATGCACGAATGCTGTGCTAGGCAAAGGAAAGTTACAGGATTGGCTGGGGGAGCTGAACGCCGGCCGTAGCACTCGCATGGGCTGCATGCAGGCTTCTTTTCCTTGTTGCTTGTGCTATCTCCCGGCGACTCGCGAAGCGCCCGCTTGGTCCTTTCTTATCACTTCTCTATCCTCCAGCTATGATTTTGCTGATGTGGAAGATGCTATAGCCTGCTGACTAGTCTCTATTGTACTTGCTATTAGGCTGTGCACCGTGACCAAGGAGGAGAAAACGAGAAACGTTAATGTTTATTTGCTAATTAATAGTATTGCATGTAATGAACTAACCACTGCATGTCATGTTTGATATCTCAAGTCATTAAAAGCATGCACACTCTTTATCTCTTATTGGTTGATATGTCAAGAAACAAGAAACGAGGTAGAAGTTAATGCACCGCGCCTAAGTGTTTTGGGATTATTTGGTTTTCGTAAGATGACTTACACACCTAGACGGAGGGATTACAATGGTGAGGAATAAACCAGTTAAATCTTTGGTCAAAATTTAGCACAAATTACAATGGTGAGGAATAAACCAGGATGGAATAGTAGTTTAGAAGCCCAAATAAATGAGTGAGGCGCCTTATTATTACTCTCCACTGTGACTAGTCTTGTGGGAAAAGCTAGGGAAGCCGCCAAAAGAACTGGCCCTAGGATTAGTAGCTAGGGATCGAGTGTGCGAGATGAACCGAAGAAAGTAAATGCAGAGAGATGAAATGCAAAAAAGACGGAGGGATGTGATGGTTGCTTATTCGTTTATTTTACGAGGCCACTTATTACCGGGAGTGGTTGGGTTTTGTGATATGACGGCTTTACTGACGCGCCACGAGCGGGGTGAGAGGTGAGACTCCCGTGCAACGCCGCCCTCTACACTTGTACTACATCGGTCGTGGTTTATTAGTCCCCCATTGAATTTGACTGAAGATTTAACTGACAAAATGTTAGTGCATGTCAACAAAAACTATATCGTTGGATTCGTATTTGAACATAGTTTTGAATGATATAATTTTAGGTGACATGCATAAGCATTTATCGTACTATATATAATGTTAGTTCAATTTTTGGTCATACTAATCTATAGTAGGAAGTTGCCCGTGCGTTGCACCGAAGAGTGAAATGCATTGATCGGGGAGTTGTTTATTTTGACAAAGGATGTGGGGGTCATCTCATGTGTAACGGGTATCGATAGGTTTCTTCGGATATTATTTCATCTCTAGAGCTCACAAACATCTGGGTGAAATAGATAAAAGGTATCTTTTGCAAACAAAATCGTTCAACTGTTCAACCTGCATCCAAAACTTGTGAAGAAATAACACTTATTGTGCTTTGCAGGAAATGATCTTTTCTATACTATCTATACTACTATATAGTATACGAGTCCTGAATTGCACCTAGAGCATCAATCATAGCCACTCATCTCCTAAATCTAACGGCTGATATTGGAGGGATTCGCAGTGAACAGTGCCTGCGGCTGAATCTACTTGGTTCTGGAACCATCGCTGCACCGTGTCATACCTTCCTGAAAAGAAGACCTATGCCTCCTCTACTATGCTGCAATTGTCAGGTTGTGATGAGTAAAAAAGAGTTGGTTGTGAGCCGATGTGAGATGGTCTGGAGGAGAAACTAAAGTTGAAGTAAACAATTTGTGGGTTCCACCACGTACTTTTTTTATATTCTTCAAAAAAAATTGGATGACCGCAGGCAGTAGTTGCATTTTGTACTACCAATTAGTAAATTTCTAAACTCTATTTCGTGTGCATCAACACTATTTTTTTGCTCGGAATTCAATTTTCAAAGTATTTTTTGGTGGAATCACACCATACTATTAAGACGTGCATTGCACGTGCATACACACTAGTAAGAATTAGTTTTTGAGTATCTATTGTTATACATGTTGGCTACAGATGACATGGCACTTTCTTATAGTCAACAGTTGGCTATACTATTAAGTAATATTAACCATGCCCTTATACATCTAGACGGAGGGATTAAATCAAGATGACTTGCAAGCGGGCAGAGGAGATGTAAGAAATGGTTCATCGTAAGTCTTTCACTAGTACTGTAGTAAAAATTCATACATGGAAGATTCTAGACTAAACCATAAACGGATACACTTTTATTCATGCGCGATACTCCAATAGAGCAAGATCCTGCATGGAAGTCTCCACATGCTTAGACAACGGATTACATTGAGCGAAGACTAATGATCAACATTTAACTTGATAATGCGTATGTCCAGGTGAACCTCCTTGGAGTCCCCCTGCACCGCGTCGGCGGGTAAAGGATGCCATGGGTTTTCCAAGTCCACATTGGCGGGATAGTCCCATCTCCCCAGAGTGCAAGTCCGTTTGATGAGGCCGGTTTCGCCGCCCACGCGACCCGGAGGGGTAGTAACACTAACCACGCACTCGTACATCGGCCTCGTGTCAGTGTCAGCGTCAGCGGCGTCGCCCCTGACGCACATTACAGAGACGGGGCGGCGGCCTGCGCGGGCCTCGCCGGTGCCCACGATCAAGAGGAAGACACTTCCGTCCTCCTCCGAGACTAGTAGGCGGCGGTGATCCTCCAGCAACTCCGGCATGGTGAATGGGTAGCACGTCTCGTACTTGATGTTCTCCGCCAAGGGCCAGCAGTGACCGCTGCACGCATCCGTGAGGTGATGCACCACGTCCGCCGGCGAGCCACAAAACGGCATCGGGCACTCATAGCAGTGGACGAAGGGCTCCTTGGAGGCATCAACCAGGCCGTCCATGAAACGGGAGTGGCTGTAGGGGACATTGCGCCAGTTGAATATATGAGGAGATTTAATCCGAATAAGCACAAAATAAATCATGATGGCTATAACAGAGATGAAACTAATCATGTGGACTAGCATAGTAGTAGGATACAGAGTAGAAACATGAATTCTACCACGATTTCGAACAGGAAGGACAGAAACACATACGGTGCAACGGGAGCAGCACCATTGGCGTTGAGGTTGTCGCCCATGTCCAAACTCCACATAGACACGGGCCCTGTTTGGATACTCTAACTCAGTTAGAGGTTAGAGTTAGATTCTAACCTTGAACTAGCTCTGAACTAACTCTAACCAAAAAGATGTTTGGATGGCAGGGTTAGATGGAGCGCAGATACGGCGAGGCGCCTTCATGGGCAGTGCGAGAGGGAGGGAGGAAGAGGACGAGAAGCTTCGAGGAAGTGGGGTGGGATCTGCCACGGGAAGAGCGAGACAAAAATATGTTTTTTAGTGGTCCCGAGAAGAACTAACTCAAATAAGCACCTCTTGGGGGGGTTAGTTTTTTGGGGTGGGTTAGATGGATCTAACCCAAACTAACCCTCTTGTTTTGATATTTTTGGGTTATTATTGAGTCCAAACTAACCCAAACTAACTCTAACCCATATCCAAACAGGGCCATGGTCTTTGATCACGGTTCATAGTCATTCCACGCTCGGGCATTGAAGTTTATAACTATTTTAGATTAGAATATAATACTCCTCCGGTGCTAGTAGTAGAGCAGAGTCCTACTCTAGTACTCTACTCAAGCAAGTTAGGGCATAGCACTGTAGGGAGTACCAGTACTGTGATCACTCAAGCAAGTTGTCTGGCATCGACATGACCCTACGCTGTTGGTATGTGTCTCGTAAGTCAAGCGGCATGCTGTAGTCATCATCACCTGTCCACTTCCCGTAGCACATATTCGCTTCTCCATCTTTGTCCGCACATAATCTCGTCCAATCTTCCATCCCCGCTAAGGCGCCTCCCCCCCTCGTCTGAAACCCAAGCACTAACAATGGCATAACCGAGCAGCATCGGCCGAAAGAGTGGATGGAATTCGCTCCCCACAGAGGTAATCAAGCTCATTGTTTCGCATGTGGACAATCTCAGTACCATCCAAGGGTCATGATGGCAGCGCGGTTTCGTTCATCAAGCAAAACTGTGTGTACACAGCGTACCATGCGTCTCTGCATGCACCATACCCTGATATGAGCCGCCACGCTCTGCAGCCCAAAGTAGGAGAGAGGGTCGCAAGTATCAAACTTCGGCCTGCTGGCTGGAGTTTCCCCCGTCAGGCACCCATCTAGTTCAAGTCGTCAGCCAATCTCCATAGCTTAATAAATAGTAACGTCTAACTGAGCCAGTTAGTTAGATGTGTACACTTGGTGTAGTAGGATCTTTAATTAGTTTGATGCATACACTTGTTCTTTTTTGGTAGCCCTTTTGTAATGATGGCTGATGTTTGGTTTGGAAGAGAGAGGTGCGTCTTCACTCTTCTGGCCTGCTTACTGCTTCTGTTGCACCCCCAGCCCTGGTTGCTGCTGCTGCTGTTTTCAATGTACAATCAGTAGTATATTTCGTCTGTTGGTTGAATAAATGTGTTATTAGAACGACGAACACAATGTTTTGGAAGTCGTTGCACGGTTCGATCCTTTAGTGCCCCGTACCGTACGTAGTGCATACTATTTTTCGTACGGAACACATTTTCCACTTGTTGATAACATGCAGCCCACTCATGAAGGCCCAATAGAGAAGCCCATAATTAACTGGAAGGGAGGCTCTCACATGAATCCAACCCAGGTACATGCTCATGGTCCCCTAAACATAAATAGGTAAATAAATAAATGAAGCTAAATGCTCATGCACCAGTTCTTTGGGAAAATAGGTAGCCCCGTATTTCTTTTTGAAGAATACCCAAGCTAGGCCTATTTGTTTTCTTCGAATTACTGGGCTGCAAATCTTTCAAGATGAGGAGGGATGCATTCCGGCCTGGCTTAAGAGTATGGTCAATGTCTGTTAAAAGTAATATCAAAAGGGGTTGAAAAGTCCAAAAAAATTATAGCAAATGGGATATAAGTTTCTTTTTTTGTTTTTGTTCTTCACTGATATCTTATACGTATTTCATTGGATTAAACATGATATAGTACTAATTTATTTTTAAATTTGTTTTAGTATGGCTATTAATTTTTGGATTAAGAATATTTCGTTCCCTAGCAAAAATTTGCGAATTTTCAAGATTTCCCACATATTTAGTTAATTTTTTTACCCTGGTACTGACCAGAAAATGGCCAGCAATTCTAAAAATGGAAAACGGGCTGCAATAAATTCCATATGAATTATAAAATGAGTAAAATTAATAAAAATAATAGAAAATGGGTTGTACACGCCACAGATTTCGAGGCTGACTTGTTTACTCAAGGATTTGTCAATGAACACACGATTCTAGCAACAGTGACTGTTGGATGTCCATCCAACGGCCGATGTGCTTCTTCAATCTCTCATCTTCCTGCTCCAGCCGCCTAAACTAGCGGTGGTGGGACTACCTGCTCCCTCCTCTTGTAGCCCGTTGTGATGCCGCATAGGCTTCCCCGGCCCACCCTACTCCCTCCGCTGGCCTGGCCGCACGCAATCAACTGCCTCCTTATTACGCGAAAAAATATTCCTCCCACTGACATCTGGGGTGCACCGGTTGGGAGGCTGACCTGTGGGCCTACTAAGTTGATGCGTACGCAGGGCTTGTCAACTTAGTCAACAAACAATTCTAGCAGCAGTAACCGTTGGATTTGAATCAAACGGTCCTGTTGCTTCTTCAATCGCTGGTCTTCTTGCACCAGCTACCCAGACTAGCGCCGGGGAGACCGCCTGCTCCTTCCTCTAGTGGCCGGCTGTGCTGCCGTTGAGGCCTCATCGCCCCCTACTACACCCACCGCTAGCAAGGCCCTGCGGTGACGGCAGCCTCACACAGCAGCCGAACCAGTGAACCCTCGTACTCCTCTCCTCGTGGGCATCCCCTGCCGCGTCTTCCCCAGCTCCGCATCGTCCCCTTCCTAGGCCTCACCGTCGTCCACCGCCTTGGTGCTCTCGGCGTGGCGTGGTCAACTTTGTCAACGACATTCCATCGGAAGAGTACTGTACGTGTAGAGGCTGACAGCTGGGTCCATGGCCACACCCTAGTTTTTTTGTGATTTTCCAAGTAAGTCGCTTTGTCAGGCCTGTTGGGCTGCAAATCTTTCAAGACGAGGAGAGCTTTCATTCGGCTGGCCGAGAAAATGGCCCATCAGTAATGAGAAATGGGATGTACATTTTTAAAACACATCAAACCGGCAATTAGTTTCAAATATCTTTTTTTTCATTTCGAGATTTTAAATTACATTAATTTTTATGCTTGGAGAATTTGTTGGATTTTATATTGATATACATTTATTTTTAAAATCAGTTTGAATGTGAGTCGAAATTTCGGGATTAAAAACAGTTCAGACCGCACCGAAATATGCAAAATTTCGTATAATTTTTTAACCGTGGCCACAAGATGGGATGTAATGCTAACAAAAAGAATATGGGCTCCAAAAAAACCTTAATAATTAGCAATTGGGTTGTAAATTATTAGAAATAATGGCAGATGGGTTGTATGCTATTTTCCACAGATTTGAGGCTTTCCTAAAAAAAGGTTGACGGACAAGCAGTCACTGTTGGATGGCCATCCAACGGCCATCGTGCTTCTTCAATCTCTGCTCTTCCTGCTCCAGCCGCTCAAACAAGCACCGGCGGGACTGCCTGCTCCCTCCTCCCCACGGCCGGCTCTGCTGTCGTGCAGGCCTCACCGCCCCACCGTACTCCCATCGCTGGCCTAGCCATCCCTCTACTTACCCACACATGGTGTTATTCTCCGGCGACGGCAAACGAACCAGTAAACCCTCGTACAGTCGTACTCCCCTCCGTGTGGGAAACAACTACCGAGTCTTCCCTACCTCCGTGTCGTTCCCTTCCTAGGCCTCATCGTCGTCCACCGCCCTGGTACTCTCGGCGTGGCCTGGTCAACGTGGTCAATGACCGACATGCATCTGAAGTGGACTGTACGTGGAGAGGCCGACAGCTGGGTCCACGGCCGCACGCAAGGAAATGCCTCCTTATTACACGCAAAATAATGATTCCTCCACCTGACATCAGGGACCCACCGAAAGGGCCTCTGTATTTTGTGAAAAAAGCGTTACCGCCGCTGACAGCTCGGACCCACCAGCTATATCTTCGCATGCAAGGAAGTGCCTCCTTATTACGCACAAAAAAAATGAATACTCCCCCTATTAGCTGGGACCTAGTATAGTGGCAGGCTGACTTGTGGGCCTACTAAGTTGACATGGACGGAGGGCTTTGTCAACTTAGTCAATATGCACGATACTAGCTCCAATGACTGTACGATGTCCATCCAATGGCCGTAGTGCTTCTTGAACCTCTGGTCTACTTGCTCTAGCCGCCCAAACCAGCGCCGGTCGTGCCTCGTGCTCCTGCCTCCCGTGGCTGGCTGCGATGCGGCGGAGGCCTCACTGCCCCCTACTACTCCCACCGCTGGCCAGGCCATCCCTCTACTCACCCACACCCCCTATTATTCTGCGGCGATGGCAGCCTCACACCGCAATGAACCAGTGAACCCTCGTACTCCTCTACGCGTGGGCATCCATTGCCGCGTCTTCCCCGGTTCCGCGTCGTCCCCTTCCTAGGCCTCGCCGTCGTCCATCGCCCTAATGCTCTCGGCGCAGCGTGGTCAACGTGGTCAAGGAACGGCTTCCATCGGACATGGACTGTACGTGGAGAGGCTGACAGCTGGGTCCATGGTCGCAGCAAGGAAGTGCCTCCTTATTACGTGCAAAATAATTCTTCCTCCACCTAACAGCGGGGACCTACCGGACGGGCCACCATATTTCGCGAAAAAAACATTTGCCCCTGACTACAGGGACCCACCAGCTACATCTTCGCACGCAAGGAAGTGCGTCCGGGCAAAAAAAAATGATTCGCCCCCTGACTGCTTGGACCCACCAGCTACTTCTTCGCAGGCAAGGAAGTGCCTGATAGTCGGGACCCACCTGGCTGAAGCGTACGTAGCGTTGTCATTCTGGTCGCGAACGTGTATGTACATATATACTGGTGGATGTAGAGGCACGCACGTGCCGTAGTAGAGGCGTGTACGTGTCGTAGTAGAGGCGCACACATAGCATGTACACGTACGTACATCGGCCAGGGTGCAAGAAAGAAAATACGGCCATGTATACGTACATACGGGCGGGGTCTCAAACGCCTACTCACGCATACATACAGCCAGGGGTCGTGTACATGGCTGGGTCGGAATGGAGACACAGCGTCGTCGTCGAGTTAATGGGGAGGCAACGGAACGCGTCGTGTTCATGGGGAGGCAACGGAATGCGTCGTGTTCATGGGGAGGCAACAGAATGCATCGTGTTCATCGGGAGGCAACGGAATGCATGGGAGCCAACCGACTGGGTCGAAACGGAATGCGTGGTCGTGTTCATCGGGAGGGCTTGGACTGAACAGGTGATGGAAACAAGGCCTGGCGTACCGCACAACGGAGGAAACGGCCTTGTGTTCGACCGGCCACGTTCGAAACGGGATCCTGTTCATCCGGAGGGGTCTGGCGTACCACAAAACGGACGAAACGGACCTCCTACGGTCGAAACGGGGGTCCTGTTGATCAGGAGGGGTGTAGCTACCGCAAAACGGACGAAACGGACTTGTGTTGGAGCGCTACGGTCGAAACGGGGGTCCTGTTCATCGGGAGGGGTGTGGCGTACTGCAAAACGGGACTCCACGGGATACTGTTCATCTCCACCGTCGACCTCCTCCAGCCTCCACGGGCTACCGTCGACCTCCTCCAGCCTCCACGGGCTCCTGTTCATCCAGCCTCCACCGCGCGCTACTCCACCGGCTACTGTTCAACCACCCCTCCACGGGCACCCCTCCACCGTCTACTGTTCATCCAGCCCTCCACACCACGGGGTCTTATTCAACCACCCCTCCACAGGCACCCTCCACCGTCTACTGTTCATCCAACCCTCCACCACACCACGGGGCCCTGTTCATCCAGAGGCAACGCCATGCTCACTGTTCATCCAACCCCCCCCCCCCCCCCCCCCCCGCAACGCTCATTGTTCATCCAATCGATCGACTTCAGTTAGCAGCAGTAGCGAAGGAAATCGCTCGATCGGGTTCAGTTAGCAGCCATCGATCGATCGCTCGGGTTCAGTAATGCGTAGCCTGCAGTGCAATCACTCGGGTTTAGTTAGAGCCCAACGCCTCGCTCGGGTTCAGTTAGTGCCAACGCCTCACACACACTCGCGTACGTGTACGAGAAAAACGCGCATCGCTCGGCCCCCGACCTCCCACCGTAACCGGGAACTCCCCGAAATTCCCCCCCCCCTCGCTTCTACTATGCTTTTTTCCGTCATGGACGGCCCAAAGAATGTCATGCAGCTGCGTCTCCGGCCCGCCCAGGACGAAAAGCCCATTTTCTGTCATTATTTTTTGTCATAGAAGTAGGAGCCCACCACATCTATGATGATACCGGGTTTTGTCACAATTATCATCATAGAAGTGTCATATGTATGACAGAAAAAAAATTCGTTCGGCCCAAAATGTCATGGATGTGTCTTTTTTTTGTAGTGCATATCATAATTGACAGGATTATAGTCCTTCCTAACCTAAACTCCCCTGACATCTAGTTTTCCTCTTAACCTCACTTTGTTGTTCACTGCATAATGATTCAGTTTGATGCAGTAAACTTCAGAGCTCAATTACCATTTAACCGCAGAGTCTTTAACCGAGCTACCACCGCAGTTGAAACCGCCCCAGGAAGGACTAAACCCCAGACATCGTTTGGCATAGCTTGTAGCACTATGTGCACCAGTGCACGTGGTGACCACCGCTTTGGCATGAAGTGCGCACGTCCATAACGTCTTCTTGCTCGGCCCCTCCTTTGCTCGGTGTCTCAGCGAGCACGGGCCTGTCCAGCGTGTTCCCCGCGTCGTCGCCGTCCTCTTGGAGGCATTGCCACCTCCGTCCGCTTCTCCGTCGGTGCCTGTCGCCGCGCGCCCATGGATGCGCTGTAGCCGACATGCATTAATGGCGCTTGGCTACTCATGCACCCTCGACCTCTTCTGCTCCGTGACCTTGATATGTCTCCATCATATCTATAATTTTTTATTGTTCCATGCCAATATTTTACAACTTTTACATAATTTTGGCAACTTTTTAATACTATTTTTGGGACTAACATATTGATCCAGTGCCCAGTGCCAGTTCCTATTTGTTACATTTTTGTTTCTTAGAAAATCCATATCAAACGGAGTCCAAACGGGATAAAAACTTATGAAGATTTTTTTGGAATATATGTGAATTTTGGCAAGTGGAATCAACGTGAGACGATGCCCGAGGGGCCCACGAGGGTGAGGGGCGCGCCCTGGGCCCTCATGGCCACTCTGTATGGCGGTTGGTGCCCTTCTTTCTCCGCAAGAAAGCCAATATCCGGATAAAAATCGTGTCAAAATTTCAGCCCAATCGGAGTTATGGATATCCGGGAATTTAAGAAACGGTGAAAGGGCAGAATCAGGGAGCGCAGAAATAGAAGGAAACAGAGAGAGAGATATCCAATCTTGGAGGGTCTCTCGCCCCTCCACCGTCATGGAGGCCATGGACCAGAGGGGAAACCCTTCTCCCATCTAGGGGGGTGGTCAAGGAAGAAGAAGAAGAAGAAGAAAGGGGGGCTCTCTCCCACTCTCTCCCGGTGGCGCTGGAATGCCGCCGGGGCCATCATCGCAACAACGATCTACAAGAACAACTTCACCGCCGCCATCACCAACTCTCCCCCCCTCTATGCAGCGGTGTAACCCCTCTTTTACCCGCTTTAATCTCTACTTAAACATGATGCTCAACACAATATATTATTTCCCAATGATGTATGGCTATCCTATGATGTTTGAGTAGATCCGTTTTGTCCTACGGGTTAATTGATGATCGTGATTGGTTTGAGTTACATGTTTTATTATTGGTGCTGTCCTATGGTGCTCCCCGTGTCACGCAATCATGAGGGATCCCCACTGTAGGGTTTGCTATATGTTCATGATTTGCTTATGGTGGGTGGCGTGAGTGACAGAAGCACAGACCCGAGTAAGTAGGTTGTTTGCGTATGGGAGTAAAGAGGACTTGATGCCTTATAATTCTATGGTTGTGTTTTACCTTAATGATCTTTAGTAGATGCGGATGCTTGCTAGAGTTCGAATCATAAGTGCATATGATCCAAAAATAGAAAGTATGTTAGCTTATGCCTCTCCCTCAAATAAAATTGCAATAATGATTACCGGTCTAGTTATCAATTTTCTAGGGACAAATAACTTTCTTGTGACAAAAAGCTCTCTACAGAAACTAATTTAGTTGTGTCTTTATCTAAACAGCCCCTATCTTTTATTTACATGCTCTTTATTATCTTGCAAACCTAGCCTACAACACCTACAAAGTACTTCTAGTTTCATACTTGTTCTAGGTAAGGCGAACGTTAAGCGTGCGTATAGTTGTATCGGTGGTCGATCGAACTTGAGGGAATATTTGTTCTACCTTTAGCTCCTCGTTGGGTTCGACACTCTTATTTATCGAAAGAGGCTACAATTGATCCCCTATACTTGTGGGTTATCAAGACCTTTTCTAGCGCCGTTGCCGGGGAGCAATAGCGTGGGCTGAATATTCTCGTGTGTGCTTGTTTGCTTTATCACTAAGTGGATTTTATTTGCTGTTCTAGGTTTACTTGCTACTCATGGAGATGGGGAACCTCCTAAAACCCTCGATGCTCATTATGTGAAAGATATTATGCACTACTTTAACAATCCTGAGAAAACCCCATTCAATTGTATAATGGGACACACGTTGGATCAACGTGAATACTTTAGGGATTATCGCTTGACTCAAAAAGGGAAACTATTATGGGATCAAATTTATATGTTGCATTGGTATGCTCGGCAACTATGCTTGAGATATGATTATACTTGTTGCTCTAGGATGAAGGCTCCACGCCTTCCCTTTTCATGCAAATTTAATGATAATGAAACCTTAGCTTCTTATCCTAATGGTATATATGATTACTATGATGTGGAACGAATAGAAGAATTTGTTGCTTTTAAGGGTGCTTGTGAAATTGAATCTTTGTTTAAAGAGTTTGAAGATTTTGATGATTCAGTTTATAGACCCGAAAATTTAGCTATCCTTAAATATTGCTGTGAGAATTATAAATACAATTATGATATTGATGAATTTATTGAGAAAGTCTTCGATGTCCGAGTAGAGACTAATATTTTGCAGGAGTCTATGGAAGAAGAAATTGATGAAACGGTGAGCTCATTGGATGAAAAATATGATGAGGAGACCGAAGAACAAAAGTAGGAAGATCGGTTTAGCTACCCGTGCCCACCTTCTAATGAGAGTAACTCTCCAACACATACATTATTTAATGTCACTTCGTTCTTACCGAAGGATGAATGCCATGATAATTGCTATGATCCCGTTGATTCATTTGAAATATCCCTTTTTGATGAACTTGATGCTTGCTATTCTTGTGGCCAAGATGCCAATATGAATTATGCTTATGGAGATGAACTTGTTATTGTTCCTTATGTTAAACATGGAATTGTTTCTATTGCACCCACACATGATAGTCCTATTATCTTTTTGATTTCTCCAAACTACACTATACCGGAGAAGTTTGCACTTATTAAGGATTATATTGATGGGTGGCCTTTTACCGTTCCACATGATAACTTTGATGAAAATAATATGCATGTGCTTGCTGCTCCTACTTGCAATTATTATGAGAGAGGAACTACATCTCCGCCTCTCTATGTTTCCAACACGATAAAATTGCAAGAAACTTCTTATGCTATGCATTGGCCTTTACTTGATGTGCATGAATTGTTCTTGTATGACATGCCGATGCATAGGAAGAGAGTTAGACTTCGTAATTGCTTGATATATGTTGCTTTGTGATCACTACTAAATTCCGAGTCATTGGTAATTCAAATTGGCTTTGATATACCTTGGGATTCGGGTGGATTCATTAGTTGAGCACCTTATGCATAGCTTAATGGCTTTAAAGAAAGCGCTGCCAGGGAGAAAACCAGGAAGTTTTAGAGAGTCATTTATTTCTGTTGAGTGCTTTTATAGAGTTTAAAAACAAAAAAAATAAAGAGGGAAACCCAAAACTTTTCAAAAAGGAAAGTGAAAGTGAGAGAGACAAGCATTGTTGAAGTGAGGGAGCTCCTTGAAGTTTGTTCATGCTCACGGAAACTTTGTGAATCTTGATTACAGAAACTTTTCAACAAAAATAATTATCCCCTTATACAATTCCATTGTATTATAAAAATAATGTGCCAAGATTTGCCTTTAGGATGTTTACATTGCTTGTTGGTTTGTGCGGTGGAAACCAGAAACTTTGGCTCTAGTGCGCGATTTTACATTTTTTTACTGGAACGTCAAATGGTTCTAAAACTTTTTGCACTGTCTTTCTATACAAATTTTTTGTTTCTCCTAATTTTTTCAGAATTTTTGGAGTACCATAAGTATGGTGAATGTTCAGATTACTACAGACTGCCCTGTTTAAGACAGATTCTGTTTTTTGATGCATTGTTTGCATGTTTTGATGAAACTATCGATTTCTATCAGTGGATTAAGCCAAGGAAAAGCTATATTACAGTAGCTACAATGAAAAAACAAAATATGAATTGGTTTGCAACAGTACTTAGATTAGTGATTTTCTTTATTATACTAACGGATCTTACCGAACTTTCTGTTGAGTTTTGCGTGGATGATGTGATCAAGGATCGAGGAGGTCTCGATATGAGGAGAAGGAGGAGAGGCGAGAGCTCAAGCTTGGGGATGCCCCAGGCACCCCAAGTAAATATTCTAGGAGACTCAAGCGTCTAAGCTTGGGGATGCCCCAGAAGGCATCCTATCTTTCTTCAACAAGTATCTGTATGTTTTCCATTTCGTTTCGTTCATGTGATATGTGCAAATCTTGGAGCGACTTTTGCATTTAGTTTTCACTTTTCTTTGATGCACCATGCTGGTATGAGATAGTCCATGGTTGATTTGTAGAATGATCTTTGCACTTCACTTATATCTTTTGAGTATGGCTTTATAGAATGCTTCATGTGCTTCACTTATATCATTTGAAGTTTGGATTGCCTGTTTCCCTACACATATAAAACCACCATTTGTAGAATGCTCTTTTTCTTTACTTATATTTGTTAGAGTGTGGGCATATCTTTTGTAGAAATAATTAAACTCTCTTGCTTCACTTATATCTAATTAGAGAGTTGACAGGAATTGGTCATTCACATGGTTAGTCACTAAATCCTACATAAAACTTGTAGATCAGTGAATATGATATGTTTGATTCCTTGCAATAGTTTTGCGATATAAAGATGGTGATATTAGATTCATGTTAGTGGGTAGTTGTGGATTGTATAAATACTTGTGTTGAAGTTTGTGATTCCCATAGTGAAGTTGGAGCATGAGGTATTTATTGGTTGTCTTCCTTATGAGTGGCAGTCGGGGACGAGCGATGGTCTTTTCCTACCAATCTATCCCCCTAGGAGCATGCGCGTAGTACTTTGTTTTGATGACTAATAGATATTTTCAATAAGTATGTGAGTTCTTTATGACTAATGTTGAGTCCATGGATTATACGCACTTTCACCCTTCCATCATTGCTAGCCTCTTCGGTACCGTGCATTGCCCTTTCTGACCTTGAGAGTCGGTGCAAACTTCGCTGGTGCATCCACACCCCGTGATATGATACGCTCTATCACACATAAGCCTCCTTATATCTTCCTCAAAACAGCCACCATACCTACCTATCATGGCATTTCCATAGCCATTCCGGGATATATTGCCATGCAACTTCCATCATCATCATATACATGACTTGATCATTTATTGTCATATTGCTTTGCATGATCGTAAGATAGCTAGCATGATGTTATCATGGCCTGTCCGTTTTTTGATTTCATTGCCACGCTAGATCATTGCACATCTCGGTACACCGCCGGAGGCATTCATATAGAGTCATATATTTGTTCTAGTATCGAGTTGTAATATTGAGTTGTAAGTAAATAAAAGTGTGATGATCATCATTATTAGAACATTGTCCCATGTGAGGTTATCAAAATAAAAGTGGCCAAAGGAGCCCCCAAAAACGAGAGAGAGGCCAAAGAAGCCTACAAAAAAAAGATCAAAATAATAATAAAATGAGAGAAAAGAGAGAAGGGACAATGTTACTATCCTTTTACCACACTTGTGCTTTAGAGTAGCACCATGTTCTTCATATAGAGAGTCTCTTGAGTTATCACTTTCATATACTAGTGGGAATTTTCATTATAGAACTTGGCTTGTATATTCCAACGATGGGCTTCCTCAAGTGCCCTAGGTCTTCATGAGCAAGCAAGTTGGATACACACCTACTTAGTTTCAGTTTAAGCTTTCATAAACTTATAGCTCTAGTGCATCTGTTGCATGGCAATCCCTACTCCTCGCATTGACATCAATTGATGGGCATCTCCATAGCCCATTGATTACCTGCGTTGATGTGAGACTTTCTCCCTTTTAGTCTTCTCCACACAACCTCCATCATCATATTCTATTCCACCTATAGCGCTATATCCATGGCTCATGCTCATGTATTGCGTGAAAGTTGAAAAGGTTTGAGAACATCAAAAGTACGAAACAATTGCTTGGCTTGTCATCGGGGTTGTGCATGATTTGAATATTTTTTGTGATGAAGATGGAGCATAGCCAGACCATATGATTTTGTAGGGATAACTTCCTTTGACCATGTTATTTTGAAAAGACATGATTGCTTTATTACTAAGATTGAAGTATTATTGTCTTAATGTCAAATGATAGACTATTGCTTTGAATCACTCGTGTCTTAATATTCATATCATGATTAGATTACATGATCAAGATTATGCTAGGTAGCATTCCACATTAAAAATTATCTTTTATATCATTACCTACTCGAGGACGAGCTGCTGATATGTCTACATACTTTTGGCAAATTTTTATACTATTTTTGGGACTAACATATTGATCTAGTGCCCAGTGTCACTTCCTGTTTGTTGCATGTTTTTGTTTCGCAGAAAATCCATATCAAATGGAGTCCAAACGGGATAAAAACTTACAGAGATTTTTTTGGAATATATGTGAATTTTGGGAAGTGGAATCAACGCGAGACATTGCCCGAGGGGCCCACGAGGGTGAGGGGCGCGTCCTGGGCCCTCGTGGCCACTCTGTAAGCCGGTTGGTGTCCTTCTTTCGCCGCAACAAAGACAATATCCGGATAATAACCGTGTCAAAATTTCATCCCAATCAGAGTTACGGTCTCCGAGAATTTAAGAAATGTTGAAAGGGAAGAATCAGGGAGTGCAAAAACAGAAGGAAACACAGACACACACACAGAGAGAGAGAGAGAGAGAGAGAGAGAGATCCATCTCGGAGGTGATCTTGCCCCTCCGCTGCCATGGAGGCCATGGACCAAAGGGGAAAACCTTCTCCCATCTAGGGGGAATGTTAAGGAAGAAGAAGAAGAAGAAGAAGAAGAAGGGGGCTGTCGGTGTCAAAACCGGCAGATCTCGGGTAGGGGGTCCCGAACTATGCGTCTAAGGCGGATGGTAACAGGAGGCAGGGGACACGAGTTTATCCAGGTTCGGGCCCTCTTGATGGAGGTAATACCCTACATCCTGCTTGATTGTTCTTGATGATATGAGTATTACAAGAGTTGATCTACCACGAGATCATAGAGGCTAAACCCTAGAAGCTAGCCTATGGTATGATTGTCTGTTGTTCTACGGACCAAACCCTCCGGTTTATGTAGACACCGTAGGGGGCTAGGGTTACACAGAGTCGGTTACAAGGGAGGAGATCTACACATCTGTATTGCCTAGCTTGCCTTCCAAGCCAAGGAGAGTCCCATCCGGACACGGGAGGAAGTCTTCAATCTTGTATCTTCAAAGTCCAACAGTCCAGCCAAAGGATATAGTCCGGCTGTCCGGAGACCCCCTAATCCAGGACTCCCTCAGTAGCCCCTGAACCAAGCTTCAATGATGATGAGTCCGGTGCGCAGTTTTTTCTTCGACATTGCAAGGCGGGTTCCTCCTCCGAATACTCCATAGAAGATTTTGGAACCAAGGATATTGTCCGGCCCTTCAAAATAATTTCCACATACCACCGTAGAGAGAATAATATTTCCACAAATCTAATCTGCTAATTTGTTTTGACAGCACGACGTTACGTCATGACCCGGTCATTATTTGAACCGTTTTTCTCAACCAGCACCGCACATATCGTGAGTCGGTTTTCTTGACACGTCCTGTCGAAGCAGAGATCGTGTCCCCCTTATTACGGGATTCTCATCAATACGGACGTGGGTAACCCACTTGTGCCCATTGGTATGCCTCCTCGATTTTAGGCGAGTCCAAAACGGCAGCGAGGAGGACGCTTGACATTCACCCTCTTTATAAAGAGGCCAAGACCTGTCCCTTTTTCCTCTCGCGCTCAATCGAATCCTCCCCCACCTCGAGTTACAACACCCCAGGCTCAGGTCAGGTGCTTCGGACCTTCAACCATGTCCGGATCCAACCTCCAAGGTCAGTGGATGTAGTCCTTCGTCTTAGAGGAGGACATCAAGAAGCTGAGAGAGGCCAGATATCTAACCGCCGAAATCTCGCACAGGCTGCCCGCCCGAGGGCAGGTCATCCCCACTCCCGAACCCAACGAGAGTGTTGTGTTCATCTCTCACTTCCTCCAAGGACTAGGCCTCGCTCTGAATCCCTTTGTTAGGGGGTTCATGTTCTATTATGGGCTGGATTTCCATGATCTAGCCCCGGATTCCCTCCTTCACATCTCATCGTTTGTCGTCGTATGTGAGGCCTTCCTTCACATTACCCCTCACTTCGGCCTATGGCTCAAGACCTTCAATGTGAAGCCGAAGATGATCGAGGGGCGGAACGCAGAGTACAGAGGTGCCGTAATAAGCAAAAGCGCTGATGCTCCATGGCCAGAGGGTTCCTTCCCAGAGGTGTCCAGTTTGTGGCAGCGGGTGTAGTTTTATATCACAGCTCCCCGGAGTGCCAAGTGGGTAGCCGCCCCTGCCTTTCGCTCGGGCCCCCCACCACAACTAACGTCATGGATCAGCGAGGGGCTAAACTGGGGTCCAATAAAGGGTGTGCTGATATTGCAGAGTCGCATCCGAGATCTCATTGAGAGAGACGTCAACCTGGTCACAGTGATGCAGGTCAAGCTAGTTCGCCAGGTCCCGCCTTGCAAACACAGACCTCTTCGTTTGTGGGAGTTGAACCCGAAGGGACCGCCAATCATTCAACACTTCCTCGGCATGACGCTCGAGGAGATGTACAAGTTGTTCTTCGGACCACAAATAAAGTGTCCGGACACCACCGAGGATGCGGGTCTAAGCTGTAATCGCCCGGATACCCAAGTAAGTAATCCCGTGGCCGAACACACCGTTTCTCTTATTTATCATAACATCATTCTGAAAAGTCGCTCTTTGACCAGGACTAGATAACAAAGGCGAAGATGATCAGGTGTCCGGCCCCCCTTCCCGAGGGCTTCGCCAATCCAGTACTAGACAGAATGCTGGAGCCGGCGCCTTATCAGGTGCCCTCGAAGGAAGATAAAGGGGGGAATAAAGAGGCTGAAAGCGAGCCTTACTCACTACTCGTCCCAACCGGGGGAATGAGCGCCTCCGCGAAGGACGATAACCAGGGTGAAGAATCTGACATTCCCTCTCCCCGAGGAAGGAAGAGGACCACCTCTGAAGATTCGGAATTGGAGGTTTCCAAACGAAGGAAGAAATCTTCGCCAGAGGGTCCTACCCCAGGGGGTACCCTTGCCGCACAGTGTTCCCAAGGGAATCAGCCCTCTACCGAGCTGTAAGTAATGGAAAAGTACTTAGTAGTGAAAATATCCTACCTTACTTCTGAAAACAATAACCGAAGCTTATATCTTATAGTTCGGATCGTAGTCCTTCTCTACAGAGTTCTTCTTCAGGGGATCTTCTTCCGGAGATGATGGAGAGCGAAACACCTCCCCCTGCCACCCCGCCTCATGAGGCGGGCGACCCTGAAGTGTCATCGCAGAGGGTTTCTCCTGATCCGCCAAGGCCAGGGGTAATCCCTTGGCCACCCGGAGTCCTCAGTATTCGGCTCCTAAAGAGAGCAACAGAAAGAGTCCGGAACCATACAGTGTGTGGTCGGACGCACTGAAGGATCTTCTAAAGCAAGCGGCCATCTCAGAAGCGCATCGTACGCTAATGAGTACGGTAGTTGAAAGGATTTCATCCTCTGAAAGCGGATTGCATGAAGCTTTTATGAGTCTACTGAAAGGTTTTGAGGTACGTGAAATAGTGTATGTTTTTGACGGTACCGCGCACGTTAGGTGTGCCCTATGTAGATAGTAGCCCCTGAGACTCTGGTTGTCGTCGAAAACGGTGGCAAACAGAGGATCATAGTCCCAAGTAATAACCAGACCGCCTTTATGTGCAAGTGGCTGAAGTTCCGGTGGCTAGCCGGACTGATGGGTTTGCCGAGCTAAAGCAGCAACTTGATGTGGCGGATGCCGACATCGTGCTTGTCAACAAGCGACTTGACGAGGCACAGGGTAAGTGATTTCTCCGGTGATCAACGCATAGTAAGAGGAGCATGATGCCAGTATCTTTAATATGTTGTGACTGTAGATGGAGCTGCCACCATGGAGACCCTTCGGGCAAAGCTTGCCCGAGCCAAGGAACAAGCAAGGAATAGCGATGCGGCCGCTCTAAAGGCGGTCGAAGAGCTGTGGGCCGAAGAGTCCGCGCATCGCCAGAGCAAGGAGAGGATAGCCAAGATGGCCATTGAGTTGAAAGATGCAACTGACCATTACCAGCTTCTTGAGAAAGAAAGTCGAGAAAGGGCGACGGACCTGGAGAAGGCCATGGTAGCAGCCAAGGAAGCCCGTTCTAAAATCAGAGCGACGAAGGAGGAGCTGCATCAAGCTGCGGATATCATGGCTGGGTAGACCTTCTTGTTGCGGACTAAGTTCGGAGATCCGAAGTATGCTCCTCTTGATCAACTATGGAGTTCTGCGGACGCCTACGTGGATTTGGCGGCAAGTGCTGCTGATGCGGCCGAGTACTTCAAGGATCAAAGAGATCGTGAAGTGGAAAAGCTATTCTGGTCGCAGTTCCATGCTCCACTGCGTCCACTACTATTGAATGAGCAAATGGCCGAGTGGGCCGAGCTCCATAGGTTGTCCAGACTCGCCATGAGGTCTGTTGTGGATCATCTATGGCCGGGAGGGCCAAGGCCAAATAGTTACTTTAGTTTAGTGCACCAATTCCTTGGTGCTGTGCCGCACATCGATGCTATGAAGAGGTCGGTGTGCATAGAGAGTGCACGGATGGCCTTTGCCTGTGTCAAGTCATACTGTGCAGAGATGGAGGCCACCACTGTTGCAACACAGGGTTCGGCCGTGGGCCGAGTGGCCGCCGAGCACTACTTTGAAGAAGTCCTTGAAGGCGCTCATTCGATAGAGGCTCAGTGCTCGAAAAATATCATGTTCTAGTGACATGTACTCCCATTGTAAGAACAACGTTTTATTGAGTTATCAAGGCTGTGTTTATACTTTTGCCTGAAAGTATTATGATGCCTCCTGTGCGGCCGTTTATGTATATATGTATATAACCTGAAAGTTTGCAGTCATCGGCTTCCGCCCCCCACGCATATAATGCCGAGGTGTTCGCAAAAAACGTGTATTCACACTTGATCCAACGTCTTGGTCCATTAAGGAGGTGGTAGCGCAGCGAACAAGGCAATCAGACTATACTGCTTTAACACTTTCACTTAGCCGTAGGAGTTTGACGGTGGGGATACTATATAGCCCCGGGTACTTCTGCGCTCGTCCGAATACAGGGCGCGTACGTACATGACCGGGAAAGAACCCTTCATTAATGCGGAGGAATCCTGAAGATTCCGCTGAGTCGTCGAGTGGTTGACCAGTCTCACAGTATATCATGACAGTCAGTTTTCGGCTTTCTCTACTGAGGTGCTCATCTGGAGGAACTGGGGCACAATCGTAGTAGTTCTCCCAATGCTACCTTAGCCGATATAGCGGAACGTAAGGTACCAAAACATGGGAGTCAGGCAAACCCAACATTTGACCAAAGACATGATTCGGAGCTGATGCATATCAGGCCAAACTCGTGACGCCGAACACTCCCTAAGGTGTTCGGTCTTTATAACCTATGCCGGGCTGAACAATGCCCTTAATAATAAACCCCAGGTGTCCAGGTACGTGCAATATCTTGACGTGGCCACATGCCTATACGTCGGCATACTTCTCGGTTGTATTGAGTATCCGGAGGATGTGAACAACAAGAGATAGTAAAAAAGGTTTACACAGGGTCTTAATGTAAAAAGAAACCTTTGAGCGGGTCCCTACTGCACGTCTGCGCCTGTGTCTCCGTTGTGCCGTGTCCTAGATTGGTGTAGCACGATTGTCATCTGTAAAAGAGAAGAACTTAGGTGAAAGTTGTCATGCCGGAAAATTGGTTATTATCAATAGACCATTAAAATTCAAGATAAGTCAAGTTGAGCCGGAGTAGCCCTGATTACATGCGGGAAGCCCCTGGTACCGTCTAGGAGGGTTTGATCATCAAACAAATCTCTTGTATATGTAGTGGTGCACCGGACTCGTCTAACCGTGTCCGTGGTCTTGACGACCTGTCATTTTTTCTGGTTGGTAAGGCCGTCTAGCGCTCGGCGGCTAAAGCCGCTGCACATTCTTCCGCGTATAGAGAACGCTCGGTGTTTCTGCTAACTGTGATGGTGCCACGTGGACCAGGCATCTTAAGTTTGAGAGAAGCGTAATGCGGTATTGCATTAAAACGAGCGAAAGCCGCTCTTCCGAGTAGTGCCTGATAGCCACTTCGGAATGGAGCGATGTAGAAAGTTAACCTTTCGCTTCGCAAGTTGTCGGAAGAACCGAATACAACCTCTAGTAATAGAGAGCCCGTGCAGCCTCTAGGCCTGGTACTACTCCCTTGAAGGTAGTAGTACGGTGTCTTATTTTTGTTCGGTCTATCCCCATTTTGCGGACTGTGTCCTGATATATCAGATTTAGACCACTGCCGCCGTCCATGAGGACTTGTGTGAGATGCTATCCGTTTATTATTGGGTCTAACACGAAGGCAGCCAATCCTTCGTGCCGGATGCTTGTCGCGTGACCCCCACTAGCAAAAGTGATCGGGCAGGCCAATCAGGGGTTGAACCTAGGGGTGACGGGCTCTATGGCGCGTGTTTCTCAGAGTGCATGCTTGCTTATCCTGTTCGTCACATGGATCTTGTTGACTGTTTTAACCTCTGGTGGGAATTTTTTCTGTACTCCAGTGCTTTGCTAGCGAGGCTCGTCCTCATCTTCGCTTGGTGTCCCCCCCTTGTGTTCGGCGTTTAGCTTACCGGCCTGCTTGAAGACCCAGCATTCTCTGTGGGTGTGATTTGCAGGTTTGTCGGGGGTGCCATGAATCTGACATAGTTTGTCAAGAATCTTGTTTAGGCCAGACGGTCCATCTCTGCTGCCTTTGAAAGGCTTTTTCCGCTGACCTGGTCGAGAGCCCCTGAATCTAGCGTTTACCGCCGTATTATCTGGGCTATCTTCTTTATTTCGACGCTTGCTTTTATTGCGTCGTGGTTTTCCATTGCCATCCCTGACTTCGGATGTGCTTGGGTCGCTGGTGCTACTGCGGGCTAACCAGCTGTCTTCACCCGCGCAAAAGTGGGTCATGAGATTTGTTAGAGCTGCCATTGTTCTCGGTTTTTCTTGGCCGAGGTGTCTGGCGAGCCATTCGTCTCGGACGGTATGCTTGAAAGCTGCTAAGGCTTCGGCGTCCGGACAGTCGACGATCTGGTTCTTCTTAGTGAGAAACCTGTTCCAAAGCTTTCAGGCAGACTCTCCGGACTGCTTAATTATATGACTTAAATCGTCTGCATCCGGAGGTCGGACGTAGGTCCCTTGAAAATTAGCCCGAAAAGCGTCCTTGAGCTCCTCCCAACTTCCAACTGATTTTTCGAGGAGGCTTTTCAGCCAGTGCCGAGATGGTCCTTTAAGCTTGAGGGGCAAGTATTTAATGGCATGGAGTCATCTCCGCGAGCCATATGGACATGGAGGATAAAGTCCTCAATCCAGACCCCAGGGTCTGTGGTCCCGTCGTACGCATCTATGTTCACTAGTTTGAATCCTTCTGGGATTCGTGGTCTAGAACCTCATCGGTGAAACATAGGGGGTGTGCGGCACCCCTGTACTTGGATGTACCATGGCGTTCGGACGGTTATAGTATTCGGTTTTGATTTTGTGCCGAAGCGCGCTTCCTAGATCCATAGCTGGATCTGGTCGTACCAGATTTTTGGCGCAAGTCCTCATGTAGATCGTGTGTTGACTTATGTGTGACTTTGTTAGCCGCTCTATCACGCGCACAAGGTGGTGGATCCGGCCGGTTAGCCATTTCATTATTTGGCTATGTGGGCTCTAAGGCCTCGTCGTCGAATTCAGGTAATAGCTTACGCTTTGGATAGCTCTTTGTGTGGTAACTTCCACCATACTTTGCTTCGTTGTCGAGCACTTTGTTCCACCTGATGTTGAGTGTATTTTGTGCGGCCTTAAGCCTTTGCTTCTGCTTCTTCAGACTCCTCGCTGTGGCAATAAGCCTTCTGCGGAGGTTCTCTTGCTCCAAGTGCGTTTCCGGGATGATGTGTGCATCTTCGCCCGGACTGTTTTCCTCCCCAGATGGGGTTGATGAGGTTTATCCTCGGCATCGCCGTGTTCGGACGTCGGATCCGTACTATGTTCGCCGCTTGTAGCTTCATCGTGCTCTGCCGCTGGGGCAATGTGGTCGTCGTTTCCTCTGGAGTCGACTGGAGTGTTATTTTCTCTGGCGCTGTTATCGCTGTTTTTGCTATGGCGGGACTTAGAGCGGCGCCGTTGACGTCGGCGCTTGGTTTGCTTCTTGGAGGGGCGATCCTCCGCTGTCTCTTCGACATTGCCTTCTTTAGGTGTATCCACCATGTATATGTCATGTGATGAAGTGGTTGTCCGGCGCCCTGTGGGCGCTGGTTCCTGTTCGTCTCCTACATCTTCGTCCATGCCGTCGATGTCTTCGGAGTCGAAGTTGAGCATGTCGGTTAAGTCGTCGATAGTGGCTACTAAGTGGGTGGTGGGTGGGAAATGAGTTTCTTCATCGTCCGCATCCCATTCTACCCGGACATAGTTCGGCCAAGGTTCTCCTGACAAGGAGAGAGACCTTAATGAATTTAGCACATCGCCAAAAGGCGAGTGCTAAAGATATCCGCGGAGATGAACTCCATGATCGGTGCCCAGTCGGGTTCGATAGGCACGGATGCAGGCGGCTCGGAGTCCGTGGCCGGAGACGAATCCAGTGGTTCGGCGACACGACTCTCGTAAGGGGTGAAGTCAGTATCCGGCTCCATCGCCACTAAGAGTGCGGCCTCCATGGTGGGGTCTGTACCTCCGTCCTTGGATGGCGCAATTTGCTCCGTGTTGAAGGCCGGAGTAGTTGTAGATGCGATATCCCAAACACTGTCCTACGGCAGAGTCACGTCGTGCTCGTCGTGACTGTGCGGCGCACCTGACACGGGCTCGAGTCCGTTGAAGATCAAGTCTCCACGGATGTCGGCAGTGTAGTTTAAGTTTCCGAATCTGACCTGATGGCCAGGGGCGTAGCTCTCGATCTGCTCTAGATGGCCAAGCGAATTGGCCCGCAGTGTGAATCCGCTGAATACAAAGATCTGTCCGGGGAGGAAAACCTCACCCTGGACCGCATCACTACCGATGATCGACGGAGCCATCGAGCCTTATGGTGACGACACGGTGGAACTCTCCATGAAAGCACCAATGTCGGTCTCAAAACTGGCGGATCTCGGGTAGGGAGTCCCGAACTGTGCGTCTAAGGCGGTTGGTAACAGGAGGCAGGGGACACGATGTTCATCCAGGTTCGGGCCCTCTTGATGGAGGTAATACCCTACGTCCTGCTTGATTGTTTTTGATGATATGAGTATTACAAGAGTTGATCTACCCATAGATCGTAGAGGCTAAACCCTAGAAGCTAGCCTATGGTATGATTGTCTGTTGTCCTACGGACTAAACCCTCCGGTTTATATAGACATCGGAGGGGGCTAGGGTTACAACGACTCGGTTACAAGGGAGGAGATCTACACATCCGTATTGCCTAGCTTTCCTTCCACGCCAAGGAGAGTCCCATCCCGACACAAGACGAAGTCTTCAATCTTGTATCTTCATAGTCCAATAGTCCCGCCAAAGGATATAGTCCGGCTGTCCGGAGACCCCCTAGTCCAGGACTCCCTCAGGGGCTCTCTCCCCCTCTCTCCCGGTGTCGCCGGAACACCGCCGGGGCCATCATCGCGTCAATGATCTACACCAACAACTTCACCGCTGTCATCACCAACTCTTCCCCCCTCTATGCAGCGGTGTAACCCCTCTTTTACCCGCTGTAATCTCTACTTAAACATGATGCTCAACACAATATATTATTTCCCAATGATGTATGGATATCCTATGATGTTTGAGTAGATCCGTTTTGTCCTATGGGTTAATTGATGATCGTGATTGGTTTGAGTTACATGTTTTATTATTGGTGTTGTCCTATGGTGCTCCCCGTGTCACGCAATCGTGAGGGATCCCCACTGTAGGGTTTGCAATATGTTCATGATTTGCTTATGGTGGGTGGCGTGAGTGACAGAAGCACAGACCCGAGTAAGTAGGTTGTTTGCGTATGGGAGTAAAGAGGACTGGATGCCTTATAATTCTATGGTTGGGTTTTACCTTAATGATCTTTAGTAGATGCGGATGCTTGCTAGAGTTCGAATCATAAGTGCATATGATCCCAAAATAGAAAGTATGTTAGCTTATGCCTCTCCCTCAAATAAAATTGCAATAACGATTACCGGTCTAGTTATCGATTGTCTAGGGACAAATAACTTTCTCGTGACAAAAAGCTCTCTACTAAAACTAATTTAGTTGTGTCTTTATCTAAATAGCCCCTAGCTTTTATTTACATGCTCTTTATTATCTTGCAAACCTAGCTTACAACACTTGGAAAGTACTTCTAGTTTCATGCTTGTTCTAGGTAAGGCGAATGTTAAGCGTGCGTAGAGTTCTATCGGTGGTCGATAGAACTTAAGGGAATATTTGGTCTACCTTTAGCTCCTCGTTGGGTTTGAGACTCTTACTTATCGAAAGAGGCTACAATTGATCCCCTATACTTGTGGGTTATCAAACCTCTGCGCCACATCCGCACATCCCTCTTGCGTCCTCGCGCCTCCCCGTGATCGTTGCGCGTTGCCAGAGCCTTGGCCGAGCGCGAGTGGTGGCACCCGAGCCCATGTCCCTTGCCCCGGTTATAAGTAGCCCTCCCTGGGGCCTCTCGAGCACACCACTCACCTCCCCTCACTCCTCTGGTCTCGCCTAGACACTAGCCCAAGCTCGGGAAGCTCTCCTCGCCTCGGTTGCCCGCCTTGGCCGCCGCGGTGCTCCGGCTAAATTTGGCCGACCCGAGCCCTCCCCCTCCTCATGGCCACCACCAAAGACCTCCACCACACCCCTAGAGTGTTCCCGCCATTTTCTCCTCCTCTGGTAGCCCCTGGCCGCGATGCCCAACCTCACCCAAAGATCATCCCGCCGGAGTTCAAGCTGCCGTCACCTCGGCCCTTCTCGATGGTCGTGATCCAGCCCCCTGGCTGCGGTTCTTCCCTACGAGCTTATTTGAGGGCGGAGCGCCGCACGAGGTGGCCAGAGCATCCCGGGAGCCACGCCGGTGATGCAGGGCCTCGCCCCCTCTGTGTTTTTGTCAAGGGAAGAGGAGGGAAGAAGAAGAGAAGGAAGGAGGAAAGAGAAGGATAAGGTGGGCCTCGCCTGGCAGCGAGACAAGCCCCGGCCCCACCACTGCCAGCGTGCATAAGTGGAAGTGCATGCCGGGCTTAACGCTTTCCCCATGGAAAGGCGTATTCTGCTGGAGTGTGCGACCCACCGAGCTATCAGGGACCCCTTTGTGAATATTTTCTTTGCAAACAAGTCCCTGGCAGAAAACCCTTCACCACTTTTTGCTCAAGACTTCGATTGAGGTGAATCCAAAGCCTACTTGTTTGTCTCATCGAGCCCGTTCTGTTGTTGTCACTTTCATTATGGTTTGACATACTATAAATGGCCTTATTGCCCTTGCCCGCAAACAGCCCCCTCTGAAAGAGAATTGTTTTCGGCGATTCTTTCCGTGGCTTCACCGCACTTCACCCCGGAGCCTTCTTCACCCCGGAGTCTTACTTTCATATTGCCATGCTTGATAGTAGTACATGTTGGGTTGGTCATGTTCTTCGGTGCATGACTAACGTCGGTTACCGAGTACCGGTGATATGCGTTGTCCCTTGTGGTTAGAGGGTTAAGTGCTTACTCGGTAATATTATTGATGTGTTATTGCATGGTATTTCTTGTTGATGTTAATGGTCATGTTATACTATGAGTAGTGTTGAACTTGTGATATTAATGCTCGTCATTATGCCAGGCTCAGTTCGATATGATTCATTGTTAATATGGTGGATAGTTATGTTGTACCCTCATGCTCATGTAGATATCATGTTCATGCATTGTAATTGCATCATGTTATTTTATCATGGCTCAGCATATTGCATTCAAGTTTAACCCGACTAAATTGAACTTGAACAACTGTTGGTTGAGTCATGGTGCCACCATATCGAGCTAACCAATGCAACCACACTTGCCTTTATGGGAGGGTGCTAACTGACTCTATTGTTGTGCCTCTCGCCGGTGCCTCCAACGAGGGAAGGTTATGCGCGAGCACTACCTTGGCCAGGTAGGACGGCATAAGCCTTGTGAGCCCGAGTTTGGTTATGTGCACATGTCACCATTTGGGACCGTTTTTGTTTTGCCACGTCAGTGGCCGTGATGCCTTCGGTAGGCACGGGGCCACCCAGGATTGAACCACAAGGGGGTGTTGATCGGAGTGGCCAGGAGAGTGTCTTGGCAGTAGGACAGTTTTATCGGAACGCTGTTGGTCCACCCGAATGGGAGTGCGAGGCCATGGGTTCTGTGGTGTGAGTATGGTGTGCTACCTCTACCGTGTGTATATTAAATCTATTGATAGCCTCGCACGCGGATAAAGGCCCAGTTCGTAGTTGGTCACACTATGGGTCAATAATAATAATAATAACTTGCTTAATAACAACCCTGGTTTGATGATGAGAAAGAGATTGGTTGTGATCGTGAGATGATCATCGTGGTATCGAGGATACCGAGTTGATGGATATTTGTGATTGTGGACGTGAGATGATCACCATGGTATCGAGGATACCGAGTTGATGGATATTTGTGGTTGTGATCGTGAGATGATCACTGTGGTATCGAGGATACCGAGTTGATGGATATTTGTGGTGTTATGTGAGAGTCAAGGGTGAAGATCAAGCTCCTTGTGGTCATGTAATGATTACTACGGTATTGTTAATACAAAGCTTGATTGGATCCTGAGAAGATCGTGTGATGTCCGTGTTGGTTACGAGGTAACCCGAGCAGAGTAAGTTGATGCATGATAACATCATCATGTTGCATGATTGTGCCATCATGTTTATATGTTCATGCCATGCTCGTATTGCTCTAACTGTATCATGTAGTTCATGCCATGTTGTTCTGATAGTATCATGTTAATCCTTGTTAACCTATAATTGCCATGCCGTTGTCTGTCTTGATTGCTTTGGTTGCTGTGAGCTTGCAAGTACACTCAATGTACTGACCTGGCATGTCATGCCAGTTTGTAGTTCATGCCGGATTAGATTGCTTGTTTGTCGTGGAGTCCTTGTTTGCAAGCTTGGATAAGCATTCCTGCCAGAGTCGCTGCGGAGTGGAGTTCATCACCGTCGTCGCTGTTCCGCTACTAGAGTTATTCCGCTGCATCGTGTTGTTCTGCTGCTTGCATGGAGCAACCGTGACAGGCGTAGTGTCGTCGTGCCGATGTAATCCCCTTGTATCCATATAGGTTGTAATAAAGAGCTGATTTGTTCTATGCTAAGTAGTGTTGTATTCCAGAAGACTTATCCTCGATCTTTGGGCTGGAATATGGGGCGTTCCGGTTTCTCTGAGCCGGGGTGCCATAGCTGCCCAGCCGGAGCCTCTTCCCTGACGACGTCGTCCACCGCAACAACTCGACGACCCTCACCCACCTCCCCGGATGAGGATCCGTCGTCCATCTCATCATCCCGCCGGTTTAGCCGCCTCGTCCTCCACCTCCAGGGAGCTGCTCCTACGATCGCCTTGTCTATCGTGGCTGCTCCATCCCCACAGCGCTGCCTTAACCTGCTCCACTAGAACCGAAACATCCTCACCGAGTCCTAGGACGAAGCCGAGGCCTACTCAGCGCCACCAAAGAGGTTGTACACTCATCGTATCGCACCTTCTCCTTAACTTGACCTCCCGCCGCCGACGGTGCTCCATTCCGCACCCCCATGGTGCGGCTACCTCGAAGCCAGCGCCGCGGGCGACATCTCCACAGTGGCTTTCCCCAATGCGAGGACCCTTCGGCAGCGGTGTCGGTATCAAAAACGGAGGATCTCGGGTAGGGGGTCGCGAACTGTGTGTCTAAGGCGGATGGTAACAGGAGGCAGGGGACACGATGTTTTACCCAGGTTCGGGCCCTCTTGATGGAGCTAAAACCCTACGTCCCGCTTGATTTATTCTTGACGATATGAGTATTACAAGAGTTGATCTACCATGAGATCGGAGAGGCTAAACCCTTGAAGCTAGCCTGTGGTATGATTGTTGTCGTCCTACGGACTAAAACCCTCCGGTTTATATAGACACCGGAGAAGGTTAGGGTTACACAAGGTCGGTTACAAAGGAGGAGATATCCATATCCGTACTG
The DNA here is from genome assembly GCF_003073215.2 of Triticum urartu. Taxonomy (NCBI): domain Eukaryota; kingdom Viridiplantae; phylum Streptophyta; class Magnoliopsida; order Poales; family Poaceae; genus Triticum; species Triticum urartu. The sequence goes on from NC_053024.1 coordinate 400,131,295, forward strand.
CCTAGCTTTCCTTCCACGCCAAGTAGAGTCCCATCCGAACACGAGACGAAGTCTTCAATCTTGTATCTTCATAGTCCAACAGTCCGGCCAAAGGATAGAGTCCGGCTGTTCGGAGACCCCTAATCCCGGACTCCCTCAGTAGCCCCTGAACCAGGCTTCAATGACGATGAGTCCGGCGCGCAGTGTTGTCTTCGGCATTGCAAGGCGGGTTCCTTCTCCGGATATACCACAGAAGAGTTCAAATAAAAGGATAGTGTATGAACCTGCAAAACAAGTTCCACATATCTCCGCAGAGAGAATAATATTTCCACATATCTAATCTGCTGACATGTTTTGACCACAGGACATTAAGCCATGGCCCGTTGATTATTCGAACCGTTTCCTTTAACTAGCCCCGCACATAATGCGAGGCAGTTTTTTGACACGTATTGTCAAAGCAGAGATCGTGTTCCCCTAATTACGGGATTCTCATCAATACGGTCATGGGTAACCCAACCGTGCCCAGGACTCCTAGATTTTAGGCAAGTCTCAAACGTCCACTAGGAGGACACTTGATATTCACCCTCTTTATAAAGGGACAAGGCTTTTACTGTTTTCCCTCCCGTGCGCAATCAAATCCTTCCCCCGCCTCGAGTTCTAACACCCAAAGCCCAGGTCAGGTGCTTTGGACCTTCAATCATGTTCGGATCTAGCCTTCAAGGCCGGTGGATGCCCTCCTCTGTTACGGAAGAGGATATCAAGAAGTTGAGGGAGGCCAGATACCTGACCGCCGAGGTTTCGCATCGGCTGCCTGCCCGAGGGTAGGTCATCCCTACTCCCGAACCCAATGAGAACGTTGTGTTCATCTCCCACTTCCTCCAAGGTCTAGGCCTCACTCTGGATCCCTTCGTTAGGGGTTTGATGTTCTATTACGGGCTAGATTTCCACGATCTAGCCCCGGACTCCTTTCTCCACATCTCGGCATTTATTGTCGTATGTGAGGCCTTCCTCCGCATTACCCCTCACTTCGGCCTGTGGCTCAAGACCTTTGACGTGAAGCCGAAGATGGTCGAGGGGCAGCATGTAGCGTGCGGAGGTGCATTAATAAGCAAGATCGCTGGAGCTCCATGGCCAAAGGGTTCCTTTCCAGAGGTGTCCAGATTATGGCAACGGGAGTGGTTTTACATCACAGCTCCCAGAAGTGCCAAGTGGGTGGCTGCCCCTGCTTTCCGCTCGGGCCGTCCACCACAACTGATGTCATGGATTAGCAGAGGGCTGAGCTGGGGTCCAGCCAAGGACGTGCCTATACTGCAAAGCCGCATTCAAGATCTCTTCGAAGGAGATTTCAGTCCGGTTACGATGGTTCAAGTCGTGCTGGTTCGTCGAGTCCAGCCTTGCAAACGCCGGCCCCTCCGCATGTGGGAGTTCAACCCAGAAGGACCATGCACTATTCAGAATTTCCTCAGCCTGACGCACGAGGAGATGTATAAATCATTCTTCGGACCCCAAATAGAGTGTCCGGATACTACCGAGGACGTGGGCCTGAGCAGCATCCGCACTGCCGCCCAAGTAAGTAATCCTCTAGTTGAACACACCTTCTTTCATTTATGATGACGTCATTCTGAGAAATCGCTCTTTGACCAGGACTGGCTAACAAAGGCGAAGATGATTCGGTGTTCGGCCCCCCTTCCTGAGGGTTTGGACAATCCGGTACTGGAAAAGATGCTCGAACTAGCACCTTGCTCGGAGCTCTCAAAGGAAGATAAAGGGGGAATAATGAGGGCGAAAGCGGGCCCCCATCGCTACCAACTCCAACCGGGGGAATGAGCACCTCCGTGAAGGAGGATAACCAAGGGGAAGAATCTGACCCTCTCTCGCTTCGGGGAAGGAAGAGGACTGCCTCTGATGATCCGGAAACCAAGGCTTCCAAACGGGAGAAGAAGTCTCCACCAGAGGGTCCTGCCTCGGAGGGTGCTCTTGCCACACAAAGTCCGTGCGGAGATCAGCCATCTAACGAGCTGTAAGTTATCAAAAAATACTTGATAGTAAAGATATTGTACCTTTCTTCCAATGAAAATAACCGAAGTATTTATCTTGCAGTTCGGATCTCAGCCCTTCTCAGCAAAGCTCCTCTTCGGGGGATCTTCTTCCGGAGATGATGGAGAGCGAAACGCCTCCCCCGGACTCCTCCGCTCAAGAAGCGGGCGACCTTGAAGTGTCGTCTCAGAGGGCCTCCCCGGATCCGGTCAGGCCAGAAGATAATCCTATGTCACCCGAAGTTCCCAGTATCCGGCTCTTGAAGAGAGCAAACAGAAGAGTCCGGCTCCGTCTGGTATGCGGTCGGACGTACTGAGGGAGCTGTTGGAGCGAGCGGCCATCTCAGAAGAACACCGTACATTGATGGGTATGGTGATGGAAAGGATTTCATACGCTAAAAGCGGGTTGCATGACGCCTTTATGAGTCTACTTACGAGCTTTGAGGTACGTAAAATGATGTACATTTGTGATGGTACCGCACATTTTTAGGTGTGTCCTGTGTAGATAGTAGCCCCCGAGACTCTGGTTGTCGCCGAGAATGGCGGCAAATAGAGGATCGTAGTCCCACGTAATAACCATATCGCTTTATGTGCAGGTGATGGAAGCTCCGGTGGCTAGCCGGACTAATGAGTTTGCCGAACTAAAGCGGCAACTGGAGACGGCAGATGCCGACATTGAGCTTGTTAACAAGTGGCTTGACGAGGCACAGGGTAAGTAATGTTTTTCCGGTCCATGTCACATAGTAAGAGCAGCGTGATGCCAGTATCTTTAATATGTTGTGTCTGCAGATGGAGCTGCCACCGTGGATACCCTTCGGGCGGAACTTGCCCGAGCCAAAGAACAAGCAAGGAGTAGTAATGCGGCCGCTTTGAAGGCGGCCGAAGAGTTAAGAGCCGAGAAGGCCGCGCATTGCGAGAGCAAAGAGAAGATGGCCGAGATGGCTGTAAAGTTAAAAGACACTGCCGACCATTGCCAGTTCCTTGAAGAAGAAAATGGAGTGAAGGCGACGGACCTCGAAAAGGCCACGATGGCGACCAAAGACACCCGCTCTGCCATGAGAGCGAAGAAGGAGGAGCTGCATGAAGCCGGTGATATTGTGGCTGGGAAGCCCTTTTTGCTGTGGAGGAAGTTCGGAGATCTGCGGTATGCCCCTCTCGATCGGCTGTGGAGTTCGGCGGACTCATATCTGGATTTGACGCCGAGTGCTATCGATGCGGCCGAATACTTCCGAGATCAAACATACCCTGAAGTGGACAAGCTATTCTGGTCACAGTTTAACGTTCCTGAGCGTCCGCTTCCACTAACTAATCAGCTTGCCAAATGGGCCGACCACAATAGATTGTCCGGACTTGCCATGAGGTCCGTTGTAGATCTTTTGTGGCCCGAAAAGCCGAAACCGAACAGCTATTTCAGCTTAGTGCAACAGTTCCTTGGTGCGGTGCCGCGCATCAATGCGATGAAAAGGTCGGCGTGTATAGAAGGCTCGCGGATGGCCCTTGCCCATGTCAAAGCATACTGGGCGGAGATGGATGCCACTACTGTTGCGGCACAGGGTTCGGCCATAGGCCGAGTGGCTGCTGAGCACTATTTCGAAGAAGTTCTCGAGGGTGCTCGTTTGATAGAGGCCCAGTGCTCGAAGAATATTATGTTTGAGTGACATGTATTCCCATTGTAAAAACAATGTTCCAGTCAAAAAAATTGTAAAAACAATGTTTACAAAATTTATTAAGGCTGTATTTATACTTTTGCCTGAAAGTAATATGATGCCTCCTGTGCGACCATTTATGTATATAACCTGAAAGATTGCAGTCGTCGGCTTCAACCCCCACGCATATAATGCAGAGGTGTTCGCAGAAGATGCGTGTTCACTCTTAATCGAACGTCTTGGTCCTATTAAGGAGGTGATAGCTGTAACACCCCGGATATGATTTACCCAATATATAATCCAACTCTTGTCATTTCTGGCGCTAAGTTATTTTATTTTATTTTCTCGGGTTCGGGTTTTTGTCTCCGTGTGTTGTTATCATTGTCATGCATCTCATATCATATCATCATGTGCATTGCATTTGCATACGTGTTCGTCTCATGCATTCGAGCATTTTCCCCGTTGTCCGTTTTGCATTCCGGTGCTTCATTCTCCTCCGATGGTCAATTCTACCTTTCTTTCATGTGTGGGGATTAAACATTTCCGGATTGGACCGAGACTTGCCAAGCGGCCTTGGTTTACTACCGGTAGACCGCCTGTCAAGTTTCGTACCATTTGGACTTCGTTTGATACTCCAACGTTTAACCGAGGGACCGAAAAGGCCTCGTGTGTATTGCAGCCCAACACCCCTCCAATTTGGCCCAAAACCCACCAAAACCCTCTCCATCATCTAGAGCGTTCGATCACGATCGCGTGGCCGAAAACTGCACCTCATTTGGACACTCCTAGCTCCCTCTACCTCTATATAAAGACCCCCTCCTCAAAATACCGGATCTCCCCTTCCAAACCCTAAAAAATCATCATCGCGCGCCGCCAGACAGAGCCGCCACCGACGGTGACGTCCGGATCCGCCCGCCACCGCCACGTGGCGCTCCGCCACTCGCCCGCCGAGTCGCCCCACTTTGCCGGCCGGTCGGCCCGGGGAGGGCCCCCGAGGCCCGCGCGCCCCGCCGCCTCCCAGCTCGCCCCGCCGCCGCCATCCGCTGCGTCTCCCGAGCTGCACCGCCGCGCCGGAGCGGGCGCCGCCCGAGGCCGGCGTCCGGCGAGATCGCCGACCTCGTCAACCGCGCCGCAAGCCACCACCTCACCGCGCCCGAGTCGCCGCGCCCGCCGCCGACCACCTCCTCGATGTCCGCGTCACCTCCTCGACGTCCGCGCCACTCCGGCGACCTCCTCCGGCGTCGTCCTCCTCCCCGGTGAACAGTTCCGGGGAGCCTCGAAGTCCGCGCCCGGCTGGATCTAGATCTGGGATTTGTCTCGGGTTGACTTTTTGCCCGAAACCCTAATTATTTTGGCTATGTTCATCGCATCATAACTCCTCATCCGTAGCTCCGTTTTGGGCATATATCATATCAAAATGTTTGCCTCAGAGAGCACATCATTTCATCTCATTGCATCATTTTCATTTGAGTTCATCTTGATGCCCGAAATGCTGTTGGAAGAGTGCTATTTGAGACAATTGTCAGATTTGCTGCTCCAATTAGATATTTGTCATTTTTGCCATGATTATTATGTGCATGATATGCCCCTGAGCTCTTCATGAGTTTTGTTATATGTTTCGCCATCTATCCAGAGGTGCAACCCATTTATTTTTGTGATGTGTGTGGTGACTAGCACAAGCTTGCAAAGTGGAGCATTCGTTAATGCTGATTTCAGGGACTTAGCATTTCCACTAAGTCCTTGATCTGTTTATCTCATTATGCCATATGTTCATGTTGTTTCCTAGTGATCCGTGCCTCTTTTGAGGATAATTAGTAAGGATATTTTGTTAATCTTGTAGTGCTCTATCCATCCATGTCTTTGTTTGCAATTATGGAGCACCCTAGCTTTAGTAAATCGAGCTCTACTTTTGCTATTTCGTGAATCTGGGCAGATTGTCTACTTGTTAGCGATTTTGCCGAGGATGTTGTAGTTGATCCATGCATGCTATGTTATTGTTCTTGCCATTTCTAGCTTGCATAATGTGTATTCTTGATGGGTGTATTCTTAGATTGTCATGACATGCTCTGTAGCGAGTGCATCGAGCTCGTAAACATGCCTACTTGATATCTGTTTCAGCATGCTCCAGTTTTCAGTAAGTCTGAGAACTGATTATGTTTTTGCCATGTTCACATGCTTGCAAATGTATTTCCTGATCCCTTTTGTCTCAAGGTCACTAAGGATCTTTTGTTAAGCTCTTTGAGTATCTCCATGCCATGCTTTACTTTGCCATGTTTAGGTCCTCTAGCATAGAGTTTTCATGCTCCAAAGTGTGCTACCTGATCTGAAATTCCAGACAACTGTTAATTTCACTGTCTGAAATCTGTTTGTCAAATGCATTTTTGCCATGCTTGTTTGAACCTGTTAATGGATGAATTGGCAGTAGCTCAGTGTTCATCTTTTGTTAAGCATCATTAATGGATCCCTGCCATGTATTTTTTTGCCGTGTTTGGGTGCTATAGCATGTTCATCTTGTTGCATTTAGACAGCTACTTGTTGTAAATCGTAGAACGGGGTCATATTTGTATTGCTTGCCATTTCCAAACCATAACTCCGATTCCGGCGTTCTTTACATCATTTTCAAGCGATTTCACCTCACCTTTCCAGTGGCACACTTGGATTTCCAAGTTGAGTCCAGGTTCATGCATTCCTTGTCAAATCTTGCATATGCATCGCATATTGCATCCCGCATAGCATACCATCTTCGCATCATATTGTTTGAGTTTGCACGTGGTTGATTGTGTCCTTGTTGCTTGTTTGTCTTGTTTGGGTAGAGCCGGGAGACGATTTCGCTAACGAGGAGCCCGTTGAGTTTGCTTTCGAGGATCCAGTCAACTCTGACAACTTTGCAGGCAAGATGATCACACCCTCGAAATCACTACTATCTTTGCTTTGCTAGATGCTCGCTCTTTTTCTATGCCTATGCTACGATGCCTACCACTTTATTAACATGCCACCCAAATTGCCATGTCAAACCTCTAACCCACCATGTCCTAGCAAACCATTGATTGGCTATGTTACCGCTTTGCTCAGCCCCTCTTATAGCGTTGCTAGTTGCAGGTGAATATTGGAGACCATTCCTTGTTGGAACATTATTTACTTGTTGGGATATCATTATAATATCTTGTTATCTTAATGCATCTATATACTTGGTAAAGGGTGGAAGGCTCGGCCTCTCGCCTAGTGTTTTGTTCCACTCTTGCCGCCCTAGTTTCCGTCATATCGGTGTTATGTTCCCGGATTTTGCGTTCCTTACGCGGTTGGGTGATAATGGGAACCCCTTGATAGTTCGCCTTGATTAAAGCTTTTCCAGCAATGCCCAACCTAGGTTTTACCATTTTCCACCTAGCCTTTTTTTCCCTTGGGTTTCCGGAGCCCGAGGGTCATCTTATTTTAAACCCCCCCGGGCCGGTGCTCTTCTGAGTGTTGGTCCAAACAGAGCCACTTGCAGCGCCACCTTAGGGCAACTCGAGGGTTGGTTTTAGTTGTACGTAGTGTTCATCTGAGTGTGCCCTGAGAACGAGATATGTGCAGCTCCTATCGGGATTTATCGGCACATTCGGGCGGTGTTGCTGGATTTGTTTTAACCTGTCGAAGTGTCTTGTAGAACCGGGATACCGAGTCTGATCGGAATGTCTCGGGAGGAGGTCTATTCCTTCATTGACCGTGAGAGCTTGTCATGGGCTAAGTTGGGACTCCCCTGCAGGGATTTGAACTTTCGAAAGCCATGGCCGCGGTTATGGGCAGATGGGAATTTGTTAATGTCCTGTTGTAGATAACTTGAACCTTAACTTAATTAAAATGAATCAACTGTGTGAGTTACCGTGATGGTCTCTTCTCGGCGGAGTCCGGGAAGTGAACACGGTGTTGGAGTAATGCTTGCCGCAGGTTGCTCTCTAGTTATTCGTTCGCGCTTTGCCTTCTCTTCTCGCTCTCTTTTGCGAACAGGTTAGCCACCATATATGCTAGTCGCTTGCTGCAGCTCCACATATTTTACCTTGACTTACCTATTAAGCTTAAATAGTCTTGATCGCGAGGGTGCGAGATTGCTGAGTCCCTGTGGCTCACGGATTACTTCCAAACCAGATGTAGGGCCTGATGATTTTGCTCCAGATGACGCGCTTGAGCTCAAGTGGGAGTTCGATGAGGACTCACGCCGATACTACGTGTCTTTCCCTGATGATCAGTAGTGGAGCCCAGTTGGGGTGATCGGGACCGTGTCGCATGTTGGGTTTATCTTTCATTTTGGCGCCGTAGTTGGGCCATGAGTATTTGAATGTTGTAATGCTATTTATGTACTTTGATTGAAGTGGCGAGTGTAAGCCAACTATGTATCTCCCCTTTTATTATCTATATTACATGGGATGATGTGAAGATTGCCTAACTTGCGACATTGCTTTCAATGCGGTTATGCCTCTAAGTCGTGCCTCGACACGTGGGAGCTATAGCCGCATCGAGGGCGTTACAATAGCGCAGCGAACGAGGCAACCGGACTATAATGCTTTAACACTTTCACTTAGCCATAAGAGTTTGACGGTGGGGCTACTATATAGCCCCTGGTGGCTCCGAATTCGGGGTGCGTACATGCCTGGCCGGGAAACGGCCCTTCGTTAAGGCGGAGGAATTCTAATATTCTGATAGGTCATCGAGTGGTTGACCGGTCTCACGCTATATCATGACAGTCAGTTTTCGGCTTTCTCTACTGAGGTACTAGTCCAGATGAACCGGGGCACAATCGCAGTAGTTCTCCTGGTGCCGCCTTAGCCGATAGAGCAGAACATAAGGCAGCAAAACACAGGAGCCGTGCAAACCCAACATTTGACCAAAGACATGATTCGGAGCTGATGCATATAAGGCCAAACTCGTGACGCCGAACACTCCCAAAGGTATTCGTTCTTTATGGTATAAACCGGGCCTAAACAATGCCCTTTGTAAGAAGCCCCTGGTGTCCAGGTACGTGCATTATTCTGATGTGGCCACATGCCAAGACGTCAGCATCCTTCTCAATAGTACTAAGAATCCGAGGGATGTGTATCAACAAGATACAGTGAGAAAGGTTTACGCAGGGTCTTAATCTAAAAAGAATCCTTGGAACAGGTCCCTGCTGCACGTCTGCGCCCGTGTCTCCGTTGTGCCATATCCTGGATGGGTGTAGCACGATGGTCATCTGTAAAAGAGAGGAACTTAGGTGAAAAGTTGTCGTGCAAAAAGGTAGGTTATATTAAAGAAACCATGTACAATTCAAGATGAGTGAAAATTGCCACTTGTTTACGCGAGTGGAGCCCCTTGTTTTTATAACAGGGGTGTGGCCGTCGAACCTGTATTGATTACATATAGCTGCGCCGGACTCGTCTGACCGTGTCCGTGGTCTTGACGACCTATCAAATGCTTTAGTTGGTGAGGCCGTTTTAGTGTGTGGCTGCCAAGGCAGTCGCACTCTCTTCGGCGTGCAAGGATCGCTCAATATTTCCACTTACTATAATGATGCCACGTGGACTGGGCATCTTAAGCGTGAGGGAAGCGTAATGCGGTATTGCGTTGAAGCGAGCGAAAGCTTCACGTTCGAGTAGTGCTTGATAGCCACTTTGGAACGGAGCAATGTGGAAGGTTAAATTTTCACTAAGGAAGTTATCGGGGAAGTCGAATGTAACCTCTAGTAGCAGGGAGCTCGTGCAATGAGCCCTTGAGCCTGGCATTACTCCTCTAAAGGTTGTATTGTTGTGGTGAATTTTTGTTCGGTCTATCCCCATTTTGCGGACTGTGTCCTGATATATCAGGTTTAGACTGCTGCCACCGTCCATCAGTACTCGTGTGAAGAGGTATCCGTCAATTATTGGGTCTAATACCAAGGCAGCCCATCCTGCACGCCAGATACTTGCTGACTAATCCCGATGGTCGAAAGTGATCGGTTGAGACGACTAGTGGCAGGACTCCACAGTGATAGGCCCTTGGGCAGATTTCTCTTGGAGTGCCGCTTTATTTCTCCCCTTGATCACGTGTAACACATTTACTGTTTTGACTTCTGGTGGAAATTTCTTTTGTTCCCCAGTGTCTTGCTTGAGAGTCTCATCCTCGTCTTCGCTTGGTGTATCCTCCCCCTTGTGTATGGCTGTTGGTGTCAAAACCGGCGGATCTCGGGTAGGGGGTCCCGAAATGTGCGTCTGGGCGGATGGTAACTGGAGGTAGGGGACACATTGTTTTACCCAGGTTCGGGCCCTCTTGATGTTGGTAAAACCCTACGTCCTGCTTGATTAATATTGATGATATGGGTAGTACAAGAGTAGATCTACCATGAGATCAAGGAGGCTAAAACCTAGAAGCTAGCCTATGGTGTGATTGTTGTTCCTACGGACTAAAACCCTTCGGTTTATATAGACACCGGAGAGGGATAGGGTTACATAGAGTCGGTTACAATGGTAGGAAATCTACATATCCGTATCGCCAACATTGCCTTCCACGCCAAGGAAAGTCCCTTACGGACACGGGATGAAGTCTTCAATCTTGTATCTTCATAGTCCAGGAGTCCGGCCGAAGGTATAGTCAGGCTATCCGGACACCCCCTAATCCAGGACTCCCTCAGTAGCTCCCGAACCAGGCTTCAATGACAACGAGTCCGGCATGCAAATTGTCTTCGGCATTGCAAGGCGAGTTCTCCTCCAAATACAGTGTACCTGTTGAATAGTGTCTGGTTTCTTGTAAATGTAGCGCTCCTTGGCTTCTACGCCCAATAATGGCCGTCTTCCACGTGTCGAACGAATACGAAAAGTCAGGGTGTTTTCTTTACATTTACACCCCTAGTCACGTGAATGAGCCGCCTATTTAAGGGGACGAGGATTGAGATCCAAACCACACCTTCTCCCCTCCGCGAGTATTCATCAGAGCGTATCCGACAGAGGTCCATTCTATCATGGCCGGCCGCCGCAGATCCTCCTCTCGCCCTTCCAGCCCTCAGCCTGGAGATTGGAAGAGGTGCTCCATCCTACACAGCGAGGTAGTGACGCTCCAGACCAAGGGATTTCTCTCCCCGGCCTATATGGTCCCTGTTCGAGCCGGACTTGCCACCTATAATGGCGGAGAGCAAGCGGAGAGCGCCCCCAATCCCTCCAAAGGAGAGCGGGTATGCCTTGTCCCTTACTTAATAAGAGGGCTCGGATTTCCAATTCATCCGTTTCTCCGGGGGCTCCTGGAGTTCTATGGCCTCCAGCTGCACAACCTCACGCCTACCTCCATATTGCATATCGCGGGCTTCGTAGCCCTTTGCGAGCTGTTTTTGGGCTGCGAGGCTCATTTCGCGCTGTGGAAAAGGCTATTCTGCCTTGTGCCCCGTTCTCAGAAGGGGTCAATGTATCAAGTGGGTGGAGCCGAAGTGTGGCGCATCGCTGGAACCGGATATCTATCTGGAACCCCAAAGAAGGCGTCCGAGGACTGGCCTTCAGAATGGTTTTATATAGAGGACGTCCCGCTGCCAGATCCTGTCCGGATCGGCCTCCCTGAGTTCGATAGTGCTCCCCTAAAGAAGCGCCTAAGCTGGCGTCCACGGAGCCCTCAGAGGGAAAGCGACAAGGACGTTCTTTACCTGATGGGCCGGATAAGATTGTTAGCCCATTCTGGACTGACCATGATCGGGGTCATGGCCGCATGCATCATGCGAGGGGTGCAGCCGCTCCAGTATAGAGGCCACCCCATGTGGGACTTCAACGGGGAGGATGACGCCACCCGCCACGGCCGTAAGGGGCCGGATTCGGCTGCCGCTCTAATAAAGACCTTGTCCGCTTTGTACAAGGGAGAAGAGGAGGAATTTCTCTGCGTCAACCCACAGGGTGGATTTTCTATGTATAATCCCCCAAGTTGGGTAAGTGGACACTTTTACTTGCCCATCCGTTTTATATTCCCATCGTTAAATATTCAGTCTAACGACTTCAACGCAGGAACTGCGCCAGGCTGTTAAAGAAATAAACAGCCCTCCTCCACAACCCGAGGATCCGGGACGGTCCCTCGACCCAGCCTCTCAAGAGGATCCGGACTTATCTGTGGAGCTGATTGATGGGGTGTTTCATCAATTGAGCAACGACAACGCCTTGGTGGCCATCACGGCCGATTACCCAGGGCTACTCCCAGCCTCACAGGTAACCGAGACCGAAGTCCCAGCACTTTGAAAAGGGATCTATCCTCGCATATTTTCAATTGTCGTATGACAACCGTGTTTTGCAGGGGATGTCCTTGAGATGGGAGGCCGAGCCTGCGGTGACTAGCCAACGAGGGGCGGCAAGGCCCCGCGGGCTGAAAAGAAGTGCGGTCCAGACTGAGACGCCGGCGCAAAGGTATAGCGCGCCATCTTATTCCCAGGTGTTATTCCTTCAAGGCATACTAACGCTCGTGCTTTCTTCCGGATGAAGAGACCTCCAATCGCGCCTCCACCAGCCAGGCTCCAAAGCCTGGTCCGGAAGCAGAGGCGAACATGAGGTGCGCACCGGACGCTCCTCCGACAGAGGATGCGGACAGGCTGTCTGCCACCAATTCCGAGGTGGAGAGTGCCATGAACCACAGGCGTCACCGGACAGTTCTTCGCGACGCTTGTTTTTCCCAAGAGGCATTGGATGCCTTCAATTCGGGAGATGCGTACCTCCGTGCCGCTCAAAATGGTCTAGCCAGAGCCACGAAGCAATATGTAAAAGACATACGGGTAAGAAAATTTTGGTAATTATATATATACCAGTAGCCCCTGAGACTTGAAACAGTTAGAATAACTAATGATCATTTGTTATGCAGGTTCTTACAGAAAAGAATAAACTACTGTCCCAGGAGCTGGAAGAGTGCAAAGCCCAACTTGAGGCCGCACTAGCTGCGGCAGGGGAGCCCAAGGAGACCCCCTCTGGTAATATACGCTTCGAAAGATAAGTATTTTGCGAAGTGCGGCGTGGGTGCAAATCTGACAAATGAAATTGCAGATGGCGCCGGATTAAATCCGGAAGAGCAACAACTCCGACACCAGCTGAAGGCTGGTGAGAGCGTGCTGACAAAGGTGAGGCGGGAGAAGAACGATCTCCAAGATGCCAACACCAAGCTGGGCGTTGAACTAAAGGATGTTCGTGCCCAGCTGTTGGACTCCGTGAAGGAGAATCAGCGGCTTCGACGCGGCATATATAGTAAGTGCTTAAACGAACTTTGAAAAAAGAGTTCGGCGAGGAAGTCGACTAATAGAGTAATGTCTGTAGGTATGCTAACAGGTCGTCCTGCAGAGGAAATGCTCGGTTCTACGGGTGACCTTCTTCCCGAGCTCTCACAACTGCACGAGCGAGTTCGGCAGGTGATGCAAAGCGTCGCCCAGGCCTTGTGGCCATCTGTCTCCATGCCCGAAGGCCTTGGAGAGCTTGAAGAGAAGCTGAAGGGAGCATGGTGGCGCTTCCGATTGTGGAAGATGTCGGCCTACCGTCAAGGCGCCAGGGAGGCCTGGGCCATGGTGAAGACGCGGTACACGAAGGCTGACCCAAACCACATGGCCGAGGTCGGACCCGTGGGGCCCGATGGGAAGGAGATCCCTGTGAGCTTAGTATACGGCCAAGTAGAATTGGCCGCAAAGTATTCCCAACAGGACTGTAAACTAGACAGCCTGTTAGATGGTATTGAAGAGGAATACAATCAGTCAGATTGACTATGTAATTATAATTGACATGTGTAATGCCTTCTAGCCGGATTGTATATCGTTTGTCATGGCCGACCTTTTCGCTTCAACCTCGGGACCTGACGGTCCAGAGTGTGTCCGAATACCCTCGCGGTTATATAAGAACCGGGGTATGCATGGAGACCAGGCGTAAGGGTCATTAGTGCTTGAACAGACAAGTGCCCAACTAGTTATGTTATATTACATGGTTAGTAAGAAACATCTTCTAGGGAGAATAGTTCCGTTAGGGGTTCCTTTCCCTGGGAGGCATGCCCTAAAGTGCATGTCCATTCTGCGAAAAGAGACGCAGGAAAAACATCTGGGGGATTATAGATAAATAAGTGAAAAAAGATCATCTTTAGTTCACCGACCGAATATTCCCTTAAGAACGCTAGCTTTCGGCTTCACCTAGTCTGAGGTACACATCCGGCTGACCCGGTAGTAACAATCACAGAGGTGCTCCCTTTACCACCTAGCCGAACAATCGGGAACGTAGGGGTAAGCACAGGAGCCAGGCAACCCAGCTTGGCCAAAACTTAAGTCATATCGATGCATATAATGGTGAATAAAAGGTACATGCGGAAGTGTGACACATGTGTTGGGCATGAAGCCTGTATAAATAAGCTTCTGTTTAAAGAATCCCCTAGGTTTAATGAGCGCGGATAGCGCATCACTATATGAGCCTTCAAAGTCTATAAGAGAGAGAGGAGAAGGAGAGAAATGTAAGACAGAAAGTATATAAAAAATGGACAGAGGAAGGAGACGAACACAGAGTCCCACGCTAGGCGTAGAATCTTCGGAGACGGGCTGCGTTCCATGGGTTCGGCTCGAGTCGGTTATCCGTTGCATCTCGCAGGAGGTACGCTCCACCAGTCAGGACTTGGTAAATTATGAAGGGACCTTCCTACTTGGGCTTGAGTTTGTCCTTTTTCTTGCCCGGCAGGCGTAGAACTAATTCGCCAACGTTGTAATTTTTGGCCCATACTTCTCTGCTTTGGTATCTTTGAGCCTGCTGTTGATAGAATGCGGAACGGGCTTTTGCCACGTCACGCTCTTCCTCCAAGGCGTCCAAACTGTCCTGCCGATCGAGCTCGGCTTCTCTTTCTTCGTACATGCGCACTCGAGGTGAGTCATGAATTATGTCGCAGGGCAAAACTGCCTCTGCGCCGTAGACCATGAAGAATGGTGTGTATCCAGTGGTGCGATTCGGCGTGGTCCGCAGCCCCCAGTGTACGGAGTCGAGCTCCTCTAACCAGTGCATATTAGATTCCTTAAGGGACCGCACTAATCTGGGTTTGATGCCGCTCATGATAAGACCATTTGCGTGTTCGACCTGGCTGTTAGTTTGTGGGTGATAGACGGAAGCATAATCGAGCTTGATGCCCATGTTTTTGCACCAGAGTTTTACCTCGTCGGCCGTAAAGTTCATGCCGTTATCAGTGATGATGCTGTGGGGGACGCCGTAACGGTGTACAACCCCGGATATAAAGTCTATCACCGGTCCGGATTCGGCCGTCTTAACAGGCTTGGCTTCTATCCATTTGGTGAACTTATCCACCATGACCAGTAAGTATTTTTTCTAGTGGGTTCCGCCTTTAAGGGGTCCAACCATGTCAAGCCCCCAGACCGCGAAGGGCCAAGTGATGGGGATAGTTTGGAGGTTGGTGGGTGGCATATGGCTTTGGTTTGCAAAAATCTGGCAACCGACGCATCGTTGGACAAAGTCCTGGGCGTCTGCCCGGGCCGTCGGCCAATAAAAGCCCTTACGGAAGGCCTTGCTTACAAGGGACCGAACTGCAGCGTGATGACCGCCGAGTCCGGCATGAATTTCAGCCAGGAGGTTCCGCCCTTCCTCTTTGAAGATGCAACTTTGAAGGACTCCGGTAGTGCTTTTCTTATGAAGCTCTCCCTCATGGACTTTATAGGCTTTAGATCGCCGCACTATGCAGCGTGCCTCATTTTGGTCCTCGGGGAGTTCCTGCCTGATAAGGTAGGCGAGGAATGGTTCTGTCCACGGGGCGATAACGACCATTATTACGTGGGCCGAAGGTGTTATTTCATTGGCAGAGCCTCCAATTATGTTAGAGTGTTCGGTGTCGGGCAGTGCGGTTGGGTCCGGGCTATTATTGCCAGGTTCCCCTTCCCATACTACGGACGGCTTGAACAGCCTTTCCAAGAAGATGTTGGGGGGGACTACATCGCATTTTGCACCGATGCGTGCCAGGACATCTGCCGCCTTATTATTTTCCCGGGCTATATGGTGAAATTCGAGCCCTTCGAACCGAGCTGACATTTTTAGGACGGCGTTGCGATAAGCTGCCATTTTTGGATCCTTGGCATCAAAGTCTCCATTTATTTGGGATATTGCGAGGTTCGAGTCCCCGCGCACCTCTAGGAATTGAATGCCCATGGATACTGCCATCCGGAGACCATGTAAAATGGCCTCATATTCGGCTGCGTTGTTGGAGTCTGTGTACATTATCTGTAGTACGTATTGAACTGTGTCTCCTGTGGGGGACGTCAAAACGACGCCAGCCCCGAGACCAGCCAACATTTTGGAGCCGTCGAAGTGCATAACCCAGTTTGAATATGTGCTGTACTCTTTAGGGAGTTCGGCCTCCGTCCATTCTGCGACGAAGTCGGCCAAGACTTGCGACTTGATAGCTCGCCGTGGCTTGTAAGTTATGTCGAACGGGACGAGCTCAATGGCCCATTTTGCAATCCGGCCCATCGCGTCGCGGTTGTTTATAATATCGTTAAGTGGCACTTCTGAGGCTACTGTTATTGAACACTCTTGAAAGTAGTGTCGCAGCTTCTTCGATGCCATAAATACCGTGTACACAATCTTTTGATAATGCGGGTACCATGACTTGCACGGAGTAAGGACAGTGGACACATAGTAGACCGGCTTTTGAAGGGGGAATTTGTGTCCGTCCGTTTCTCGTTCGACGACGAGCACTGCGCTTACGACCTGATGGGTTGCTGCAATGTATAATAGCATTGGTTCGCCAATGTTTGGTGTGGCCAGGGCTGGGTTTGTTGCCAAGATGGCTTTTATTTCGTCGAGTCCGACTGTGGCTGCATCCGTCCACTCGAAGTGTTCGGTGCGCGGAAGGATGCGGTAAAGGGGTAGGGCCTTTTCTCCCAAGTGGGAGGTAAAGCGGCTTAGAGCCGCCATGCATCCGGTTAATTTTTGTATTTGTTTGAGGTCCTTCGGGATATCCAATTGTAACAAAGCTCAGATCTTGGCTGGATTTGCTTTAGTTCCTCTACCGGATACAATGAAGCCCAAGCGCTTTTCGGCTGGAATGCTGAAAACGCATTTTTCTGGGTTGAGCTTCATGTCGTATGTTCGGAGGTTACCGAATGTTAGCCTCAAGTCGTCTACTAGAGATTCGACATGTCTTGTTTTAACGACCACATCATATACGTATGCCTCCACTGTTTTGCCGATCTGGTTTGTCAGACATGTCTGAATCAGGCGCTGATATGTTGCGCCGGTGTTTTTGAGCCCGAAGGGCATTGTGTTGAAGAAGAATGGGCCGTATGGTGTGATGAATGCCGTTGCGGCTTGGTCTGACTCTGCCATCTTTATTTGATGGTAGCCGGAGTATGCGTCGAGGAAACACAACGAATCGTGTCCTGCGGTAGCGTCGATAATTTGATCGATGTGTGGGAGAGGGAAGGGATCCTTTGGGCAAGCCTTGTTAAGGTCTTCAAAATCAACGCACAGGCGCCAGGATTTGTCCTTCTTTGGTACCATCACCAGGTTTGCTAGCCAGTCCGGGTGTTTTATATCTTTGATGAATCCGGCCTCCAATAGCTTGGCTAGTTCCTCTCCCATGGCCTGTCTCTTAGGTTCGGAAAAACGCGAAGAGCCTGTTTGACTGGCTTGAATCCTTTTAGGATATTTAAGCTGTGTTCGGCCAGCCTGCGTGGGATTCCTGACATGTCTGAAGGGTGCCAGGCGAAAATGTCCCAGTTCTCTCGTAGGAACTCTCACAGTGCGGCATCTACATCAGGGTTTAACTGTGCCCCGATGGAAGCTGTTTTATTGGGGTCCGTTGGATGGACCTGGAATTTGACTATTTCGTCTGCCGGTTTAAAGGAGGTGGACTTGGATCTTTTGTCGAGTATCACATCGTCCCTATTCACCGTGGAGCGCAGCGCAGTCAGTTCCTCAACCGCTAGGGCTTCGGATAGCGCCTCGAGGGCCAGTGCGGCTGTCTTGTTTTCGGCGCGGAGTGCTATGTCCGGATCACTAGCGAGAGTGATGATTCCGTTAGGCCCGGGCATCTTGAGCTTCATGTACCCGTAATGGGGTATTGCTTGGAAGATTGTAAACGCTTCCCGCCTGAGCAGAGCGTGATATCCGCTACTGAATGGGGCCACTAGGAACGTGACCTCTTCGGACCTGTAATTATCCGACTTGCCGAACACCACATCTAGTGTGATTTTTCCTGTACAGCGCGCTTCCCGACTGGGGATTATTCCTCTAAAGGTTGTGCTACTTCGCTCAATGCGGTTTGAGTCTATTTCCATTTTTTGAAGGGTTTCCTCATAAATGAGGTTCAATCCGCTGCCGCCATCCATGAGTACCTTGGTAAGACAAAAGCCGTCCACTATTGGACTGAGGACCAATGCGGCTGGTGCTCGGGCTGTTCGGAATTTAGGTTCATCACTGGCGTTAAAAGTAAAAGCCGTGTCACTCCATGGGTTTATTGTTGCTACTTGGTAGACTTCAGCAAGGCTGCAGAGTGTTCTTTTTCGCATATTATTTGATGCGAAAGTCTCGAAGACTGTTAATACCGTACTGGTGTCTCTGGGGTGGCTTTGTGTGGCTTCTGGAATTAGAAGATCTTCGCCAATTTTTGCCACCTGCCGGAGTATCCAACATGCTCTAAGGCTATGAGTTGGTGTGGCGCCCTCTGCACTATGAATTTTACAGGGTCCATTAAGCCATCCTTCCAGCACGGTTCCGTGCCCTATAGAGGGCTTTTGCTTTTTGGTATTGAACCCGGGTGTCTGGCGATGATGCACCATCTTATTTCGGACTGGGTTTGTATTCAAGGCAGGATTATCCCAAAATTTTATTTCGGTTTTCCAGGCGCTTTCCATCGCACAGTACTTTCGTACTATGGACGCCAAGTCAGCGAAGCGTGTAATATCACGGCGACTTATGGCGTTGAGGATTCCCTTGTCCGTGCAATTATTGCAGAAGAATGAAATTGCATCTTCCTCGCGGCAGTCCTTTATCATGTTCATAACTAGGAGGAATCTGGCCCAGTAGTGATGTATTGTTTCTTCGGGCTCTTGCCTAATTTGGGATAGATCGCTTATGTATGGGTGGGTGGGTGGAATCAAATCCGAAACCTAACCCAATCTGAGACCCAGGGGCCAAGGAGTTCCCGAACTCGGAAGTTTGGATTCTTGGATGTTGTCCAATGAATCTAGCCCATCGCCTGACTTTAAGTTCAGGTCTTGAGTGATGTCCTACCCCCCGCGGGTATCCGGCTTGGAGGGATCGGGAATCCAGACATAGCTAGTCCTTAAGATAGATGAAGGGTCGCCGCACTGTCCCTCTACCACGGCAACGTGATGGGTGACCCGGGGAGAGTTAATCTCTCTCAGATCGGGTTTAGGCCCAATCTGGTCATAATCCGTAGCGACTCCCAGGGCGGCAAGCGATCCAAGAGATCGTTTAGGGAAGAGAGCTCCATTGGATCTAGCCGCTCGGCAAATTCTGACCTGACATGAAGATTGCTTTCGATGACCCGAGAGGTCATCGTCGGCGCAGCAGCCGAACGGGCGGTCATAAGGAAACCACCTAGCCTAACAGTCTGGCCGATAGCCAAAGCTCCCTTAGCAACGGTGCCGTCTTTAAATACGGGATGAGGCATCCTTCCTGATGGCGACGAGACAAAGGAACTCTCAATGAAAGCACCAATGTCGGTGTCAAAACCGGCGGATCTCAGGTAGGGGGTCCCAAACTGTGCATCTAGGAGGATGGTAACAAGAGGCAGGGGACACAATGTTTTACCCAGGTTCGGGCCCTCTTGATGGACGTAAAACCCTAGGTCCTGATGATATGGGTAGTACAAGAGTAGATCTACCACGAGATCAAGGAGGCTAAACCCTAGAAGCTAGCCTATGGTATGATTGTTGTTCCTACGGACTAAAACCCTCCGGTTTATATAGACACTGCAGAGGGCTAGGGTTACACAGAGTCGGTTACAATGGTAGGAAATCTACATATCCGTATCACCAAGCCTGCATTCCACGCAAGGAAAGTCCCTTCCGGACACGGGACGAAGTCTTCTATCTTGTATCTTCATAGTCCAGGAGTCTGGCCGAAGGTATAGTCCGGCTATCCAGACACCCCCTAATCCAGGACTCCCTCAACGGTGTTGAGCTTGCCGGACTACTTGAAGACCCAACATTCTCTGTGGGTATGATTTGCAGGTTTATCGGGGGTGCTATGATTCTGACATATTTGGTCCAGAATTTTGTTTAGGCTGGATAGTTCATCTCTGGCGCCTTTAGAGGGCGGATTTTGCTGACCTGGCCGAGAGCTTCTGAATCCGGCGTTTACCGCCGTGCTCTTCGGGTTGTCTTCTTTATTCCGGCGCTTATTATTTTTGCTGCGTCGTGATTTCCCGTTTCCATCTCTAACTTCGGATGTACTTGGGTCGCTGGTGCTGCATCGGGCTAGCCAACTGTCCTCGCCCGTGCAAAAGCGGGTCATGAGGCTTGTTAATGCTTCCATTGTTCTCGACTTTTCTTGGCCGAGGTGTCTGGCAAGCCATTCGTCTTAGACGATGTGTTTAAAAGCTGCCAAGGCTTCAGTGTCTGGACAGTCGACTATTTGGTTCTTTTTAGTAAGAAACATGTTCCAAAGCTTTCGGGCTAACTCTCCGGGCTGTTGAGTTATATGACTCAAATCGTCCGCATCCGGAGGTCGGACATAAGTCCCTTGAAAATTTGCCCGAAAAGCGTTTTCGAGCTCTTCCCAGCTTCCAATGGAGCTTTCGGGGAGGCTTTTAAGCCAGTGCCGAGCTGGCCCTTTGAGTTTGAGGGATAAATACTTAATGCCGTGGAGATCATCTCCTCGAGACATATGGATATGGAGGATATAGTCCTTAATCAAGACCCCAGGGTCTGTTGTTCCGTCGTATGCCTCTATGTTTACGGGTTCAAATCCCTCTAGAAATTCATGGTCCAGCACCTCCTCGGTGAAACATAGGGGGTGTGCGGCACCCCTGTATCTGGGTGTACCGTGATGTTCGGATGCTTGTTGTGTTGCATCGTATGCTGGAGTGCGCTTGCGTGGTCCATAGATGGATCTGGTTGTGCCGTCCTTTTGATGCGAGCCCTCGCGTGGATCGCGTATTGGCTTATGTGCGGTGTTGTTTGCCGCTCTATGTTGTCCGTGAGGTCGTCTATCCGGCCAGATGGCCATTTTAATTTTTGGTTGCGGGGGATCTAAAGCCTCCTCATCAAATTCAGGTAGCAACTTCTGCTTTGGGTAGCTCTTGGTGGGGCGATTACCATCGTACTTCGTTGCTGTGTTGAGTACTTTACTCCATCTGATTCTGAGTGTGTCTTGCGCAGCCTTGAGCCTTTGCTTCTGCTTTTTCAGACTCCTCGCGGTGGCAACAAGCCTTTGACGTGCATTCTGTTGCTCTGGGTGTCTGTCCAGTGTGATGTCGTCCGGACTATTATCTTTGACAGAGTTGGGTTGTTCGGTTTGATTCTCCGTGTTGCCGTGGTCCAGCGATGGTTCACCCTACTCTAACACTGGGTCTATATGATCATTGTTTCTGCCGAGGCGGGATTTGGGGCGCCGCTTACGCCGCCGCTTTGACTGCTTCTCGAGGGGGCAACCCTTCGTTGCGTCCTTTCATTCCTCATCGTCGTCTTCCTTTGGTGTGTCCACCATGTATACGTCATGTGATGAAGTGGGCATCCAGTGTCCTGTGGGCAGTGGTTCCTGTTCATCTCATGCATCGTCGTCCATACCGTCGATGTCTTCAGAGTCGAAGTCGAGCATGTCGGTTAAGTCATCGACAGTGGCTACTAAGTGGGTGGTGGGTGGGCGGCGAATTTCTTCGTCATCCACATCCCAATCCTGTCGGACATAGTTCGGCCAGGACTCTCCTGACAAGGAGAGAGACTTTAAAGAATTCAGTATGTTGCTGAACGTCGAGTGCTGAAAGATATCCGCGGAGGTGAACTCCATGATTGGCGCCCAGTCGGATTTGATAGGCACGGGCGCAGGCGGTTCGGAGTCCGTGGCCGGGGAAGGATCCGGCAGTTTGGCAACATGGCTCTCTTGAAGGGTAAGGTCCATATTTGGCTCGATCGCCGCTGAGGATATTGCCTCCGTGACGGGGTCTATCCACCCGTCCATGGATGGCGCAACTGGCTCCGAATTGAGGCTCAGAGCGGTTGCGGGTGCGATCTCCTGAATACGGTCCGATGGTAGAGCTAAATCGTACTCATCGTGACCGCGTAGCGCACAAGGCAGGGGCTCGAATCCGTCGAAGATCAAGTCTCCGCGGATATCGGCCGTGTAATTTAAGCTTCCAAACCTGACCTGATGGCCAGGGGTGTAGCTTTCGATCTGCTCCAGATGGCCAAGCGAGTTGGCCCGCAGTGCAAAGCCGCCGAACACAAAGATCTGTCCGGGGAGAAAAGGCTCACCCTGGACTGCATCGCTATCGATGATAGAAGGAGCCATCAAGCCTAACGGCGACGACACAGAGGAACTCTCAATGAAAGCACCAATGTCGGTGTCAAAACCGGCGGATCTCGGGTAGGGGGTCCCGAACTGTGCGTCTAAGGCGGATGGTAACAGGAGGCAGGGGACACGATGTTTTATCCAGGTTCGGGCCCTCTTGATGGAGGTAAAACCCTACGTCCTGCTTGATTTATTGTTGATGATATGAGTATTACAAGAGTTGATCTACCACGAGATCGGAGAGGCTAAACCCTAGAAGCTAGCCTATGGTACGATTGTTGTCGTCCTACGGACTAAAACCCTCTGGTTTATATAGACACCGGAGAAGGTTAGGGTTACACAAGGTCGGTTACAAAGGAGGAGATATCCATATCCGTACTGCCTAGCTTGCCTTCCACGCCAAGTAGAGTCCCATCCGGACACAAGACGAAGTCTTGAATCTTGTATCTTCATAGTCCAACAGTCCGGCCAAAGGATATAGTCCGGCTGTCTGGAGACCCCCTAATCCAGGACTCCCTCAGTAGCCCCTGAACCAGGCTTCAATGACGATGAGTCCGGCGCGCAGTATTGTCTTCGGCATTGCAAGGCGGGTTCCTTCTCCGAATACATCACAGAAGAATTTGAATACGAGGATAGTGTCCGACCCTACAAAATAAGTTCCACATTCCACCGTAGAGAGAATAATATTTTCGCAGATCTAATTTGCTGGCTTGTTTTGGCAGCATGACGTTACGTCATGGCCCGGTGATTATTCGAACCGTTTCTTTTAACGAGCCCCGCACATAACGCGAGGCAGTTTTTCGACACGTCTTGTCAAAGCAGAGATCGTGTCCCCTTATTACGGGATTCTCATCAATACGGGCGTGGGTAACCCAACTACGCCATCAATTGCGGCGCTTGGGGGATAAGCGAGTTTTACCAGGCAAGTGGGGACGCTTAATTTCGTCCGCCCATATAAAGGGATAAGGATTCACCTTTCTATCCACGCCTTCTTCCTCCCTTACCCATCCGTTTTCACATACTCGAGCTCTAGCGCCCAAGTCCGCACTTCCCACCTCGACCTTCTCCAATCATGTCCGGAGTGGGAGGTAGGTGGATGGTCTCTTCCGTCACGGAGGGAGACATCAAGAAACTGAGGAGAGCCGGATAACTACCCGACAACATCGCGCACCGGGTCCCAGATGAGGGGCAGCTCATCCCCACCCCCAGGCCCCATGAGAGGGTAGTATTCCTCACCCATTTCCCCTGCGGACTAGGATTCCCTCTCCATCCCTACGTCCGGGGGCTCATGTTTTATTACGGCCTGGATTTCCACGATCTAGCCCCGAACTTCATCCTGAACATCTCGACGTTTATCGTCGTGTGCGTGGCCTTTCTCCGCATCAAGCCCCACTTCGGCTTATGGCTGAAGACCTTCAATGTCAAGCCGAAGGTGGTGGGCGGCCGCCAGGCGGAGTGTGGAGGCACCATGGTGGGCAAGATGCCCAACGTAACATGGCTCGAGGGCTCCTTTGTGGAAACCATAAAGGGGTGGAAATCGGGGTGGTTCTATATCACCGAGCCGCGCGACCCTGCATGGGCAGCGGCCCCCGAGTTCCGATCTGGCATCCCCACGTGGCTCACCTCCTGGAAAGAGAAGGGCCTGTCCTGGGGTAGTTCGAAAGAGCTGACCGGACCCCAAACATGTATTCAAAACATGGTGGACAAGAAGCTCAAGCTTGTCAACATAGTCCAAGTTATGCTCATCCGTCGGATACTCCCGTGCCAACAACGGGAGTTCAACTTGTGGGAGTTCAATCCAGCGCAGCACCGAACTCTGAACAGGCTCTTCGACACGACACATGAAGACGCCTGGAGGGTGCTGTTAAAAAGTACCGAGGTCCCCCCCTATTACTGAGGATCGTGGATTCAGCGCAACGCGCCAAGCCAGTGCGGTAAGCTGCTTTACCTTTCACAGGATAGTTATTTTTTCTATAGATTGACTCTATGCGGGATCTAAACTCCCGTACCTTTGACAGGACTGGCAGAAGATGGCCGGATAGATCGACTGTCCGGATCCTTTGCCCGAAGGCCCCACAGACGCTCTTCTGGCGAAAATGTTGACTCCGGCCCCTTATACGGTGCCGGAGAAGACCAAGAAGGCCAAGGGAACCCGAAAGAGTTCCCGACGCCAGGCGTTGTCGGACTCACCGTTCGATGACTCTAGAGCGCACTCTTCTCCCGAAGACGAGGAAGAATAATAAGAATATGCTCCCCCACCGACTGGGGGAGACAAGAAAAGGAAGGCCTCCCCAACCGGGGAGGCCGGAGGGTCCAAGAAGGTAAGGACTCTCCTTCCGAACAGTTCCACCGCCGTCGACGAAGGCGAAGACGAGTGGTTGCCTAGGGTCAAGCCCCCGGGGAGATCGTAAGCATACGGATACCAGAGTAACTCATAGGATTCCTTTGTCGCACTGCTTTCCCTAATGCCGAACGCAATTATGCAGGCCACCATGAGCCAGTATCGATGTATCATCGGACGGCTCCTTGGGCTTGTCGGACATGGATAGCAATCCAGTCCCGACCGCCACCTCCCCTCATCCTGCCGACGACGCTGAGGTGTTGTCTCAAGAGGCACCGGATCGAGGGGAGACGGTCCCGGAGGTGCCTCAAGGCAACCTTTCGGACTCCGGGAGCCGAGGGGACGGGGCCCCTGAGAGCTCCGAGTTCGGCCCTCAGCCGAACACCGCGCCAGAACCTCCAGCAGTTCCAGGCTCGGGTAGGCGGCCTCCTTCTAAGAGGGGCAAGACGCCTGTGCCAGTGACCTATGTCCATCCAGAGGCACCGGACAATCTGCTGGAAGCGCTTCGCAGTGCTTCCATCGTCGAGGAGTGTCGGTGTCAAAACCGACGGATCTCGGGTAGGGGGTCCCGAACTATGCGTCTAGGCGGATGGTAACAGGAGGCAGGGGACACAATGTTTTACCCAGGTTCGGGCCCTCTTGATGGAGGTAAAACCCTACGTCCTGCTTGATTAATATTGATGATATGGGTAGTACAAGAGTAGATCTACCATGAGATCAGAGAGGCCAAACCCTAGAAGCTAGCCTATGGTATGATTGTTGTTCATCCTACGGACTAGAACCCTTCGGTTTATATAGACACCGGAGAGGGCTAGGGTTACACATAGTCGGTTACAATGGTAGGAGATCTACATATCCGTATCGCCAAGCTTGCCTTCCACGCCAAGGAAAGTCCCTTCCGGACATGGGACGAAGTCTTCAATCTTGGATCTTCATAGTCCAGGAGTCCGGCCGAAGGTATAGTCCGGCTATCCGGACACCCCCTAATCCAGGACTCCGTCAGTAGCACCTGAACCAGGCTTCAATGACGACGAGTCCGGCGCGTAGATTGTCTTTGGCATTGCAAGGCGGGTTCCTCCTCCAAGTACTTCATAGAAGATTTTGAACACAAAGGTAGTGTCCGGCTATGCAAAATAAGTTTCCACATATTGCCATAGAGAGAATAATATTTACACAAATCTAATATGCTGACGTGTTCCATAGCGTGACATCACACCACAACCAAGTCTTTATTCGAATCGTTTTACTGTCCCACCTCAGCGCGTTTAGCGAGGCGGTTTCCTTGGCACGTCTTGTCAAAGCAGAGATCGTGTCCCCTTATTCCGGGATTCTCATCTATACGGGCGTGGGTAACCCAACCCTACCCGTTGGTATGTTTTCTCGATCAAAGGCGAGTCCCAAACGGTCACGGGGAGGGCCCTTGTTATTCAACCTCTTATAAAGAGACCATGACCTTACTCCTTTCTTTCAATCTCAAACGAGTTCGCCCTTCGCCTCGAGTTCCAACACCCAAAGCTCCAGATTTCAGGCGCTTCGGACCTTCGACAATGTCCGGTTCCGACCTTCGAGGCCGATGGATGCCCTCCTCCGTCACGGAGGAGGACGTGCTGAAGTTGAGAGAGGCCAGGTTCTTGACCGGCGAAATCTCGCATAGGCTGCCTGCTCAAGAGCGGGTCATTCCCACTCCCAAGCCTGGTGAGAGTGTGGTGTTCATGTCTCACTTCCTTCGGGGGCTAGGCTTCCCGACGGATCCCTTTGTGAGGGGGCTCATGTTTTATTATGGGCTGGAATTTCACGACTTAGCTCCGGAGCCCATCCTCCATATTTCCTCATTCATCGTCGTGTGTGAAGCCCTCCTCCGTATTACTCGTCACTTCGGACTATGGCTCAAGACCTTCAAAGTAGAGCCGAAAATGATCGAGGGACGGCACGCGGAGTGTGGATGTGCTTTTATAAGCAAGAATGCTGGTGCTCCATGGCCCGAGGGCTCTTTTCAAGGGGAGTCCAGCTTATGGTAACGAGGGTGGTTTTATATCACAGCTCCCAGGAGCACCAAGTGGGTGGCACTGCCTGCTTTCCGCTCGGGTCCCCCGCCACGACTTGTGTCATGGGTCAATAAGGGGCTGGACTGGGGGTCGGCAAAGGACGTGCCCCTGTTGCAAGGCTGCATCCGAGATCTCCTAGAAAGAGACATCAGTCTGGTCGTGGTGACGCAGTTTATGTTAATTCGCCGAGTTCTGCCCTGCAAATGTCGCCCCTTCCGCCTGTGGGAGTTCAACCCGGAGGGACCACGAGTTGTCCAACATTTTCTTGGCATGACGCCCGTGGAGATGTACAAATTATTCTTCGGACCAAAAGTAGTGTGTCCGGATTCTACGGAGGACGCAGGTCTGAGCTGCAATCGTCCGGATACTCAAGTAAGTAGCCTTGTGCCAGGACTCGCTATCCGTATATTTATCATAAAATTGCCCCTAAAAGAGTTGTCCTTTAAACATGAGTGGATAGCGAAAGCAAAGCTAATCAGGTGTCTGGCCCCCCTCCCCGAGACCACGCCGGGTCCCGTGCTAGTCAGGATGTTGGAGGTTGTGCCTTCAAAGGAAAGCGAGGGAGGGGACAAGGAAGCTACAGCCTCCTCGAAGGAGGTTGTCCGGAAGGGCGGAATCGAAAATTCCTCTCCTCAGGGGAAGAAGAGGACCGCCTCTGAAGACCCGGAGACCATGGCCTCAAAGCGGGGGAAGAAATCTTCACCAGAGGGTCCTGTGCTGGGGGATACTTCGGCCGAATTATGCCCTCAAGGGGCTCAGCCCTCCACCGAGCTGTAAGTAGAGAGGAGTTTTCTTTTTAAGAAATGAGAGAAATCCTTGCTTTATATCTGAGAAAAGTAATCAAAAATTTACCTTGTAGCTCAGACCTTCGCCCTTTTCAACAGAGCTCGTCTTCGGGGATCTTCTTCCAGAGATGATGGAGAGCGGAATGCCTCCCCCTGCTGTACCGCCTTGCGAGGTGGGCGACCCTGAGGTATCGGCGCGGAGGGTTTCTCCGAATCCGGCAGGGCCGGAAGGTAGTCATATGGCCCCCCAAAGCCTTCTGCGTCCGACCTTCGAAAGAGGCCATCGGACGAGTCCGGCGCCGTCTGGTGCGCGGTCAGAGGAGCTGAAGGATCTGCTAGGGTGAGCATCTATCTCAGAGGAGCACCGTGCATTGATGGGTACGGTGATTGAGAGGATTTCATCCGAGGAGAGCGGATTGCACGAGGCCGTCAGGAGTTTGATGACAGGTTTTGAGGTACGCAAAATAATGTACCCTTTTTGCACAGTTGCGCATAAATAAGTGACGGCTCGCAGAGGATCATAATCCCGGGTCTAATATGCCGCCTTCATACGTAGGTGGCGAAGTGTCTGGTGGCAAGCCGGACTGACGAATTTGCCGAGCTAAAGCGGCAACTTGACGTGGCAGATGCCGACATCGCGCTTGTCAACAAGCGGCTTGACGAGGCACAAGGTATGTAATTCCTCCGGCGGCACCTGGTAAGAGGAGCTTTATGCCAGTATCTTACAATGTGTGCGCTTGATGCAGATGGTGCTGCTACCATGGAGAATCTTCGGGCGGAACTTGCCCGAGCCAAGGAGCAAGCCAGGAAAAGTGATGCGGCTGCCGGAAAGGCAATTGAAGAGCTGAAAGCCGAACAGGCTGCTCACTGCCGAATCAAGAAGGAAATGGCCAAGATGGCCGTGAAGCTGAAGAACGCTGCTGACCATTGCAAGCTTCTTGAAAAAGAAGATCGGGCGGAACAGACGGACCTGGAGAAGGTTGTTTCCGATGCCAAGGATGCTCGCTCTGCAATGAGAGCTATGAAGGAGGAGCTGCGTCAGGCCGGAGAGATCGCGGCTGGAAAGTCCTTTATGCTGCGGAGGAAGTTCTGTGATCCTAAACATGCTCCGTTAGACCGGATGTGGAGTACGGCGGACACCTATCTGGATTTGGCAGCGAGTGCCGCAGATGCGGCCGAACAATTCCGAGATCAAGAAGATCACGAAGTGGAAAAGCTCTTTTGGTCGCAGTTCCACAATCCGGAGCGTCCACTGTCATTAGCCGATCGTTTGGCCGAATGGGCCGAGCTAAATAGGTTGTCCGGACTCGCCATGAAGTATGTCATGAGTCATGTGTGGCCAGAGAGGCCAGAGCCAAAAAGTTATTTCAACTTAGTGCAACAGTTCCTTGGTGCGGCGCCGCATATCAATGCGATGAAGAGGTCAGCGTGCATAGAGGGTGCGCGGATGGCTCTTGCCTGTGTGAAGACATACTGGGCGGAAATGGAGGCCACCACTGTTGCATCCCCAGACTCGGATGGAAGCCGGGTACCTGCCGAGCACTATTTTCAGGAAGTTCTGCAAGGCGCTCGTTTAATAGAGACGCAGTGCTCGAAGGATACTATATTCGAATAGCATATATTATTGTAAAACAATATTTTGATAAATTATAGAAGCT
Organism: Triticum urartu; assembly: GCF_003073215.2. NCBI lineage: Eukaryota > Viridiplantae > Streptophyta > Magnoliopsida > Poales > Poaceae > Triticum > Triticum urartu. The sequence continues at coordinate 400,160,225 of NC_053024.1, forward strand.
TTTTATACTTGTGCCTGCAAGTATTATAATACCTCCTGTGCGGCCGTTTAACATATATGTACATATAATCTGAAAGATGGCAGTCGTCGGCGTCAGCCCCCACGCACATAATGCGGTGGTGTTGGCAGAAGGCGCATTTTCACACTTGATCCAACGTCTTGGTCCTACAAAGGAGGTGATAGCGCAACGAACTAGGCAATCAGACTATGATGCTTTATCACTTTCACTTAGCCATAGGAGTTTGACAGTGAGGCTACTTATATAGCCCCTGGTGGCGCCTGCGCTCGCCCGAACTCGGGGCGCGTATGTGCCTGGCCAGGAAGCGGCCCTTCGTTAATGCGGAGGAATCCTAAAGATTCCGGTAAGTCATCGAGTGGTTGACCAGTCTCACGCTATATTATGACAGTCAGTTTTTGGCTTTCTCTACGGAGGTGCTCGCCTGGCCGAACCGGGGCACAATCGCAGTAGTTCTCCTGGTGCCGCCTTAGCCAATAGAGCGGAACGTAAGGTAGCAAAACACAAGAGCCGGGCAAACCCAACATTTGACCAAAGACATGATTCGGAGCTGATGCATATAAGGCCAAACTTGCGACGCCAAACACTCCCTAAGCTATTCGGTCTTTATGAGGGCGGGTGGGATAACGCCCTTAGTAATAAGCCCCTAGTGTCCAGGTACATGCAAAACTCTGACGTGGCCACATGCCAAAATGCCAGCCTCCTCCTTGGTTATACCAAGAAACCAGGGGATGTGTATCAACAAGAGACAGTAAAAAAGGTTTACGCAGGGTCTTAATCTGAAAAGAATCCTTGGAACGGGTCCCTGCTGCACGTATGCGCCTGTGTCTCTGTTGTGCCGTATCCTGGACGGGCGTAGCACGATGTTCATCTGTAAAAGAGAGGAACTTAGTTTAGGAAAGATCGTGCCGAACATGAGTTATACTAAATAAATGAAGTATAAATCGAAATGGGTAAAATTGAGCTTTATTGTCTCTTGTTTTATATGCGCGGAGCCCCTAGTACAGGGGTATACGGCTATTAAGCCTTTATCAATTGTATGTTTATGCCGGACTCGTCTAGCCGTGTCTGTGGTCTTGACGATCTGTTTAGGTGCTTTGGCTGGTGAAGCCGCTTTATTGTGGGGCTGTCAAGGCAGCCGCACTGTCTTCCGCGCGGGGGGGAACACTCAATGTTTTCCCTTTAATGAGATGATACATCGTGGACCGGGCATCTTAAGCGTGAGAGATGCATAATGCGGTATTGCGTTAAAGCGGGCGAAACCTTCGCGTCCCAGCAGTGCTTGATAGCTACTTGAGAATGGGGCGATGTGGAAAGTTAGATGTTCGCGACGGAAGTCATCGGGGGAGCCGAACATAACTTCTAGCCAGAGAGAACCCATGCAACGGGCATCCGGGCTTGGCGTTACCCCTTGAAAGGAGGTTTTGCTATGGCGGATTTTTGATGGGTCTATCCCCATGTTGCGGATTGTGTCCTAGTATAACAGGTTTAGACCACTGCCGCCGTCCATCAGGACATTTGTAAAGTGGAGTCCGCCAATTATTGGATCTAATACCAAGGCAGTCCAGCCTGCGTTTCGGATACTTCTAGAGTAATCCTGATGGTCGAAGGTGATCGGTTTTAACAACCATTGGCGAGACTCCTTTGGGATAGGCCGTATGGCGCGTATCTCTGTTGGTGGCATTTTGTTTGTCACGTGAAGTAAGTTTACTGTTTTGACTTCTTGTGGGAAATCCTTTTGTTTCCTGGTGCTCTGCTTGTGGGGTTCGTCGTCGTCCTCACTTGGTGTGTCGAGCCCCTTGTGTTCGGCGTTGAGTTTGCCGGATTGCTTAAAAACACAACAATCTCTGTGGATATGGTTCGCAGGCTTCCCAGGAGTACTGTGTATTTGACATATCTTGTCCAAGATTTTGTTTAAGTTGGATAGCTCGTCCCTATTATCCTTGAGGGGCAGCTTTCTATGATTCTGCCACGAGCTTTTGAATCCGGCGTTGACCGCCGAGCTCTTTGGGCTGTTTCTCTTATTCCGACGCTGGTCCTTGTTGCGTCGGGGTTTTCCGTTTCCATCCCTAACTTTGGATGTACTTGGGTCGCTGGTGCTACATCTTGCCAACCAGCTGTCCTCTCCTGCGCAAAAGAGGCTCATGAGGCTTGTTAATGCGGCCATTATTCTTGGCTTTTCTTGGACGAGGTGTCTGGCGAGCCATTCATCTCGAACGTTATGCTTAAAAGCTGCTAGGGCTTCGGCGTCCGGACAGTCGACTATCTGACTCTTTTTAGTAAGAAATATGTTCCAGAATTTCCGGGCTGACTCTCCGGGCTGTTGAGTTATGTGACTGAGATCGTCTGCATCCGGAGGCCGGACATAGATACCTTGAAAATTTTCCCGAAAAGCATTCTCAAGCCCTTCCCAACTTCCAATGGTGTTTTCGGGAAGGCTTTTGAGCCAATGTCGGGTTGGCCCTTTAAGCTTGAGGGGTAAGTATTTTATGGCGTGGAGGTCATCTCCTCTGGCCATGTGTGTGTGGAGGATATAATCCTCGATCCAGACCCCAGGGTCTGTTGTTCCTTCATACGCCTCTATGTTTACGGGCTTGAATCCCGCTGGAAATTCATGGTCCAGCACCTCATCGGTGAAACATAGGGGGTGTGCGGCACCCCTGTATTTGGGTGTGCCGTGATGTTCGGATATTTGTTGTGTTGCATTGCTTACTAGAGCTTGCTTTCTTGGCCCGTAGATAGATCTGGCTGGGCCATCTTTTTTATGCGGATCCTTTGGTGGATCGCGTGCCGGCTTGTGTGCGTCGCCGCTTGCCGCTCCATGTTGGCCATGCGGTCGTCTATCCGACTGGGTGGCTTTCCTATTTTTTGATTGCGGGGGCTCTAAGGCCTCCTCGTCAAATTCAGGCAGTAGCTTTCGCTTTGGATAGCTTTTTGTGCGGCGACTGCCACCATATTTGTCTGCGGTGTTGCATACTTTGCTCCATCTGATTCTGAGTGCGTCTTCCGCCGTTTTGAGCTTCCGCTTCTGCTTTTTTAGACTACGCGCAGTGGCGACGAGCCCTTCGTGGAGGTTCTTCTGCTCCATGATCCTATCCGGCATAAGGTCGTCCGGACTGTTGTTCTCGCCGGGGACGGGGTGTTTGGTTTGTTTATCCAAGTTGCCCTGTTCGGACGGTTGCTCGAAGGCATGTTCATCGTCCGCCGGCTCGTCTTGCTCTATGGCTGGGCCTGTATGGCTGCTGTCTCTGTCGAGGCGGGGCTTGGAGCGGCGCTTACGTCGCCGCTTTGATTGCTTTTCGAGTGAACGATCCCTTGTTGCATCCCTGTGTTCCTCGTCGTCGCTTCCTTTGGGTGTGTCCACCATGTATGCATCATGAGATGAGGTGGCTGTCCAGTGCCTTATAGGCGTTGGTTCCTGTTCATCTCCTACATCGTCGTCCATACCATCGATGTCTTCGGAGTCGAAGTCGAGCACGTCGTTTAAATTATCGACAGTGGCTACGAAGTGGGTGGTGGGTGGGCTTTGAATTTATTCATCATCCGTATCCCAACCTTGTTGACCATAGTGCGGCCAGGGCTCTCCTGATAAAGAGAGAGACTTTAGTGAATTCAGAATATCGCCGAAGGGCGAGTGCTGAAAGATGTCCGCGGCGGTGAACTCCATGATCAGCGCCCAATCGGGTTCGATCAGTAGGGGCGCGGAGGGCTCGGAGTCTGGAGAGGAGTCCGGCTTCTTGGAGTCACGGGCTTCGCAGAGAATAGGGCTGGTGTTCAGCTCGATCGCCGTAGATATTGCAGCCCCCGAGGCGGTGTCCAACTACCCATCCTCGATTGGCGCAATTGGCTCCGAATTAAGGGCCAGAGCTGATGCGGGTGCGGCCTCCAGGGCACTGTTCGGCGGTAGAGCTAGATCATGCCCATCGTGACAGTGCGGCGCGCTCGGCTGCGGCTTGAATCCATCGAACATCAAGTCTCTGAGGAAGTCCGCTGTGTAGTTTAAACTTCCAAATCTGACCTGACGGCCAGGGGCGTAGCGTTCGATCTGCTCCAGATGGCCAAGCGAATTGGCCCGCAGTGCAAAGCCGCCAAATACGAAGATCTGTCCGGGGAGAAAAGTCTCACCCTGGATCGCATTGTCGTTGATGATCGGAGGAGCCATCGGGCCTAAAAGTGATGACACAGAGGAACTCTCAATGAAAGCACCAATGTCAGTGTCAAAACCGGCGGATCTCGGGTAGGGGGTCCCGAACTGTGCGTCTAGGCGGATGGTAACAGGAGGCAGGGGACACAATGTTTTACCCAGGTTCGGGCCCTCTTGATGGAGGTAAAACCCTATGTCCTGCTTGATTAATATTGATGATATGGGTAGTACAAGATTAGATCTACCACGAGATCAGAGAGGCTAAACCCTAGAAGCTAGCCTATGGTATGATTGTTGTTCATCCTATGGACTAGAACCCTCCGGTTTATATAGACACCAGGAAGGGCTAGGGTTACATAGAGTCGGTTACAATGGTAGGAGATCTACATATCCGTATCGCCAAGCTTGCCTTCCACGCCAAGGAAAGTCCCTTCCGGACACAGGACGAAGTCTTCAATCTTGTATCTTCATAGTCCAGGAGTCCGGCCGAAGGTATAGTCCGGCTATTCGGACACCCCCTAATCCAGGACTCCCTCAAGGAGCACTGCACTATCATGAGTGTGGTGATCCAGAAGGTTCAGTCCGCCAAGAGCGGATTGACTGAAGCCTGTGCCAGCCTTCTAACATGCTTTGAGGTAAGTGTTTTAAAATGTAGTAGAAATATTACCACATAGACAGTAGCCCCTGATGCTTTGTTCGGTTTTCACAAAAAAAAGCCAAACAGAGGATCAAATAATATCGCAGGAGTCTAAAATAAGTGTGTCAATACGCATATGCAGGCTTCGTTGCTGGTGTCTGCCGCACTGACTGTGGAGGTCGCCGTACTGAAGCTGGACCTCGAGGGGTCCAGGAAAGAGCTTGGCCTTGCCAAGAGGCAGCTTGAGGAGAACAAGGGTAAGTAATACCCCGTCTATAGATATGTATATATAAAAAAGGACGCAATTGCGAAATGACAGGATCATTGTATGTTTGCCAGGGGCCACGACTGAGGTGGCGACCCTGAAGCAAGTGCTAACCAAGGCCGAAGATAAAGCGGCCAAGGAGCGCACCGAGCGAGAGAAGCACGAGGCTCGGGTGGGCGAGGTGCAGCAAGAGCTCCAGGCTCTCGTGGCGAAGCACGAGGCGTTGGAGCTTGAATCAAAGACGCGGGAGTCTGAGGTTGCCGCGGCCCTCGAGAGTGTAAAAAGTGCCAAGGCCGAAGCCCAAAAGGCCCTCCAAGAGATCGACACGATGAAGAAGATAGTGGCGGGGAAGGCTTTCTATATGCAAAACAAGCATGTAAAAGTAAATTACCGATTACTTACCCGAATCCGGAGCTCTCCAGGAGCATTTGTAGATCTGCCCTGCAGTGTGTCTGATGCCGCACAATTTTACCAGGCCGAGGATGGAAGCTCAATGGAGAAGCTGTTCTGGTCTCAGTATGCTGAGGCCGAACACCCAGTGCCAATGAGTGACCAGCTGAAGCAGATGGTCGAGCTAAATAAGGCGGCCGATCGGGCCATGAAGGGCTTTATTATCCGGCTGTGGCCTGGCAACGCCCTTCCGAACAACTTGTTCGGCCTGGTGAGGCGGCTTTTGGATGCCTGCCCGCGGCTAGAGGTCGTCAAGCGATCTGTCTGCATTGAAGGTGCACGCCGGGCTTTCGCCCGTGTGAAATTGAAGTGGGTCAAGCTAGACGCTGTGAAGCTGATCAAGGAAGGGCCGCCACAGGGCAAGGAGCATCGCACCCCCGAAATTTATTATGAGGGTGTCCTGAAGGGTGCCCGTCTTGTAGCGGACGAATGTTCAAAGGATGTAATATTTGAGTGAACTTGCTCGTGTGATCCTGTATGATGAAAGCTTGTTTCATATGCGCTATGCAACACTTGTGTGAATTTAAAATATTACCTTCTGTTTGGCCGTTTATCCAATCTGAGAGATGGCTAGTCCTCGGCTTCTACCCCCATGCCATGAGTGCTGGGGTGTTCGGGATAAACCTGAGCACTCTTGTTCCCATATTTGGGTCCTTTGAGGGAGGTGCTCAGCACAACGAACAAGGCAACCAGACTAATAATGCTTTATCACTCTCACTTAGCCATAGAATTCTATAATTTTAAATTTCGGCGAAGCCCCTGGTATTCGGAAGGCCGAATTCGGGGCGCGATACACGCCTGTAAGCCGGACAGGGCCGGCCCCTCACCCTAAGCGGCATAAGTCTTTAGGGACTCGAAAAACCTCGCCGAACAGAGACCAGTCTCTCGCCTTATCATGACAGTCAGTTATAGCTTTCTCTACTGAGGTGCTAAGCCCGGCAGAACCGGGGCACAATCGTAGTAGTTCTCCTAGCGCTACCTTAGCCGATAGAGCGGAACATAAGGTACCAAAACATAGGAGCCGGGCAAACCCAACATTTGACCAAAGACATGATTCGGAGCTGATGCATATAATGCTATAAGTTCGGGGTGCCGCACACATAGATATATATATATATATATATATATATATATATAACAAGAATGCAATAATAGTCGTAATGTCATGCATTGTTAAAAAGTTGCGTTAAAGCAGAGTGATACAGATAGTGCGACGCAAAGAGTAGGACTATGTCCCTTCCAAGGGCAAGCTGAGGAATGATATTAAATTGAATATTTCACTCGTTATTGTAATCAACCTGGGAATTCCGTGGTATAACGTGGCTGCGTGCCTCCTTGGTTGCTGCATCATGTGTTCGGTAATAGTGCTGCCGGACAGTGTTTCCAGAGATTAAGGTCCTAAAAGAAACAGAAAAATAACCGAACGGGAAGCCCCTAGTGCGGTTTAGGCTGCGTCTTGGGGCGTGCCGCAGTTGTGCCCCCCTCCCCACCTCCCCACCTGTGCCCATGGTATTTATAATGCATAATTATGTACGCGCGACACGAGTTTCACCGTTGGGCTAGGATTGGGGTGGCCGCCGTATTGCTACGCGAGCTCAGATCGCGCCAGGCGGTCTATTTGCCGATTTCCCCGAGCGCGCTTCAAGGTGTCCGGGCTGTGAAGCACCGAACTGGTTGATTCCTTTGAGAGGCTGCTTTGCGTTTCTGCTGTGAGGGCTTCGGTGCACTCTGTGTTTCCATTGACTGTAATAACTCCGCGAGGTACTGGCATCTTGAGCTTGAGGTATGCATAATGCGGTACCGCATTGAATCTAGCAAATGCGGTTCGCCCAAGCAGCGCATGATAACCACTGCGGAACGGGACTATATCGAAGATTAAATCTTCGCTTCGGAAATTATCCGGGGATCCGAAGACCACTTCCAGTGTAATTGAGCCTATGCAATGGGCCTCTGCACCTGGAATGACGCCCTTAAAGGTCGTTTTTGCGGGTTTGATCCTTGAGGGGTCTATACCCATTTTGCGCACTGTGTCCTGATAAAGCAGGTTCAGGCTGCTGCCGCCATCCATAAGGACTCGAGTGAGGTGAAATCCGTCAATGATTGGGTCTAGGACCAGTGCGGCGAATCCGCCATGACGGATACTAGTGGGGTGGTCCCTGCGATCGAAGGTGATCGGGCAGGAGGACCAAGGGTTGAACTTTGGGATGACTGGCTCCAACGCATATACGCCCCTAAGCGCACGCTTCCGCTCCCTCTTGGGGATGTGGGTCGCGTATATCATGTTCACCTGAAAGTGCAACTATCCCTAGGTGGTTTTGGTAATTCATAACAACATATAACTCATTGAGCTAATGCTATTCCAAGATGATTATTTCAGGAAAGCTCAATGATTGGCATGGCATGGATGTGAAAGTGGAACCCTCAAAATGCTAAGGACAAAGGATTGGCTCAAGCTCAAAAGCTCAAGACTCTTCATTTTATATTTTAGTGATCCAAGATCACATTGAGTCCATAGGAAAAGCCAATACTATTAAGGAGGGATGAGGTGTTGCTTAATGAGCCTCTTGCTTCATGTGCTTAGTGATATGCTCCAAAACCCTCAACTACTTTCCCATATCCACATATGACCTAAACTCTAAGCCAAACTCGGTCCTACCGATTCTTCCTATCCGGCGCCACCGAGTTTCACTTGTCATTAGCCACTGCCAAACCCTAGCAATTCGGTTCTACCGATAAGGATCTCGGTCCCACCGAGATGGGGTTGCAAACTCTCTGTTTCCCTTTCGTAACTTTTCGGTCCCACCGAAAGAGTGAATCGGTCCCACCGAGATTGCAATGTAAACTCAGTGTTTCCCCTTTGTAACTTTTCGGTCTCACCGAGTTCCACTCGGTCTCACCGAAAGAGCAAATCGGTCCCACCGAGTTTGCCTGACCAACTCTCTGGTTAGCTAATTACCAAATTCGGTCTCACCGAGTTTGTGTAATCGGTCTCACCGAGATTACGTTATGCCCAAACCCTAACCGAATCGGTCCTACCGAGTTGCATGTCAGTCCCACCGAAAATTCCTAACGGTCACTACGTTTACTATTTCGGTCAGACCGAGTTTATTGATTCGGTCCCACCGAGATTGGAAAACTGTGTAACGGTTGGATTTTGTGTGGAGGCTATATATATCCCTCCACCTCTTTCTCATTCAGGGAGAGAGCCATCAGAACACACACATCATTCCAACTCATTTGTTCTGAGAGAGAACCACCTACTCATGTGTTGAGACCAAGACATTCCATTCCTACCATATGAATCTTGATCTCTAGCCTTCCCAAGTTGCTTTCCACTCAAATCTTCTTTCCACCAAATCCAAATCCTATGAGAGAGAGTTGAGTGTTGGGGAGACTATCATTTGAAGCACAAGAGCAAGGAGTTCATTACCTACACACCATTTGTTACTTCTTGGAGAGTGGTGTCTCCTAGATTGGCTAGGTGTCACTTGGGAGCCTCCGACAAGATTGTGGAGTTGAACCAAGGAGTTTGTAAGGGCAAGGAGATCGCCTACTTCGTGAAGATCTACCGCTAGTGAGGCAAGTCCTTCGTGGGCGATGGCCATGGTGGGATAGACAAGGTTGCTTCTTCGTGGACCCTTTGTGGGTGGTTGCTTCTTCGTGGACCCTTCGTGGGTGGAGCCCTTCGTGGACTCGCGCAACCGTTGCCCTTGGGTGGAGCCCTGTGTGGACTCGCGCAACCGTTACCCTTCGTGGGTTGAAGTCTCCATCAACGTGGATGTAGGATAGCACCACCTATCCGAAGCACGGGAAAAACATCCGTGTCTCCAATAGCGTTTAAATTCTCCAAACCCTTCCCTTTATATTCTTGCAAGTTGCATGCTTTACTTTCCGCTGCCAATATACTCTTTGCATGCTTGCTTGAATTGTATGATGATTGCTTGACTTGTCCTAAAATAGCTAAAATCTGCCAAGAACTAAAATTGGGAAAAGGTTAAATTTTTATTTGGTCAAGTAGTCTAATCACCCCCCCTCTAGACATACTTTCGATCCTACATCACCGTCCGCACTTGCGGGGGAAACCTCTTCTGCCCTCCGGTGTGCGGCTGCCCGGGCTCCTCCTCATCATCTCTATGCGGCCCCTTGTCCTTGTTTTCGGCAATTAACTTGCCGGCCTACTTGAACACCCAACAATCCCTGTTGGTGTGATTGGCTGGCTTGTCTGGGGTGCCGTGTATTTGACACGAGCGATCGAGTATACGGTCCAAGCTGGACAGACCCGGCGTACTTTGTTTGAATGGCTTTTTTCGCTGACCGGGTTTAGAGCCTTTGAATCCGGCATTGACTGCCGTATCCTCAGTATTTTCGCTGTTAATGCGGCGCTTATGCTTGTTGGGACGTGACCTGCTATTGCCGTCCTTGGTATCTGAGGTACCATGGTTCTTTGATATGTTATTACTGTGAGCCAGCCAGCTGTCTTCTCCCGCACAAAAGCGGGTCATGAGCGTCGTGAGAGCTGCCATAGATTTCGGCTTTTCCTGACCAAGGTGCCGGGCTAGCAACTCGTCTCGGATGTTGTGCTTGAAAGCCGCTAAGGCCTCTGCATCCGAACAGTTGATGATTTGATTTTTTATTTATAAGGAAACGAGTCTAGAATTGCCTGGCCGACTCTTCTGGCTGCTGAATTATGTGGCTCAAATGTTCGGCGTCTGGTGGTTGCACATAAGTGCCCTGAAAGTTATCGAGGAATGCGGCTTCCAGATCTTCCCAACAGCTAATGGAGTCCGCTGGCAAGCTGTTAAGCCAATGCCGCGCTGGTCCTTTGAGCTTTAGTGGGAGGTATTTGATGGCGTGTAAGTCATCGCCACGGGCCATGTGGATGTGGAGGAGGAAGTCCTCTATCCATACTGCGGGATCTGTTGTGCCATCGTATGATTCAATATTTATAGGTTTGAAACCTTCTGGAAATTGATGTTCCATTACTTCGTCTGTGAAGCATAGGGGGTGTGCGGCGCCTCTGTATTGGGCTATATTGCGACGCAGCTCGAATGGGTCTTGCCCACTGTGTTTGGCCCGGCCGGATTTGCTTTTACTGTATCCGGCGTGACGTTTGTCGTCTCGCAGAGTGGTGTGCCCTCGTGATCCGTAGATCGATCTTGAATGCTTTGCCTTGTCCTCCAATATGTCTCGCAGGTCTGGCGTATCTCCCCATGCCTTTTTATTTGAATGGTGTTGGGGTGGAGGCTGAGCTTTTGGCTGGAATGCCACTCTATCGCAGCCACGAGGTGGCCGATCAGCCGTATCATATGCTTCTTCCTCCAGTCGGGGTAGTAACCTGCTCCTTGGGTAACTCTTGGAGGGGCGCTCGAGTTTATATTCCTCGGCCGCGAGGACTTCAGTCCATTTGTCAGCAAGCAGATCTTGATCAGCTTGAAGCTGCTGCTGCTTTTTCTTTAGACTATTTGCCGTGGCCATAAGCCGGCGCTTGAAGCGCTCTTGCTCGACGGGATCCTCTGGTACGGCGAATTCATCGTCGCCGAGGCTTGCCTCGTCTTCAAAGGGGGGCATGTGATTGTCATCCTCCTCCTCTCCATCTGCCGCTCTCTCGGGAGAGCTGGCTCTTCCATCCTCCTGCTCCGAATCTTGCTGGAGGGGTTTGTTGTTTTCTTCGGCACTATCCGGACTGTTATTATCTCCTGTGTCAATATCACCACTTTTGCTTTGGCGGGACTTAGAGCGGCGCCGCTGACGTCGATGTTTGGGTTGCTTCTTGGAGGGGTCATCCTCCGCTATCCCGTCGCCATTGCCTTCTTTGGGTGTATCCACCATGTATATGTCATATGACAAGGTGGCTTTCCAGTGCCCTATAGGTGCTGGTTTATGTTCGTCTCCTACATCGTCGTCCATACCATCGATGTCTTTGGAGTCGAAGTCGAGCATGTCGGTTAAATCATCGACAGTGGCTACGAAGTGGGTGGTCGGTGGGCGTCGAATTTCTTTGCCGTCCGCATCCCAATCCTGTTGGCCATAATCCAGCCAGGGCTCTCCTGACAAAGAGAGAGACCTTAGTGAATTCAGAATGTCGCTGAAGGGCTAGTGCTGAAAGATATCCGCGATGGTGAATTCCATGATTGTCGCCCAATCGGATTCGATTGGCAGGGGCGCGGATGGTTCGGAGTCCGGGAAAGAGTCCGGCACCTTGGAGTCACGGGCTGCGCAGAGGGTTAGGCTGGTGTTCGGCTCGATCGCCGTTGAGACTGCAGCCCCTGAGGCGGTGTCTAACCACCCATCCTCGACTGGCGCAGTTGGCTCCGAGCTAAGGGTCGGAGCTGATGCGGGCGCGGCCTCTGGGGTACTGTTCGGCAGCAGAGCTAGGTCATACCCATCGTGACAGTGCGGCGCGCCCGGCTGTGGCTCGAATCCGTCGATGATCAAGTGTCCGCGGATGTCGGCCATGTAGTTCAAACTTCCAAATCTAACCTGATGGACAGGGGCGTAGCTTTCAATCTGCTCCAGATGGCCAAGCGAATTAGCCCGCAGTGCAAAGCCGCCGAATACGAAGATCTATCCGGGGAGAAAAGTCTCACCCTGGACCGCATCGCTATCGATGATAGTAGGAACCATCAAGCCTAATGGCGACGACACAGAGGAACTCTCAATGAAAGAACCAATGTCGGTGTCAAAACCGGCGGATCTCGGGTAGGGGGTCCCAAACTGTGCGTCTAGGCCGGATGGTAACAGGAGGCAGGGGACACGATGTTTGACCCAGGTTCGGGCCCTCTTGATGGAGGTAAAACCCTACGTCATGCTTGATTGATATTGATGATATGGGTAGTACAAGAGTAGATCTACCATGAGATCAGAGAGGCTAAACCCTAGAAGCTAGCCTATGGTATGATTGTATGTTGTGGTTGTTGTCCTACGGACTAAAACCCTTCGGTTTATATAGACACTGGAGAGGGTTAGGGTTACACAAGGTCGGTTACAGAGGAGGAGATATCCATATCCGTATTGCCAAGCTTGCCTTCCATGCCAAGTAGAGTCCCGTCCGGGCACGAGACGAAGTCTTCAATCTTGTATCTTCATAGTCTAACAGTCCGGCCAATGGAGATAGTCCGGCTGTCCGGAGACCCCCTAATCGAGGACTCCCTCACCTGCTGCGATGGACAGAGAACCAGCTTCACCCAATCTAACCCCAACCCCAGCAGATAGTAACTCAGTTCCTGTTGACACAGCACCATCTCCACCATAGTGCTCCCAAACAAGAGCAGTTAGTAAGGCAGCTCCAGTGCCCAAAGTGCCAGTACTACCATGACAAACCCCAAGTCCACCAGTTAGTACACCTATTCCTGTGAAGGAAGCACCACCAGCCAGTCCTAGTTTAGCATCTAGCACATTTGATGTTGTTAAATCCTATGTGCGTATCTTCGCATCATGGAAATATTATACTGAAGATGAAGGAAAATGCCAGTTGCAGGTGTTTGTCTAGGAGTTATGTGTAAGTAACGTTATTCATGGCAATTACTTTGCTTTGTCCCATACATTCTACCTCCATGATGGTTATAATACAGAAAATTTTCCAATTTTTCTCTATAGAGAAGGACCGATTTGGAAACTCGGGATGAGCTAACCTGGGCAAATACCTCTACTATCTTCAAGAATGCTTGGTGGCAGTATCGGAATTACCTAAAGAAAATGCACTTCACTGGCAAATAACCTCATCAAATTCCCTTACGTTCTCCTAAGACACATTTACTAGATGATGACTGGGAATGCCTTGTTCTGTACTGGTCCCGAACCAAGTATGTCGTAAGGTCTATGAGCTCATTTTCTATTTTTAAGTACTATATTCTTGCATCTTACTGTACTCTGTTCATGTAGAACAAGTGCTTAAACCTGAAGAACAACTATTCTCATTTAAGATCCCATTGCTATCATGCATACTGCTTTGCTCTTGTATCACTGTATTTACTCATACAAACTTATTAAACTGAAGGATCCAATCGAAACTCCAATGGCACAACATTTATCTTTACGCATGTTTCTATAACAGGTTTGCTCTTATAAATAGCTCTGTTGATTTCAATTTCAATTGTGTATATAGTTGACTTCTCATATCATGCACATTACTAGCGTCACAACAGAGCCAATAGTGTTGTTGTACATGTAGACCCGTGGTACCCATTTGAAATCTTGTTGTGCCATGTAGTTTCCCATGCTTTGTATTCTTTCACTGCTGCTTTGTCTTGAACTAATATGATTTGAACCGTGTCTCTATTTTAATTTGGCAAGACAATGCAGTGACCATAGGACATAGATATATGTTTGTTTTATGCTTTTATTATGTACTAGTACTTGGCAATAGAAGACTTGGTAGTTTAATCATGTCCACCTTACTAATGAACTGGTTCACCGAAATGAGTTTCATATACTAGTATATGCTAAAACTGTTATGTGTCTGCTTGTTTCTTCTTTTAGAATGCTGACAGAATATTGGGGAAGAGTGCCTTATTAAGCAATGGTAAAGGAAGTAATGCAGATAAGGTTCAGGATAGTGACACATCCTTGTTGGTCTCCAACAAAGCTGACAAAACAGCTAAGGAAGACTATCTCGAAGACAGTGAGACAACCCCAAAGTCCTGTCTTGGTTTAGTGTTCGAGTTAGTGGCCACTACCGCTTGCACAAGCTATTCAAACTCACTGTCTGAATCAGTTTGGTTTCTTGAGTCTCAACTACAAGCTGAAAGACATCAATCAGTTGTGCTACGACAAGAAGCGGAAGGACTGCGGAAGTCCCTGGAGCATTCAGATGCATACTTTCTGGTGCAACAACAAGCGTTGGAGGATTTTAACACAAACAGGACAAAGCTAATAAGATTGCTAAGCTTATTGCCAGCATGGTGGATACCTAGGATAAACTTTCTTGAGCTCTTCTGAAGTTGTTTCAGTTATGGACTTGTTTTGCTGTCGCGTTTATTTGCACTGGTGGCCAATTTAGAGAGCTAGTATATGTAATATGCTGCTTTGTTCCCTATATTTGCACTGGTGGCAAACTCTGATGCTCGATGGATGTAATATGTGTAATAGCCTTAATAGCATAGCGTTAGTTGCTTGCTTATTTATTTCCTTATTGTCTTGTTTAGTTGTTTGCATGTAGTCACTATAGTTCTTTTTCCGCGTTTTTCTAGTGGCCGCAATAACCTATTTTTATAACTAGGCCACAATAACCATAGCAAAACACAGACTGTTGTGACCATGGTCCTGCTACCTGCTGTGGTGACCATGGCCCTCCACGGGCCGTAGGATCCATGGGCCTTCTACGGGTCGTAGGATCCATGGGCCTTCTACAGGCCGTATAATCGTTTTGCCAAACATGGGCCGTACTTTTCGTGGGCCAATAATGGACCGCAAAATGGGATGTAAACGGGCTAGAGTGGAAATCATCTGTTGTATGGCCAGACCATAACGGGCCATTAATAGGCCGTATTTGTTGACGCTATGAAAACAGCCCAACGGGTTAACAGGCCACAAACAGGCCGACTGTAACCACGGGCTGAATTTGGCCCACAAGCGGAACAGGCCAGTAACGGATGTAAGTAATCGAATTCTCGAAATGAGCCCAAGAATAAATGGGGCCTTAGAAGGCCGAAAGTTAACAAGGGCTGGAAATGGTCGATGGACTAATGGGCCATTAATGGATATAAAGCGATACACTGTTCATTACGGGCCAGTTTCACCACAGGCGGTTAATGGGCTAAAAGTTACGAAGGGCCTCATATAGGCCGAAAGACGTCGTGGGCCATACATGGGCCAGAAGTTACAACGGGATGAAATCATACCGGGTGGCCCAGGTGACGCTACTGGGCCTAATACGGATAAGTCGTAACGAGCCATGACTTAGCGGGCTGTAAAAGGGCTATATGCGAACATGTCGTTAACAGGCTTTCCGTGGGCTGGCCCTCTACCTTTTAAAAAAGTCAAAGGGGCTGGACTTTTCACCGGAATGGGCCTTTATTGCGTTGTACCACATGTCATAGGCGCCTTTTGTCCAATGAGTGGATGACATCTTTGCCAAGGGTGAGCCGAGATGTGGTTCCTCTGGCCATTCAGAATTTTACACGTGGAAAATCCCCATTGGTCTGTGCTGTTAACGAGTTATCGGATCCAAACCGGAACCCAATAGCTTAACGGCGACCCGTTACGGTGGATGCACGTGTCGGTTACCCTTGACGAAAGCACTTCTATGACGTGTGATTTATCATAATGGAAGTGGACACTTCCGTGATGATAATTTTGGTAATGTCATGGAACACTTCTACGACAGCACAGGTATGACTATATTGATTCTATCATAAAATCATCATGGATGTACGTGCATGGCAAAAAATGTGACCTACTGTGACAAACATGTATCATCACGGAAGTGTATTTTCTTGTAGTGATGAACTGTGCACTTCAATTTCATCAATACCAGTTTCAACAATACCACTATGAATGACTACATTTGGTTGTCGTATGTTGTAGTTAACACGCCTTTCCATTTTTATTTAACAATAACCAGTGTACTTAGACTAGCATAATAACATTTTGAATGATTGTGTTTGCTTATTGTTAAATGTTAAGCCTATTGTAGTTACCACAAATTTCCACTTGTTTTGCTTTGCTAGCGTGCTTAAACCTGCACATTGAAGCTATCTTTTGGAGATTATTTTGTCTGCCATGGATATATTTGGTTGATGTTTAGCCTGTTGTTCTTAACATGCCTCTCGATGTACTTACACAGGATAATTTTGGGAACGACTGTTGTTTTCTATCGCGGTTAGTTTCATCCCATGGCTTATGTATACTCACTGTTCAGGATATCGGTAGCTGGTACCATATATGCCGGGGGCTGATAAGGGACTAATTGTTGAATCGGACTTTTAACTGAGTATATCTGTAACCCCTTTCTCATTAGGTTAACTAGGGACATACGTAATAAATCTAAGGCTACATAGCAACTTGCACTGTACTGAATGTATAAATATGCAATCCTAGAATACATAGCAACAAGGAAGAGTGTTACCTTAATGTTCTGAAGATGTCTAGATATACGTAGAAGAGACAATAACAACAACAACAACAACAACAACAACAACAACAACAGCAGCAGCAGCAGCAGCAGCAACAACAACAACAACAACAACAACAACAACACAACCCTGTTTGGATACTCTAACTTAGCTCATGACTAACCCTAAACTAACTCTAGCCAAAGAGGTGTTGGATGACAAGGTTAGATTGACAATAAATGCACTAGGAGAATGAGCTCCAATTAGCAGCTCTTGGGTGGGATAGTTTTTTTGGGCGGGTTAGATGCAACTAGCTCAAACTAGCCCTCATGTTTGGATATACTTTAGGGCTATTTGAGCCCAAAATAGCTCAAACTAACACTAACCATTGATCCAAACAGGGCCACCACAGCAGTTAATCAACCGATAATTTGTAAAAATGCAATAAGCTCCCCCGGGCCCATAATATAAGATGTTGATTCATCCAATATGTGACTATATTGTGCAATTGTTGTTTAGCTTCTAATATTAACTTGGTGCTTTTAGGTACATATGTCATTGGTAAAGATTAGTGCTTCGACCCTTTCTGCGTATGGGGCAATGAGATATTGATGAACCAACATCAGGTGAGGAAGCTGATAAAGATTGTTAGTAAAATGGGTCAAAATATGGCAATTAAACTATTTTTTCACACTTTATAGAAGACAAAAGCGAACTATAAGATGGTAAGTAAGAACTCTACATCCATTCTTTTATTGCCCATAATGAGTTGTGTTAGATGACAATGTCTGGATCTTTTTCCTTTGAAGTGGTACCCAAAGCAGTTTACTCAAGGTTACCTCTCAAACTACATGGTTGGTGGGCATGCAAAGGTTAAAGTATTTCTACCATAACATGATGATTATATAGATGTGTTCATGAAAACAGTGAAGGATGGGTGGTCGGCCATCACAAGGGGTTGGACTAGAGTCGTGCGTGCCTTCTACATGGAGGAGGGCACAATATAGGCATTCCGCTTCACCTTGTTTAGCAACCAAAATGTATTTCGCCTCTTTCTTTATCATCTTTAATAGTACAATTATACGACTGTGGTTCATCATTCTTTATTTGGTGCTTATGTAATTCTTGAACATATGTACCTATGAATCGAATAATGGATTGGTTGTTTGAACCTGATGGATATGAATAAGCAATAGCATACTTCCAAATTCAAATCCGGTACAATTTGAAATAGCAGAAATTAAATTACAATGAACTTATGCTCTGCAGGTCGTTACGGCGCGCACGGTCAGTAAAACACAAATGTTTGTGATATACACCATAATCTAACACGGTTCACATAGAGGAAACGTGTGCGAGCATGCACATAGTTGCCGTTTGCAAAGCGTGTGCGATGTCAGAAAATATCACAAACGGTGCGGGCAAACTAAACGTTTGTGATAATTGCCTTATCATACACGATTTGCAACCATGAACTGTTTCTGATGTGGTACGCATCGTAAACGTTGCACCATAGAATAGCGTGTGCGATAGTTATCATGTAAGGTGATGTTACGACGGTCCGACGTTTCCTAATCCTATCTGGGACTCCTACGATGATTAGCTAATCTTCTTAATTAGTTATCACATATGGTTTTGGAAAAAGTGAATGTGTGTAATT
This sequence comes from Triticum urartu, assembly GCF_003073215.2. Classification (NCBI taxonomy): domain Eukaryota; kingdom Viridiplantae; phylum Streptophyta; class Magnoliopsida; order Poales; family Poaceae; genus Triticum; species Triticum urartu. The sequence goes on from NC_053024.1 coordinate 400,178,447, forward strand.
GTCTGCTTATCATACATGTTCTATAATCATGAACCATTTGTGATGGGTCACGCATCGTAAACGTAGCACCAGAGAATACCGACTGTGATGGCAATGCGATCACAAATGAGTTGCAAGGATGGAGCGTTTGGGATATTCGAGATATCAGAAACAGTTTTATAGGGAAAACTGTATGCATCAAGCCTCCCTATCCCCGACGGTTTCTGGGTCGTGTGGGAAGGACCTCCTATTGTACACACACACACACACATACACACACACTTGGCGACGGTTCAAAACGTCGTTGCAGAAAGGGGTTAAAAATCATTTGTATAGCACCTCGATGTACCTATGATACCCCGAACAAACCCTTCAAAGGATTTTATTCATAGTGACAAGTGACAATCAATTTCAGCATGTACTATAAATTACCGATTTCCACTTACCAAGAGTGCTTCACTCCCTGGCAACGGCGCCAGAAAAGAGTCTTGATGACCCAAAAGTATAGGGGATCAATTGTAGTCCTTTCGGTAAGTAAGAGTGTCGAACCCAATGAGGAGCAGAAGGAAATTACATGTGGTTTTTAGCAAGTTAATTTCTGCAAGCACTGAAATTGTCGGTAACAGGTAGTTTGATAGCAATATAATTTGTAACGGACAAGTAACGGTAATGGTAAATAAAGTGTAGCAAGGTACACCAATCCTTTTTGTAGCAAAGGACATGCCAGAACAGTCTCTTATAATAAGCAAAGCGTTCTGGAGGGTACACGGGAATTTCATCTAGTCACTTTCATCATGGTGGTTTGATCGTGTTTGATACTTTGATAATTTGATATGTGGGTGGACTGGTGCTTGCGTGTTGTTCTTACTTGAACATGCCTCCCACTTATGATTAACCCCCTCGCAAGCATCCGCAACTATGAGAAAAGTATTAAGACAAAATCTAACCATAGAATTAAACATATGGATCCAAATCAGTCCCTTATGTAGTGCATAAACTAGGGTTTAAGCTTCTGTCACTCTAGCAACCCATCATCTAATAACTACTCCAAAATGCATTCCCTTAGGCCCAAGGATGGTGAAGTATCATGTAATTTACACTCACATAACACCACTAAGGGAATCACAACATACATATCAGCAAAATATCGAACACATATCAAGTTCACATGATTACTCGCAACGTGACTTCTCCCGTGATCTCAAGAACAAAGGTAACTACTCACAAGTGATATTCATGGTCAAGATCAGAGTGGTATTAAATAGCATAATGGATCTGAACATATAATATTCCACCAAATAAACCATATAGTAGTCAACTATAATATGTAATCAACACTACAAGTCACCCACAGGTACCAATCTGAGGTTCCGGTACAAAGATAGAACACAAGAGATGAACTAGGGTTTTAGATGAGATGGTGTTGTTGAAGATGTTGATGGATATTGGCCTCCCAAAGATGAGAGGGTTGTTGGTGATAACGATGGCTTCGATTTCCACCTCCGAGAGGGAAGTTCCCCCGGCAAAATCGCTCCACCGGAGGGCAAAAGTACAACTACCCAAGTTTTGCCTCGGGATGGTGGCGCTCTATCCCAAAAGTCCTCCTTTTATTTTTTTTTCATATATCAGAAGATGGGCACCGGAGAGGTGGGCTGGGCTGCCCACCACCCACTAGGGCGTGCCTGGTGGGCCTGGCGCGCCTGATACGTCCATTTTGCATCATGCTTTTATATTGATATTTATTGCATTATGGACTGTTATTACACATTATGTCATAATACTTATGCCTATTCTCTCTTATTTTACAAGGTTTACATGAAGAGGGGGAACGCCGGCAGCTGGAATTCTGGGCTGGAAGAGGAGCAAATATTATAGACCTATTCTGCACAGCTCCAAAAGTCCTGAAACTTCACGGAAGTTATTTTCAGAATATATAAAAAATACTGAGCGAAGAAAGCACTAGAGGGGGCCACCCACTAGCCACGAGGGTGGGGGCGCGCCCTACCCCCCTGGGCGCGCCCCTGCCTCGTGGGCCCCCTGGTGGCCCTCCGATGCCCATCTTTGGCTATATGGAGTCTTTCGTACGAGAAAAAACCATAATCAAGCTTACGGGACAAAACTCCGCCGCCACAAGGCGGAACCAATATAGGGCTCCAGTGGAGCTGTTCTGCCGGGGAAACTTCCCTCCGGGAGGGGAAAACATCACCATCATCATCACCAACGATCCGCTCATTGGGAGGGGGTCAATCTCCATCAACATCTTCACCAGCACCATCTCATCTCAAACCCTAGTTCATCTCTTGTATCCAACCCACAGATTGGTACCTGTGGGCTACCTGTACTGTTGATTACTCCTTGTAGTTGATGCTAGTTGGTTTATTTGGTGGAAGATCATATGTTCAGATCCATTATGCATATTAATACCCCTCTGATTATGAACATGAGTAGTTATGTTTGTTCCTGAGGACATGGGAGAAGTCTTGCTATTAGTAGTCATGTGAATTTGGTAGATATTTTGATGATATGTATGTTGTCATCCCTCTAGTGGTGTCATGTGAACGTCGACTACATGAAACTTCCCCATTGTTTGGGCCTAGAGGGAGGCATTGGGAAGTAATAAGTAGATGATGGGTTGCTAGACTGACAGAAGCTTAAACCCTAGTTTATGCGTTGCTTCGTAAGGGGCTGATTTGGATCCATATGTTTCATGCTATGGTTAGGTTTACCTTAATACTTCTGTTGTAGTTGCGGATGCTTGCAATAGGGGTTAATCATAAGTGGGATGCTTGTCCAAGTAAGGACAATACCCAAGCACCGGTCCACCCACGGATCAAATTATCAAATTACCGAACGTGAATCATATGAACATGATGAAAACTAGCTTGACGATAATTCCCATGTGTCCTCGGGAGTGCTTTCCTTCATATAAAACTTTGTACAGGCTTGTCCTTTGCTACAAAATGGATTGAGCCATCCTGCTGCACCTTATTTACTTTTATTACTTGCTACGCGTTACCAATTACCTTATCACAAAACTATCTGTTACCGATAATTTTTGTGCTTGCAGAGAATACCTTGCTGAAAACCGCTTATCATTTCCTTCTGCTCCTCGTTGGGTTCGACACTTTTACTTATCGAAAGTACTACGATAGAGCCCTATACTTGTGGGTCATCAAGACTCTTTTCTAGCGTCGTTGCCAGGGAGTGAAGCGCCTTTGGTAGGTGGAATTTGGTAAGGAAAAATTTATATACTGTGCTGAAATTTACTGCCACTTGTTACTATGGAACATAATCCTTTGAGGGGTTTGTTCGGTGTATATTCACCTCGTCCGGAACCACAATTAGTTACCCCTCAACCTACTGAACCTACTGAAAATGTTTACTTTGAAAGTCCTTCGGGTATGATAGAGAAACTGCTAGCTAATCCTTTTGCAGGAGATGGAACATTGCATCCCGATTTGCACTTAATCTATGTGGATGAAGTTTGTGGATTATTTAACCGATGATGTTATCAAGAAGAAGGTCTTCCCTTTATCTTTGAAGGGAGATACATTGACATGGTATAGGCTATGTGATGATATGGGATCATGGGACTATAAGCGATTGAAATTGGAATTTCACCAGAAGTTTTATTCTATGCATCTTGTTCATCGTGATCGTAATTATATATATAATTTTTGGCCTCGCGAAGGAGAAAGCATCACTCAAGATTGGGGGAGGCTTAAGTCAATGTTATATTCATGCCCCAATCATGAGCTCTCAAGAGAAATGATTATTCAAAAAATTTATGATCGGCTTTTTGAAAACAATCGCTCCATGCTCGATACTTCTTGTACTGGTACTTTTATGATGAAGACTATTGAATTCAGATGGGATTTATTAGAGATGATTAAATGCAACTTTGAAGATTGGGATCTCGATGAAGGTAAGGAGTCAGGTATGACACCTAAGTTTGATTGTGTTAAATCTTTTATGGATACTGATGTTTTTTGTAAGTTTAGCACTAAATATGGACTTGACTCTGAGATAGTAGCTTCTTTATGTGAATATTTTGCTACTCATGTTGATCTCCCTAAGGAGAAGTGGTTTAAATATAATTCTCCCATTGAAACCAAAGTAGTTGCACCTATTAAAGTTGAAGAAAAAACTAACACTTATGATGATCTTGTTGTTCCCACTGCTTATGTTGAGAAACCACCTTTCCCTGTTAGAATTAAGGATCATGCTAAAGCTTCAACTGTAGTCAACAAGAGTAACATTAGGACACACAAACCCCCTGAGCAAATTAAAGTTGAACCTAATATTGCTATGGTTAAAGATCTCTTGGCCGATAATATTGATGGGCAGGTTATTTATTTCTATGAAGAAACTGCTAGAATTGCTAAGCCTGGTGCTAAGGATAAACATAGACCTGTTATAGGCATGCCTGTTATTTCTGTTAAAATAGGAGATCATTGTTATCATGGCTTATGTGATATGGCTGCTAGTGCTAGTGCAATACCTCATACCTTATACAAAGGAATTATGCATGATATTGCACCTGCTGAGATACAAGATATCGATGTTACAATTAAGCTTGCCAATAGAGATACTATCTCACCGATTGGGATTGTTAGAGATGTTAAAGTCTTGTGTGGGAAGGTTAAATATCCTGCTGAGTTTCTTGTTCTTGGTTCCCCACAAGATAGCTTTTGTCCCATTATATTTGGTAGACCCTTCTTAAATACTATTAATTCTAGGATAGACTGCGAAAAGGATGTTGTTACTATTGGTTTGGGTGATATGTCTCATGAGTTTAACTTCTCTAAATTTCATAGACATCCCCGTGATGAGGAATTACCTAGTAAGGATGAAATTATTGGTCTTGCTTCTATTGCTGTACCTCCTAATGATCCTTTAGAACAATATTTGCTCGACCATGAAAACGATATGTTCATGAATGAAAGAAAGGAAAGAGATGAAGTATTCTTTAAACAAGGACATATTCTGAAACACAACTTGCCTATTGAAATCCTAGGGGATCCTCCTCCACCCAAGGGTGATCCCGTGTTTGAGCTTAAACCGTTACCTGATACTCTTAAATATGCATATCTTGATGAAAATTAGATATATCCTGTTATTATTAGTGCTAACCTTTCAGAGCATGAAGAAAAGAAATTATTGAAAACTCTGAAGAAGCACTGTGCTGCTATTGGATATACTCTTGATGATCTTAAGGGCATTAGTCCCACTCTATGTCAACACAAAATAAATTTGGAGAAGGATGCCAAACCAGTTATTGATCACCAACGACGGCTAAATCCTAAGATGAAAGAAGTGGTAAGAAAGGAAGTATTAAAACTCCTTGAAGTAGGTATAATTTATCCCGTTGCTGATAGTCAGTGGGTAAGTCCTGTCCATTGTGTCCCTAAGAAGGGAGGTATTACCATTGTTCCTAATGATAAAGATGAATTGATCCCACAAAGAATTATCACAGGTTATAGGATGGTAATTGATTTCCACAAATTAAATAAAGCTACTAAAAAAGATCACTACCCTTTGCCTTTCATTGATCAAATGCTAGAAAGATTATCTAAACATACACATTTTTGCTTTCTAGATGGTTACTCTGGTTTCTCTCAAATACCTGTGTCAGCTGATGATCAAGCAAAGACCACTTTTACTTGCCCTTTCGGTACCTTTGCTTATAGACGTATGCCTTTTGGTTTATGTAATGCACCTGCTACCTTTCAAAGATGCATGGCTATATTCTCTGACTTTTGTGAAAAGATTTTTGAGGTTTTCATGGATGATTTCTCCATTTATGGATCCTCTTTTGTTGATTGCTTGAGCAACCTTGATCGTGTTTTGCAGAGATGTGAAGAAACTAATCTTGTCTTGAATTGGGAGAAGTGCCACTTTATCGTTAATGAAGGTATTGTCTTGGGGCATCAAATTTCTGAAAGAGGTATTGAAGTTGACAAAGCTAAAGTTGATGCTATTGAAAAGATGTCGTGTCCCAAGGACATCAAAGGTATAAGAAGTTTTCTGGGTCATGCCGGTTTTTATAGGAGATTCATTAAGGACTTCTCAAAAAATTCTCGGCCCCTGACTAACCTATTACAAAAAGATATTCATTTTGTCTTTGATGATGATTGTGTAGAAGCATTTGAAATACTTAAGAGAGCTTTTATTTCTGCATCTATTGTTCAGCCACCTGATTGGAATTTACCCTTTGAAATTATGTGTGATGCTAGTGATTATGCTGTATGTGTTGTTCTAGGGCAAAGAGTTGGTAAGAAATTGAATGTTATATAGTATGCTAGTAAAACTCTAGACAATGCCTAGAGAAATTATGCTACTACCGAAAAGGAATTCTTAGCAGTTGTATTTGCTTGTGATAAGTTCAGACCTTATATTGTTGATTCCAAAGTAACTATTCACACTGATCATGCTGCTATTAAATACCTTGTGGAAAAGAAAGATGCTAAACCTAGAATTATTAGATGGGTTCTCTTGCTACAAGAATTTGATTTGCATATTATTGATAGAAAGGGAGCTGAGAACCCCGTTGCAGACAACTTGTCTATGTTAGAGAATGTTCTTGATGACCCACTACCTATTGATGATAGCTTTCCTGATGAACAATTAAATGTCATAAATGCTTCTCGTACTGCTCCGTGGTATGCTGATTATGCTAATACATTGTTGCTAAATTTATACCACCTAGTTTCACATACCAGCAAAAGAAAAGGTTCTTTTATGATTTAAGGCATTACTTCTGGGACGACCCACATCTTTATAAAGAAGGAGTAGATGGTGTTATTAGACGTTGTGTACCTGAGTATGAACAGGAACATATCCTACACAAGTGTCACTCCGAAGCCTATGGAGGACACCATGCTGGAGATAGAACTGCACACAAGGTATTGCAATCCGATTTTTATTGGCCTACTCTCTTCAAGGCTGCCTGTAAGTTTGTCTTGTCTTGTGATGAATGTCAAAGAATTGGTAATATTAGTAGACGTCAAGAAATGCCTATGAATTATTCACTTGTTATTGAACCATTTGATGTTTGGGGCTTTGATTATATGGGACCTTTCCTTCTTCTAATGGGTATACACATATTTTAGTTGTTGTTGATTACGTTACTAAGTGGGTAGAGGTTATTCCAACTAGTAGTGCTGATCATAACACCTCTATTATGATGCTTAAAGAAGTTATTTTTCCGAGGTTTGGAGTCCCTAGATATTTAATGACTGATGGTGGTTCACACTTTATTCATGGTGCCTTTCGTAAAAAACTTGCTAAGTATGATGTTAATCATAGAATTGCATCTCCTTATCACCCGCAGTCTAGTGGTCAAGTAGAGTTGAGTAATAGAGAGCTCAAATTAATTTTGCAAAAGACTGTTAATAGATCTAGAAAAATTGGTCCAAGAAACTTGATGATGCATTATGGGCTTATAGAACTGCATACAAAAATCCTATGGGTATGTCTCCGTATGAAATGGTTTATGGCAAAGCATTTCACTTACCTATTGAGCTAGAACATAAGGCATATTGGGCCATTAAAGAGCTCAGTTATGATTTCAAACTTGCCGGTGAGAATAGGTTATTTGACATTAGCTCACTTGATGAATGGAGAACCCAAGCCTATGAAAATGCCAAGTTGTTTAAAGAAAAAGTTAAAAGATGGCATGACAAAAGGATACAAAAACGTGAGTTCAATGTAGGTGATTATGTATTGCTATACAACTCTCGTTTAAGATTTTTTGCAGGCAAACTCCTCTCCAAATGGGAAGGTCCTTACGTCATCGAGGAGGTCTATTGTTCCGATGCCTTAAAAATCAACAACTTCGAATGCACAAATCCAAAGGTGGTGAACGGTCAAAGAATCAAACATTATATCTCTAGTAACCCTATAAATGTTGAAACTAATGTTATTGAAACCGTAACCCCGGAGGAATACATAGGGAACACTTTCCAGAATGTTTTAGACTCCGAAAAGGAATAAGTACGTGGTACGGTAAGTAAACCGACTCCAAAACAGTTTTAATGGCAATTTTTCTCGGTTTTGGAATATTTAAGAAAATAGGAAAATAAGAAGCATACCGGAAAGGACACGAGGCTTCCACGAGGGTGGATGGCGCGCCCTACCCCCCTGGGCGCGCCCCCTGCCTCATGGGCACCTCGTGTGCTCTCCAGACTCCGTTTTCTTGCACGATACTACTTTTGGTTGGTAAAAATTCATTATATAATCTTCCGAAGGTTTTGACCACCGTATCACGCAAAAATCTCATGTTCTTGTTTCGAGTTGTTTTCTGCCAGGGTTGTCAAGGCCAAGCATCATGTTGTCTCCTCCTCCTCCAACAATGAGGGCAACGATGCTTGGCTAATGAATATAGAGTTGAATAGAGAAGAACCCGGAGAGATCAACAGGGATGATGGGATCAGGAAGGCCACGGGGCATCAAGTTCCGGCAGTAGCAAAAGAAGACATCCTTCCACCTCACCACAATCTCTTTACCCCAACGGAGATTGAAGCTTTCAAGATGATTGATTTAGCTCGCATTCAAAAAAAGTATCTCACAAGTGAAAATATTTTGTTGAAGGAGCATACCATCGCACTCAAGGGCATTATACGCAAATTGGAGGATCTCCTACGCTCGATGTGCGACTATCCATCATCACCAACACCTTCTTCACAAACAAAAGAGATATAATCACATTGGGTATGGGCACTCCCCTTGGCAACTGCTAAGCTTGGGGGAGTGCCCCGATATCGTATCCCCATCACTTTTACCTTGACCGTTTTTCTTAGTTTGATCCTTTTGATAATATCTTGATCTAGTAGAATAAAGTTTTAGTATGATCTAGTTGTGAGTTTTGCTTTATGATCCTTCTATGTAATCGTGTCCGTGAGCTATATATAATAAAGATTAGTGTTGAGTCAAGGGCTTGATTACCTTGCTATGATCTTGAGGGAATAAAATAAAAGAGATGAAATAAAAAGAAATAAAGAGATCATATGGATCTTATGGAGAGTAATGAGCTCACATATAAAGAGTATGATGAATAAAAGTTGTTGAGAGTTGACAAACATAGTTTTGGTCATTGTTGCAATTAATAGGAAGTAATAAAGAAAGAGAGGTCTTCACATATAAATATACTATCTTGGACATCTTTTATGATTGTGAGCACTAATTAAAGTATGATATGCTAAAGAGCTGACGTTGGACAAGGAAGACAACGTAATGGGTTGTGTTTTCTTACATATGAGATAAACTATATTGTCATGGATCATCCAACATATTGAGCTTGCCTTTCCCTCTCATGCTAGCCAAGTTCTTTGCACCAAGTAGAAATACTACTTGTGCTTCCAAATATGCTTAAAACCCAGTTTTGCCATGAGAGTCCACCATACCTACCTATGGATTGAGTAAGATCCATCAAGCAAGTTGTCATCGGTGCAAGCAATAAAAATTGCTCTCTAAATATGTACGATTTATTAATGTGGAGAAAATAAGCTTTATACGATCTTATGATGTGGAAGAAATAAAAGTGACGGACTGCATAATAAAGGTCCATATCACAAGTGGCAATATAAAGTGACGTTCTTTTGCATTAAGACCATGCAAGACCTATAGATGCAGTAGAGAGAGTTGGTGTCGCATGGTCGTTTGTCTCCATCGCCTCCCTGTGGCTCAACCAAGGTTCAAGCAGATGCAACTGGTGACATGTATAAATCAGTAAATATCACTGAAAATCATATTTGAACAACATGTTTTATACCAACATTGTAGACTGATGTATATTAATAAAAGAAAAACAATAGTGAGGCTTAAAAATGGCAAGCAGAAAAGGTATGACCAAAGTGCTACCTTGTGATTTCGCTGTAGATGCTAAATCGTATCTATGGATCAAGCAGCTAACCTTCCAAGAGCCAATAACTATCTAAGTACATTATAGTTTTTTAAGATAAATGAATTCACCATCAGTATTGAGCATCACATGAATATATACATGGAAGACATGGAGACACAAAGGTTCCCTATTGACAAATCGATTTGGTATGCCTAACTGTAGAATCAGAGAGAGGAAAGAAAACTGTGTAGAAGATATTTTGCCCCAACAGATAGTGTTGGATATAAGCTCCTAAACGATGTAGGAGTCCATAAGGATGTAGAGGACAATGGGGATTACCTTGTGCAGTGGCGGGAGATCCTCATGGGTAGATGATGCTGAGGACAACCTTGATCGCAGGGTGGGCGACACCACGGCGGCTTATCCTGAACGGCGGCAGACATGGTGAGGATGATATCACGCACTCACGTGGATGGTGAATACAACCACTGTAAATGGGAAGCCAGTAGAAATAGGCAATTATGATGAAGAAGATCAAAGCACATGGATGATGGAATTGGAGCGGAGAAGATGGAGGAGGTGGAGAGTCTGAGAAAGCGGATCTGTTTGTCCCTGGAAATAAAAGAAGCTGGGGTGGAAAAGAGAGGAATCGGTGCTATGGGGGCTTTTGGGGAAAGATCATCCAAGTAGTGCGATGGAAAATCCTTTGGGAAAAATATACCTTGTTTGTTATAGAAGATGGAAGAGAAAACATGACATGGGACAGCTGCAGACTAAACAAATTCTGTATCAAACAATTTGCTGGATTTTTTTCCTAAGGTGGCATGTGGGGCATAGATGATGAGGTGGATGGGTTGCATGTCAAGAGAATTAGTGCAGTGGGGATCAACTATTTAGGTATTATAGATATAAAATAACAACTTTATTTTGCCTCTAGGGCATATTTCCTTCAGTCTCCCACTTGCACAAGAGTCAATAATCTAGTTCACATCGCCATGTGATTTAAAACCAATAGTTCATATCTTTATGTGATTAACAGCCGAAGTTCACATAGCCATGTGACCAACACCCAAACGGTTTACTAGTCAATAATCTAGTTCACATCGCTATGTGATTAACACCCAAAGAGTACTACGGTGTAATCATGTTTTGCTTGTGAGAGAAGTTTAGTTGAAGGGTCTACCACATTCAAATCCATAAGTATTTTGCAAATTTCTATGTCTACAATGCTCTGCATGGAGCTACTCTAGCTAATTGCTCCTACGTTCAATATGTTGGGAAATGTAGCATGCAATTTCAAAAAAATGCCTACGCTTGCACAAGACCTATCTAGGAGATGCATAGCAACGAGAGGGGGAGAGTGTGTCTACATACCCTCGTAGACCAAAAGAGGATGCGTTTGACAAGGCGGTTGATGTAGTCGAACTTCTTCTTGTTCCGACCGATCAAGCACCGAACGTACGGCGCCTCCGAGTTCTGCACACGTTCAACTCGATGACGTCCCTCAAACTCTTGATCCAGCAAAGTGTCAAGGAAATAGATGAGTTCCATCAGCACGACGGCATGGTGACGGTGATGTTGAAGTGATCCACGCAGGGCTTCGCCTAAGCACCATGAAAATATGACTGAGGGTGTAATCTATGGAGGGAGGTGCCGCACACGGCTAACAGAAGTTGATGTGTGTTCTAGGTGCCTCCCCCCTCATATATATAGGTGGGAGGGAGAGGGGCAGCCAAGGCAGCGCCCAAGTAGGAAGAATCCTACTTGGGGGCCATGTCCAATTCGGCCCCACTTTCCATTTTCAATGGAGGGGGAAGGAAGGAGGAGGGAGGAGGGAAGGAAGGGGGAGGCCGATTCCCTCCCCTTCCTTCTCTCTTTCCCCCTTTCCTTTCCCCTCTGGTGCGGCCCATATGGGGTGTGTAGCAGCCCCTGCTGGCTGCTGTGTTTCCCCTCTTGGCCCATTAGGCCCATATCTTTGCTGGGGGTGTGTGCTCGGAACCCTTTTCTAGTGACCTGATATGTACCCGGTACCCCCGAAACACTTCCGGCGTCCGAATACCATCGTCCTATATATCAATCTTTATCTCTTGACCATTTCGAGACTCCTAGTCATGTACGTGATCTCATCCGAGACTCTGAACAACATTCGGTCACCAAATGACATAACTTATATAATACAAAGTCGTCATCGAACGTTAAGCGTGCGGACCCTACGGGTTCGAGAACTATATAGACATGACCGAGACACCTCTCCGGTCAATAACCAATAGCGAAACCTAGATGCTTGATAACCCACAAGTATAGGGGATCGTTTGTAGCCTTCTTCTATAAATAAGAGTGTCGAACCCAACGAGGAGCTAAACACATAACAAATGTTCCCTCAAGTTCTATCGACCACTGATACAACTCTACGCACACTTGACATCTGCTTTACCGAAAACAAGTATGAAACTAGTTTGTAGGTGTGATGCTAGAATTACTTTGCAAGAATAAAACTTGAAGTACTTTGCAAGATAATAAAAGTTAGGTGTTTAGTAAATGAGTTTTTGTCAAATAGAAAGTTATTTGTCCGTAGGCAATCGATAACAAGTACCGGTAATCATTCTTGCAACTTTATATGAGGAAGAGGCAAGAGCTAACATACTTTCTCTACTTGGATTATATGCACTTATGGTTGAAACTCTAGCAAGCATCCGCAACTACTAAAAATCATTAAGGTCGTGAAACCCAAACATAGCATTAAATATCAAGTCATCTTTATTCCCATACGTCATACCCCACCTACTCGGGTTTAAGTTTCTATCACTCTCGCAACCCACCATAAGCGAACCATGAACATATTGCAACACCCTACAGTGGGGGCCCCTCATGTTTGCACGAGAATGGAGGGCACCGTAGGACAGCACCATAATAAAATATACATTCATACCAACCAAGATCACGATTAACCCACAACACAAAACAGATCTACTCAAACATCATAGGATAACCATAGATCATTGGGAAATAATATATGGAGTTGAGCGCCATGTTTAAGTAGAGATTACAGCAGGGAGAAGAGGTGTTACACCACTGTATAGAGGGGGACAAAGTTGGTGTTGACGGTAGCAAGATTGTTGATGTAGATCGTCGTCCTGATCGTTGCCCCGGCGCCACCAGGAGAGAGGGGGAGAGAGACCCCCTCCTTCTTCTTCTTCCTTGGCCTCCCCCTAGATGGGCTGATGCCCTCGATTCAATCATACACTAATCATACAAGCAAACTTGTACGATCAAGATCAAGGACTCACGGGAAGATATCACAACACAACTCTAGACACGAATTAAAATAATACAAGCTTTATATTACAAGCCAGGGGCCTTGAGGGCCCGAATACACAAGAGTTAGCGGAAGCAACATTATCTGAGTATAGACATAAGTTAGACAAGTATGCCTTAAGAAGGCTAGCACAAAAGCAACAACGATCAAAATGGCAAGGCCTCCTGCCTGGGAGCGTCCTAACTACTCCAGGTTGTTAGGGGCCATCACGTAGTAGTAGGCACCCTCGGGGTAGTAGTAGTAGTCATCAGTGGTGTCGTCTGGATCCTGGGATCCGTCATCTAGTCGCAACAATCGGGTATAGGGAAAAAAGGTAGCAAACCAACCGTGAGTACTCATCCAAAGTACCCGCAAGACTTACATCAGATCTAAAGTAAGTATGCATCTGTATCAAAGGAATGGGTTGTATCTGTGGACTAAACTGCAGAATGCCAGAAGAGAAGGGGAAAGCCTAGCCTATCGAAGACTAGCATCTTCAAGCATCTTGCAGCATTTAGAAGAGTACAGATCAACATAATGTAAAGTAGTACTAGTGTTATCAACCTCGGCCAGAGATCCTTTCTCGACTCCCTGTGAGAAAGAAATCCCAGAGCCATACTATCCAGTTATCACCTCAAGTATCCAGTTCTAGTTGTATCGATCGGGATACAACTCCAAGTGTCCGTTACCATAGGAAAGGCTATCGATAGATGTTTTCTTCCCTGCAGGGGTGTACCAACTTACCCACCACGCTCGATTAACTCCGGCCGAACACACTTTCCTGGGTCATGCCCGGCCTCGGCCAAACAATATGCCGCAACCTGACCTAGGGTTAATAGAGAGGTCAGCACGTCGGACTAAACCTATGCCCCCAAGGGTCATGGGCCATCGCCCCGGGAACTCCTGCATGTTGCGTGGGTGGCTGGTGAGCAGACCTAGGTACCTCCTTAAAAAGGCAGGAGCTTACCAGTCCAACCCGGCGCGCGCCGCTCAGTCGCTGACGTCTAATAAGTTTCGACTGATGCATATGACGCAGAACGCCCATACAATGCCCACGTGAGGGTTAGTGCTATTTGGCCAAAGGCCCCTCGGATCAAATATCCAAATCGTTAGTGTGTTAGTAGTGCGGTCACGAGAAGAGACTCACGAAATATGTGACCCCGTCGCCCCATCTCGAGTACTTGCGGCAAGGGCTAAGAATGCCCGGCCATGCCTCGTGTTCAACTCTCCGGTACCCTCCAGGTCAACCTGTCTGCACATCACTCACGGGTACCCTTTAGGGTCGACCCGCCTTTCCAAGTAACAGTTGTAAAGTCCAAGTATCCATGTGTCCAAACACCAAGGGGAAACTCAGAGGAACCACCCTCGGTGCATTCCACTCGATGTAATCATCAAGGTCAACATAGGAGGAACCACCCTCGAGGTTCACACTTGAGGGGTTGCACGACAGAGTCATATCGGAAGTGGTTAAGGAGGAAATCGCCCTTGATGACCACAACCAAATAGCTACACTACAACATTAACATCAGGAGTGCTGATGAGGTGTCACCCTCGGCACTTGATAGTAACTCTGCAGAGTCGTACAACTAAGGGGGGTGATGTGCAGTGTCGGGGCCTGGACGTCGATCATGTTGATCAAGTCATCGAACATAAATCGGGGCAACTGGGAAAAGGTGGGGGTCACTAATGGATCTCTAACCAACCTATACTAAGCAATTTAGAATAAGCATGTAAGGTATGAAAGCAGGTAACAACAACAGGCTATGCATCAGAGTAGGATCATACAGAAAGTAGTAGCAGTTCTAATCCAAGCATGAGAGGGAAAGAAATGGCAATATCGGAATGCTCAAGGGGGGTTTGCTTGCTTGGAAGCTCTATTGAAAAGGAAGAAGTGTCATCGTCGACGTAGTCGATCACAAGGGCATCAGCATCGGTCTCGGGGTCTATCGGAGAGAAGAGGGGGAAGAAACAATAAATAGCAAGCATAGAAATGCAATAGAAAGCACGACATGGCAGTAAGCTACGCTAGGAGCGCTTTAACGCAGTACTACACGTTGCAGACAGAGAGGGAAAACATCCGGAGGGGTTTTCCCGACGTCTGGCTTTTTCCGGACAAACGAGAGAGAGGGGACGGTTCCATGTTCATCATGCTAGGAGCACGTGACAGATGAAAGGACCGCGTATTTGGATTTGTTGGATTTTTCTGAGAAACTTTAATGTAGAAACCATTTTCATCCGAGTTACGGTTTATTATCTATGAATTTCTAAATATTTAAACATTTTCTAGAATTATTTTTATTAACAGAAATTCATTATGACATCAGCATGAGGTCAGAGTGAGGTCAGCAGTCAAACCCAGTTTGTTCAGGTAAAACCTGACCAATGGGACCCACCTGTCATTCATAGTGGGTTAACAGAATCTAAATTAATCTAAATTGGAGTTAATTGGGGAATGGGCCCCACATGTTAGTGACTATTTAGTCTAACTAATTAAGTTATTTTATAAAAACTTATTTAGACTAATTAACAAAAGGGGGGACCCACTTGTTAGGGTCAACCATGCACAGTCAGCATAGTTAACCCGGTCAACTGGTCAACAGGGCCCGCGAGACCCAGTTGCTAGTGACCCAGACGCAGCCACGTGGGCGCCACATTGGTGCCAGCGCCAGAACAGCTCAGGCGAGGCTTTTCACGGTGCCTGAACGCAGGCGAGCCTCGGATTCGCGCTACGGTGGGTCTCCGGACCCGTGGCTAGGCGCGTTCGATGCGGCTTGACATCGCGCGCGGAATGGCGCTACCAGTCGGACTCGGGGATGGCCGGAACGTCGGCGGTGATGAGCGCGGCGGATGGCAGTTCGGGCGCAGACAGGGATCACTCTACGGGGCTCCAAATCGACCGTAGTTGGTCGCGTTCGAACGGCCACTCAACCGCGCGTCGAATGGTGGTGGCTGGAGCGGCTGGTGCGGCCGGAGTTGGGAGCTGCGGCGTCGCCGGCGGCGACGCGTTCGGGCGAGCTACGGCGAAGGCGATGCGGTAAGTTCGTGAATGAGCTGAGAGGCTGGGCAAGGCGTACGCGATGTAGCGAGGCCAACGGTCGCGAGCCCGTGACCATTTGGTCACCGAAAGCATGCCGGCGGCGAGCGGAGGCGGCGACCCGTTCGGGCACTCGTCGAGGTAGGTGCTAAGGGGCACGGTAGGATGCGTGCGTGCGTGCGTTGCGTTCCTGGAAGCACCAGGAGCACGATAGAGGCCTCAGGAGAGCGTGACAAGGGCCATGGCCATGACCACGAGCTTGTCGGCGGCGAACAGAGCTCGGGCGCGGCAGCAGCTAGCTACGGCGCGTGATGATAGGAGGGGAGCCGGGGACGGAGGAGCTCACCTAGCGGCACGCACAGTGGCCCTTGGAAGGTTAGGAGCAGTAGGAGCATTGGAGAGGAGGAAGATCGCCGGCGACCTAGGCGGAAGGGGGCAGCTCGATCCGCGGCTTGCGGTGCTCCTCGATCTCGATGGCGAGGTGTAGTCGAGGTAGTGGTAGATGGCGCGTCTTGCGGACGTGTGGGCGAGGCGCGGGGTGGGCGGTGGCCGCGGGTACGGCACATCCATGGCGACGGCGGCGCTCGATTGAGGTGGGGAACGAGGGGGTGCAAAGAGGGATCTGGTGGGAGAGGGAGAGGCGGAGCGGGCTACACTGGAGAGCGAGGGGAGGACCGAGGCGTCCGTAGCATTATTCCCTCGTCGGGCGTCGCTAGCGAGGTGGTTGGACGGCGACGGGCGCGCGCTGTCCCGCCCGGTCGAAGTAACAGGAAGCGACCGGGGGAGGGGGGAGTGGGCCGGCCTAGCTGGGCTGGTTGGCTCGGGCCAGGCCCAGTGCACAGTGGCATGTGCTCTTTCTTTTCTATCGTTTTGCATCAGTTTCGAATAGCTTAGGCCATTTGAACACTTTGGAAAAAAATTAGGTTCACTGCTACCTCTTGAGCATGCGTTGGATTTCCCCAAAGAGGAAAGGATGATGCAACAGAGTAGCATAAGTATTTCCCTCAGTTTTTGAGAACCAAGTTATCAATCCAGTAGGAGGCCATGCTCAAGTCCCTCGTACCTGCACAAAACGATAGCTACTCACAACCAACGCAATTAGGGGTTGTCAATCCCTTCACGATCACTTACGAGAGTGAGATCTGATAGATATACAATTTTTGGTATAGAGATGCAAAGTGAAAAGTAAAAGGCAAAGTAAAAAAGCAAAGCAAGATTAAAGTGATGGAGATTGATATGATGAGAATAGACCCGGGGGGCATAGGTTTCACTAGTGGCTTCTCTCAAGAGCATAAGTATTCTACGATGGGTTAACAAATTACTATTGAGCAATTGACAGAATTGAGCATAGTTATGAGAATATCTAGGCATGATCATGTATATAGGCATCACGTCCGTGACAAGTAGACCGAAACGATTTTGCATCTACTACTATTACTCCACTCATCGACCGCTATCTAGCATGCATCTAGAGTATTAAGTTAAAAACAGAGTAACGCTTTAAGCAAGATGACGTGATGTAGAGAGATAAATTCATGCAATATGAAATAAACCCCATCTTGTTATCCTCGATGGCAACGATGCAATACGTGCCTTGCTGCCCCTTCTGTCACTGGGAAAGGACACCGCAAGATCGAACCCAAAGCTAAGCACTTCTCCCATGGCAAGAACTACCAATCTAGTTGGCCAAACCAAACGGATAATTCGAAGAGACTTGCAAAGATAACCAATCATACATAAAAGAATTCAGAGAAGATTCAAATATTATTCATAGATAGACTTGATCATAAACCCACAATTCATCAGTCTCAACAAACACACTGCAAAAAGAAGAAGATTACATTGAATAGATCTCCACAAGAGAGGGGGAGAACTTTGTATTGAGATCCAAAAAGAGAGAAGAAGCCATCTAGCTAATAACTATGGACTCGAAGGTCTGAGGTAAACTACTCACACTTCATCGGAGAGGCTGTGATGATGTAGAAGCCCTCCGTGATGACGGCCCTCTCCGGCGGAGCTCCGAAACAGGCCCCAAGATGGATCTCGTGGATACAGAAAGTTGCGGCAGTGGAATTAGGTTTTGGATCCCTCCCTGTTCGTTTGGGGGTACGTAGGTATATATAGGAGGACGAAGTACGTCGGTGGAGCTTCTGTGGGCCCACGAGGGTGGGGGCGTGCCTGGGGGTATAGGGCCCACCCCTACTTCGTGCCCACCTCGCAGCTTCCTTGGCGTAGGGTCCAAGTCTCCTGGGTCATATTCGGGAAGAAAATCACGTTCTAGAAAGGTTTATTCTGTTTGGACTCCGTTTGATATTCCGTTTCTTCGAAACACGGAAATAGGCAAAAAACAACAATTCTGGGCTGGGCCTCCAGTTAATAGGTTAGTCCCAAAAATAATATAAAAGTGGAAAATAAAGCCTAATATAGTCCAAAATAGTAGATAATATAGCATGGAGCAATCAAAAATTATAGATACGTTGGAGACGTATCAGGCATCCCCAAGCTTAATTCCCGCTCGTCCTCGAGTAGGTAAATGATAAAAACAGAATTTTTGATGCGGAGTGCTACTTGGCATAATTTCAATGCAAATATTCTTAATTGTGATATGAATATTCAGATTCGAAAGATTCAAGAAAAAAGTTTATATTGACATAAAAATAATAATACTTCAAGCATACTAACAAAGCAATTATGTCTTCTCAAAATAACATGGCCAAAGAAAGTTATCCCTACAAAATCATATAGTCTGGCTATGCTCTATCTTCACCACACAAAGTAGTTAAATCATGCACAACCCCGATGACAAGCCAAGCAATTGTTTCATACTCTAACTTTTTCAAAACTTTTTCAATCTTCACGCAATACATGAGTGTGAGCTATGGATATAGCACTATATGTGGAATAGAATGGTGGTTGTGGAGAAGACAAAAAGAGGGGAAGATAGTCTCCCCATCAATAGATATCAATGTGAGTGAGTAGGGATTGCCATGCAACGGATGCACTAGAGCTATAAGTATATGAAAGCTCAAAAAAAACTAAGTGGGTGTGCATCCAACTTGCTTGCTCACGAAGACCTAGGGCATTTTGAGGAAGCCCATCATTGGAATATACAAGCCAAGTTCTATAATGTAAAATTCCCACTAGTATATGAAAGTGACAAACGAGAGACTCTCTATCATGAAGATCATGGTGCTACTTTGAAGCACAAGTGTGGTAAAAGGATAGTAACATTGTCCCTTCTCTCTTTTCTCTCCATTTTTTTATTTGGGCCTTTTCTCCTTTTTTTGGCCTCTTTTTTCTTCTTTTTTTATTTTTCGTCCGGAGTCTCATCCCGACTTATGGGGGAATCATAGTCTCATCCTTCTTCCTCACTTGGGACAATGCTCTAAAATGATGATCATCACACTTTTATTTTTCTTACAACTCAACAACTCGATACTTAGAACAAAATATGACTCTATATGAATGCCTCCGGCGGTGTACCGGGATATGCAATGAATCAAGAGTGACATGTATGAAAGAATTATGAACGGTGGCTTTGCCACAAATACGATGTCAACTACATGATCATGCTAGCAATATGACAATGATGGAGCGTGTCATAATAAACGGAACGGTGGAAAGTTGCATGGCAATATATCTCGGAATGGCTATGGAAATGCCATATAGGTAGGTATGGTGGCTGTTTTGAGGAAGGTATATGGTAGGTGTATGATACCGGCAAAAAGTGCGCGGTATTAGAGAGGCTAGCAATGGTGGAAGGATGGGAAAAGTGCATATAATCCATGGACTCAACATTAGTCATAAAGTCATAAAGAACTCATATACTTATTGCAAAAATCTAGAAGTTATCAAAGCAAAGTATTACACGCATGCTCCTAGGGGGATAGATTGGTAGGAAAAGACCATCGCTCGTCCCCGACCGCCACTCATAAGGAAGACAATCAATAAATAAATCATGCTCCGACTTCATCACATAACGGTTCACCATACGTGCATGCTACGGGAATCACAGACTTTAACACAAGTATTCTTTAAATTCACAACTACTCAACTAGCATGACTCTAATATTATCACCTCCATATCTCAAAACAATTATCATGCTTCAATCTTTTCTTAGTATTCAATGCACTCAAAAGAAAGTTTCACAAATCTTGAATACCAAGCATATTATTATTAAGCAATTACCATGCTATTAAGAGACTCTCAAAATAATTTAAGTGAAGCATGAGAGATCAATAGTTGTTTTAAAACAAATCCACCACCGTGCTCTAAAAGATCTAAGTGAAGCACATAGAGCAAAATTATAACGCTCAAAAGATATAAGTGAAGCACAGAGAGCAAAACTACATAGCTCAAAAGATATAAGTGAAGCACATAGAGCAAAATTATAACGCTCAAAAGATATAAGTGAAGCACATAGAGTATTCTATCAAATTTTAATTCATGTATGACTCTCTCAAAAGGTGTGTACAGCAAGGATGATTGTGGCACACTAAAACACAAAGACACAAATAATACAAGACATTCCAAGCAAAACACATATCATGTTGGTGAATAAAAATATAGCTCCAAGTAAATTACCGATGGAAGTGGACGAAAGAGGGGATGCCTTCCGGGGCATCCCCAAGCTTTGACTTTTTGGTGTCCTTGGATTATCTTTGGGGTGCCATGGGCATCCCCAAGCTTAGGATCTTGCCACTCCTTGTTCCATAATCCATCAAAAGAATTCACCCAAAACTTGAAAACTTCACAACACAAAACTCAATAGAAATCTCGTGAGCTCCGTTAGAGAAAGAAAACAAGAGACCACTTCAAGGTACTGTAATTAACTCATGATTTATTTATATTGGTGTTAAAACTACTGTATTCCAACTTCTCTGTGGATTATAACTATTTTACTAGCCATAGATTCATCAAAATAAGCAAACAACACACGAAAAACAGAATCTGTCAAAAACAGAACAGTCTGTAGTAATCTGTAGTTAGCACAAGATATGGAACTCCAAAAATTCTAAAATAAATTGCTGGCCGTGAGAAATTTATATATTAATCATCTTCAAAAAGAATTAACAAAATATAACTCTCCAAATAAAAATGACAGCAGTTCCCGTGAGCGCTAAAGTTTCTGTTTTTTACAGCAAGTTCAACAAGACTTTCCCCAAGTCTTCCCAACGGTTCTACTTGGCACAAACACTAATTAAACACAAAACACACAACCAAAAGAGGCTAAATAAATTATTTATTACTAAACAGGACCAAAAAGCATGGAATAAAAATAAAATTGGGTTGCCTCCCAACAAGCGCTATCGTTTAACGCCCCTAGCTAGGCATAAAAGCGAGGATAGATCTAGGTATTTCCATCTTTGGTAGGCAATCCATAAGTGTTTCTCATGATAGTTTCATATGGCAATTTTATTTTCTTTCTTTGAAAGTGTTCCATGCCCTTTTTTAATGGAAATTGAAATCTAATATTCCCTTCCTTCATATCAATAATCGCACCAACCGTTCTAAGGAAAGGTCTACCAAGAATGATAGGGCAAGAAGGATTGCAATCTATATCAAGAACAATGAAATCTATGGGCACATAATTCCTATTTGCAACAATAAGAACATCATAAATCCTTCCAATAGGTTTCTTAATAGTAGAATCCGCAAGATGCAAGTTTAGAGAGCAATCATCAAAATCGCGGAAATCTAGCAAATCACACAAAGTTTTGGGGGTAGTGGATACACTAGCACCCAAATCACACAAAGCATAAAACTCATGATCTTTAATTTTAATTTTAATAGTTGGTTCCCACTCATCATAGAGTTTTCTAGGGATAGAAAATTTTAACTCAAGTTTTTCTTCATAAGATTGCATCAAGGCATCAACAATATGTTCGGTGAAGGCTTTCTTTTGACTATAAGCATGTGGAGAATTTAGCACGGATTGCAACAAAGAAATACAATCAATTAAAGAGCAACTTTCATAATTAAATTCCTTGAAATCCAATATAGTGGGTTTAGCAACATCTAGATTTTTATTTCTTTCAATCCCACTTTCATCAATTTCATCATAGAGATCTAAATACTTCGAATTTTTAGAACACCTTCTAGGTAAAGGAAGATCATATTCAGTTTCATCAAGATTCATATTGCAAAACAAAGATTTAATAGGAGACACATCAATAACTTTTAGATCTTCATCTTGATTTTCATAGGAGTTCGGTTTAGCGGCCATCTTATTGACTAAGGTGGCTTGCATATCCAAAATTTCAGCAGTCATCTTTTCTAGACGAGCAATTTGGGATCTTATACCATCAAATTCTTTAGACATATCATCAAGCTCTTTATTCATATAACTCATAAAACTTTTTTGTTCCTTAAGCTCATTTCTAAAGAAATTATTATGCTCAAATTGCAAAACCATAAACTTCCTAACGTTGTTTTCGATCTCCTCAAACCTTTTAAGGTGAAGATCACCAAATCTCGGTTGAGCCATCGCGACAAACAAGAAATCCAACACACGGGCAAACAAAAAGGCAAGCGAGAAAAAGGAAAACGGAGAAAGAGAAGGAGAAGGAGATTGAGAAAGAGAGGGTGAATAAAACGGCAAGGGTGAAGTGAGGGAGAGGAAAACGAGAGGCAAATGGCAACTAATGTAATGCGAGAGATAGGATTGTGATGGGTACTTGGTATGTTGACTTTTTGCATAGACTCCCCGGCAACGGCGCTAGAAATTCTTCTTGCTACCTCTTGAGCTTGCGTTGGATTTCCCCGAAGAGGAAAGGATGATGCAGCAGAGTAGCGTAAGTATTTCCCTTAGTTTTTGAGAACCAAGGTATCAATCCAGTAGGAGGCCACGCTCAAGTCCCTCGTACCTGGACAAAACGATAGCTACTCGCAACCAACACGATTAGGGGTTGTCAATCCCTTCACGGTCACGTGCGAGAGTGAGATCTGATAGATATAATATTTTTGGTTTTTGGTATAGAGATGCAAAGTGAAAAGTAAAAGGCAAAGTAAAAAAGCAAAGCAAGGTTAAAGTGATGGAGATTGATATGATGAGAATGGACCCGGGGGACATAGGTTTCACTAGTGGCTTCTCTCAAGAGCATAAGTATTCTATGGTGGGTGAACAAATTACTGTTGAGCAATTGACAGAATTGAGCATAGTTATGAGAATATCTAGGCAGGATCATGTATATAGGCATCACATCCGTGACAAGTAGACCGAAACGATTCTGCATCTACTACTATTACTCCACTCATTGACCGCTATCCAGCATGCATCTAGAGTATTAAGTTAAAAACAGAGTAACGCTTTAAGCAAGATGACATGATGTAGAGAGATAAATTCATGCAATATGAAATAAACCCCATCTTATTATCCTCGATGGCAATGATGCAATACATGCCTTGCTGCCCCTTCTGTCACTGGGAAAGGACACCGCAAGATCGAACCCAAAGCTAAGAACTTCTCCCATGGCAAGAACTACCAATCTAGTTGGCCAAACCAAACGGATAATTCGAAGAGACTTGCAAAGATAACCAATCATACATAAAAGAATTCAGAGAAGATTCAAATATTATTCATAGATAGACTTGATCATAAACCCACAATTCATCGGTCTCAACAAACACACCGCAAAAAGAAGAAGATTACATCAAATAGATCTCCACGAGAGAGGGGGAGAACTTTGTATTGAGATCCAAAAAGAGAGAAGAAGCCATCTAGCTAATAACTATGGACCCGAAAGTCTGAGGTAAACTACTCACACTTCATCGGAGAGGCTATGATGATGTAGAAGCCCTCCGTGATGACGGCCCTCTCCGGCGGAGCTCCGGAACATGCCCCAAGATGGGATCTCGTGGATACAGAAAGTTGCGGCGGTGGAATTAGGTTTTTGGCTCCGTCCCTGTTCGTTTGGGGGTACGTAGGTATATATAGGGGGAAGAAGTATGTCGGTGGAGCTTCGGTGGGCCCACGAGGGTGGGGGCGTGCCTGGGGGTATAGGGCGCGCCCCCTACCTCGTGCCCACCTCGAAGCTTCCTTGGCGTAGGGTCCAAGTCTCCTGGGTCATACGGGAAGAAAAT
Organism: Triticum urartu; assembly: GCF_003073215.2. Lineage (NCBI taxonomy): Eukaryota > Viridiplantae > Streptophyta > Magnoliopsida > Poales > Poaceae > Triticum > Triticum urartu. The sequence goes on from NC_053024.1 coordinate 400,202,682, forward strand.
CACGTTCCAGAAAGGTTTATTCCGTTTGGACTCCGTTTGATATTCCGTTTCTTCGAAACACTGAAATAGGCAAAAAAAAAGAGCAATTCTGGGCTGGGCCTCCGGTTAATAGGTTAGTCCCAAAAATAATATAAAAGTGGAAAAGAAAGCCCAATATAGTCCAAAACAGTAGATAATATAGAATGGAGCAATCAAAAATTATAGATACGTTGGAGATGTATCATTCACTACAAATATTCATTATGGATTATTTGGCACAAGATGAACATTTTAGTTTTCATGTTTGAGTATTTTGAATTTCACTCACAATTTGAAATTGAATTCAACTAGAATTTTTAAGAGAGAGGAGACAATGATGATCAAACACTTGTTTAGCAAAATGATTAACTTAACCCCAGTGGTTACTGTAGCATCTTTACACCGGGGTGTTACAGATGGGAGGAGAGTTCCCCCTCTGGTCCATGGCCTCCATGGCCGCGGAGGGGCAGGAGCCCCTCCGAGATTGGAACTCCCTCTCTGTTCTCTTCTGTTTCACGTTCTCCAGATCTAGCCAAAAATCGTTTCTTATATTCTGGGAGATCCGTAACTCCGATTGCGCTAAGATTTTAACACGATTTTTTTTTCCGGATATAAGCTTCCTTGCACCCGAAGTAGAGCTCCAACCGATGTTCGAGGAGGGCACAACCCACCACCACGCGCTAGGGGACTCTGGCATGCCCCGGTGTCTTGTGGGCTGTGTGGGCCTCCGTTTGTGGTGATTCCAACTCCCAAAAATCCCATATATTCCAAAATAGTTCTCCGTAAAATTTTATTGCATTCGGACTTCATTTGATATGGATACTCTGCGATACAAAAAACATGTAGAAAACAGGAACTGGCACTGGGCACTGGATCAGCAGGTTAGTCCAATAAATCATATAAAGAGTTGCTAAAAATATGTGAAAGTTGTATAATATTGGCATGAAACAATCAAAAATTATAGATACGACAGAGACATATCAGCATCCCCAAGCTTAATTCCTGCTCGTCCTCGAGTAGGTAAATGATAAAAAAGTTAATTTTTGATGTGGAATGCTACCTAGCAGAAACTTGATCATATATGTAATCATGGCATGAATATTAAGACATAAGTGATTCAAAGCAATAGTCTATAATTTGACATAAAAACATCAATACTCAGGCATCCCAACAAACAATCATATCTTTCAAAATATCAATGCTAAAGAAAGCTATCCCTACAAAATCATATAGTCTTGTCATGCTCTGTCTTCTTAACACAAAGTATTTATCATGCACAACCCCGATGACAAGCCGAGCAATTGGTTCATACTTTTTAATGCGCTTCAGCTTTTTCAACTATCACGCAATACATGAGCGCAAGCCATGTATATAGCACTACGGGTGGAATAGAGTATGATGACAGGGGTAAATATAGAGAAGACAAAAAAGTAAGAAAGTCTCACATCGATGCGGCTAACCAACGGGCTATGGAGATGCCCATCAATTGATATCAACGAGGAGTTGGGATTGCCATGCAACGGATGCACTAAGAGCTATAAGTGTAATAAAGCTCAATATGAAAACTAAGTGGGTGTGCATCTAATGCTATAATGAAATATTCCCACTAGTATATGAAAGTGACAACATAGGAGACTCTCCAAATGAAAAACATGGTGCTACTTAGAAGCACAAGTGTGGTAAAGGATACTAACAATGCCCCTTCCCTCTTTGTTTATTTATTTTTTCTTTTTCTTTTTTTCTTGCTTTTTTTCTTGCTTTTTTTCTTTTTTTCTTTTTTTTCTTTTTCTTTTTCTCTCATTGTCCGGAGTCTCATCCCGACTTGTGGGGGAATCATAGTCTTCATCATCCTTTCCTCACTGGGGCACTCCTCTAAAAATTATTAATGATGACTATCACACTTCCATTTACTTATAACTCAAAAGAAATACAAATTACAACTCGATACCTATGACAAAATATGACTCTATATGAATGCCTCTACCAATGTACCAGGATGTGCAATGATCTAGCATAACATGTATGAAAAATGATGAACGGTGGCTGAGCCACAACTACTATGTCAGCTATATGATCATGCAAAGCAATATGACAATGAATGCTCAAGTCATCAAATGGAAGTGGTGGAAGTTACATGGCAATATATCTCGGAATGGCCATGGAAAAGCCATAATAGGTAGATATGGTGGTTGTTTTGAGGAAGATATAATAAGGCTTATGTGTGATAGAGCGTATCATATCACGGGGTTTGGATGCACCTGCGAAGTTTGCACCATGTCTCGATGTGAGAAAGGGCAATGCACGGTACAGTAGTGGCTAGCAAATTGCGGAAAGGTAAGAGTGCGTATAATACATGGACTCACATTAGTCATAAAGAACTCATATACTTATTGCAAAAGTTTATGAGCCCTCGAAGCAAAGTACTAATACGCATGCCCCTAGGTGGATAGATTGGTAGGAAAAGACCATCGCTCATCCCCGACCGCCACTCATAATGAAGGCAATCAATAATAAATCATGCTCCAACTTCATAGCATAACGAGATACTATACATGCATAGTCGGGAATCACAAACCTTAACACCAATATTCCTACTAAACACAACCATTTACTAGTACCTCCCACATATTCCATCTCTATATCACAAAACTATTGCAAGGAGTCAAACATATCATATTCAGTGATCCATAAGTTTTATGTAGGATTTTATGACTAACCATGCAATTGACCAATTCCTGTTGACTCTATAAATAGATCTAAGTGAAGCATGAGAGTTTAGTTCTTTCTACAAAAGACCATGCTCTAATAAATATAAGTGAAGCAAAAGAGCATTCTTCAAACAATGGTTTTCTATGTGAAGAGAAACAGGCAATCCAAACTTCAAATGATACAAGTGAAGCACATGAAGCATTCTATAAAGCCATACTCAAAAGATATAAGTGAAGTGCAATGAGCATTCTATAAATAAACCATGTACTATCTCATACCAGCATGGTGCATAAAATAAAAATGAAAACTAAATGCAAAAGACGCTCCAAGATTTGCACATATCGCATGAACAAAACGAATCCAAAAACATACTGATACTTGTTGAAGAAAGATGGAATGCCTTCCGGGGCATCCCCAAGCTTAGAAGCTTGAGTCTCCTTGAATATTTACTTGGGGTGCCTTGGGCATCCCCAAGCTTGAGCTCTTGCATCTCCTCCTTCTACTCGCATCGAGACCTCCTCGATCTTCGAACACTTCATCCACAGAAAATTTAACCAAACTTTTAGTGGTGGGGTTAGTGAACATGGAAATGAAATCCCATCATGTACTGTTGTAACATTATTGTATAATTATAAACAAACATTACCAACTATATGCTATCTCAATTCTAGGGCCTCAAGTCAAGGAGGGTTCAACAAGAATTCAAACATATGCAAATAATGAAGCTATAATAGCAATTTGTGAAAACAAGACAGTCTGTAAAGATTTGAACATCCACCATACTTCTGTAACTCAAAACATTCTGAAAACATTAGGAAAAATAAAAAAAATTATAGCAAGACAGTACAAAAGGTTTTAGAACTGTTTGACATTCCAGTAAAAAATGTAAAATCACGCACTACACCCAAAGTTTCTGTTTTGCGCCGCACAAACCGACAAGCAATTTAAACATCCTAAAGCTAAATCTTGGCACATTATTTTTATAATACAACGGATTTGTACAAGCGGATAATTATTTTTGTTGAAAATTTCCTGCAATTCAAGATTCGTAAAGTTTCCATGGGCATGAACAAATTTCAAGGACGCCCCCCACTTTCATAATGCTCGTCTCTCTCACTTTCGCTTTGCTTTTGTGAAGTTTTAAGTTCCCCTCTATATTTTTTTGTTTTTTAAACTTTATAAAAGTACTCAACAGAAATAAATGACTCTTTAAAACTTTCGGGTTGTCTCCCTGACAGCTCTTTCTTTAAAGCCATTAAGCTAGGCATAAGGTGCTCAAGTAATGGATCCACCAGGATCCCAAGGTATATCAAAGCCAATTTTAATTAACTATGATTTGGCATTTAGTAATGAGCACAAAGAAACATTATCATGCAATGACGAAGTCTAACTCTCTTCCTATGCATCAACATGTCATACAAGAACAATTCATGCACATCAAGTAAAGGCCAATGCATAATATAAGCAATTTCTTGGAATTCTATCGTGTTGGAAACATAGAGAGGCGGAGATGTAGTTCCTCTCTCATAATAATTGCAAGTAGGAGCAGCAAGCACATGCATATTACATTCTTCAAAATTATCATGTGCAACGGTAAAAGACAACCCATCAATGAATCCTTAATAAGTGCAAACTTCTCCGATATTGTGTAGTTTGGAGAATTCAAAAAGATAATAGGACTATCATGTGTGGGTGCAATAGCAACAATGTCATTCTTAACATATGGAACTATTGAAAGTTCATATCCATAAGCATAATTTAAATTAGCATCATGGCCACAAGCATAGCAAGCATCATCAAAAAGGGGTATTTCAAATGAATCAACAGGATCGTAGCAATTATCATAGCATTCCTCCTTCAATAAGAACGAAGGGGCATTAAACAATGTATGTGATAAAGAGTTGCTATCATTAGAAGTTGAGCATGGGTGATCAATCCACTCTTCCTCCTTTTGTCCTTCCCTCTCCTCCTCATCTTTTTCATCCAATGAGCTCACAGTTTCATCATTTTCTTCTTCCATAGACTCCTGCAAAATATTAGTCTCTTCTTGGACAGAGGAGACTTTCTCAATAAATTCATCAATATCAGAATTAAATTTATAATCATCATACCAATATTTAAGGATAGCAAAATTTTCAGGTCTATAAACTGAATCATCAAAATCTTCAAACTTTTCAAGCAAAGATTCAATTTCATAAGCACCCTTAAAAGCAAAAATTCTTCTATTCGTTCCACATCATAGTAATAATATATACCATTAGCATAAGAAGCTAAGGTTTCATTATCATTAAATTCACATGAAAAGGGAAGATGTGGAACATCCATCCTAGAGCAACATGTATAATCATATCTAAAGCATAGATTCCAAGCATACCATTGCAACATATAAATTTGACCCCATAACAATTTCCCTTTATGAGCCAAGTGATAATCCCTAAAGTATTCACGTTGATCCAACGTTACTCCCATTATATAGTTGAATGGGGTTTTCTTAGGATTATCAAACTAGTGCATAATATCTTTCACATAATGAGCATCGAGGATTTTAGGAGGTTCCCCATCTCCATGAGTAGCAAGTACCACTACTTTTTTGGTGTTTCGTGTTCCATATGCATAGCTAAATATAGAGAACAATATAGAACAGGAAATAAAAACTACTTAGTGACAAAGCAAACAAGCACACACAGGAATATTCACCCCATGCTATTGCTCCCTGGCAACGGCGCCAGAAAAAGGTCTTGATAAACCACAAGTATAGGGGATCATTTGTAACCTTCTTCGATAAATAAGAGTGTCGAACCCAACGAGGAGATAAAGGCATAAGAAATATTCCCTCAAGTTCTATCGACCACCGATACAACTCTATGCACACTTGACGTCTGCTTTACCGAAAACAAGTATGAAAATAGTTTGTAGGTGTGATGCTAGAACTACTTTGCAAGAATAAAACTAGAAGTACTTTGCAAGATAATAAAAGTTAGGTGTTTAGTAAAATGGTTTTTGTTAACAAGAAAGTTATTTATCCCTGGGCAATCGATAACAAGTACTGGTAATCATTCTTGCAACTTTATATGAGGGAGAGGCATGAGCTAACATACTTTCTCTACTTGGATTATATGCACTAATGATTGGAACTATAGCAAGCATCCGCAACTACTAAATATCATTAAGGTCATGAAACCCAACCATAGCATTAAGTATCAAGTCCTCTTTATTCCCATATGTCATACCCCACCTACTCGGGTTTAAGTTTCTGTCACTCTCGCAACCCACCATAAGCGAACCATGAACATATTGCAACACCCTACAGCGGGGGCCCCTCATGTTTGTGCAAGAATGGAGGGCACTGTAGGATAGAAAATAAATAAAATATACAATCATACCAACCAAGATCAAGATTAACCCACAAGACAAAACGGATCTACTCAAACATCATAGGATAACCATAGATCATTGGGAAATAATATATGGAGTTGAGCACCATGTTTAAGTAGAGATTACAGCGGGGAGAAGAGGTGTTACACCGCTTCTTAGAGGGGGAGAAAGTTGGTGTTGATGGTAGCAAGATTGTTGATGTAGATCGCCGTCCCGATCATTGCCGCAGCAGCACTCCGGCGCCACCGGGAGAGGGGGGGAGATCCCCCTCCTTCTTCTTCTTCCGTGGCCTCCCCCTAGATGGGAGGAGAGTTCCCCCTCTGGTCCATGGCCGTGGAGGGGCGGGATCCCCTCCAAGATTGGATCTCCCTCTCTGTTCTCTTCTGTTTCGCATTCTCCAGATCTGGCCGAAAACCATTTCTTATATTCCGGGAGATCCGTAACTCCGGTTGTGCTGAGGTATTAACACGATTTTTGCCGGATAAAACCTTCCTTGCGCCCAAATTAGAGCTCCAACCGACGTTCGAGGAGGGCACAACCCACAACCACGCGCCAGGGGCCTCTGGCGCTCCCTGGTGTCTTTTGGGCTGTGTGGGCCTCTGTTTGCGGTGATTCCAACTCCCAAAAATCACATATATTCCAAAATAATTCTCCGTAAAATTTTATTGCATTTGGACTTCGCTTGATATGGATACTCTGCGATACAAAAAACATGCAGAAAACAGGAACTGGCACTGGACACTGGATCAATAGGTTAGTCCAATAAATCATATAAAGATTTTCCAAAAATATGTGAAAGGTGTACAATATTGGCATGAAACAATAAAAAATTATAGATACGATGGAGACGTATCAATGCTCATATTGGCTCCTACATATTCTACGAAGATCTTTATCAGTCGAACCGTAATGACAACGTACATTATTCCCTTTGTCATTGGTATGTTACTTGCCCAAGATTCCATCTTCGGTATCTTCATGCCTAGTTCAATCTCGTTACCGGCAAGTCTCTTTACTCGTTCTGTAATACATCATCATGCAACTAACTCATTAGTTGCATTGCTTGCAAGGCTTCTTATGATGTGCATTACCGAGAGCGCCCAGAGATACCTCTCTGATACTCGGAGTGACAAATCCTAATCTCGATCTATGCCAACCCAACAAACACCTTCGGAGATACCTGTAGAGCATCTTTATAATCACCCAGTTATGTTGTGACATTTGATAGCACACAAGGCATTGCTCCGGTATTCGGGAGTTGTATAATCTCATAGTCGAAGGAATATGTATTTGACATGAAGGAAGCAATAGCAACAAAACTGAGAAATCAATATGCTAAGCTAACAGATGGGTCATGTCCATCACAGCATTCTCCTAATGATGTGTTCCCGTTACCAAACGACAACTCATGTCCATGGTTAGGAAACCTTAACCATCTTTGATCAACGAGCTAGTCAAGTAGAGGCTCACCAGGGACTCAGTGTTTTGTCAGTGTATTCACACATGTATTAAGGTTTCCAGTCAATACAATTCTAGCATAAATAATAAACATTTATCATGATATAAGGAAATATAAAATAACAACTTTATTATTCCCTCTAGGGCATATTTCCTTCAGTCTCCCACTTGCACTAGAGTCAATAATCTAATTCACATCACCATGTGATTTAACTCCCATAGTTCACATCACTATGTGACCAATACCAAAAGAGTTTACTAGAGTCAATAATCTAGTTCACATCGATATGTGATTAACACCTAAAGAGTACTAAGGTGTGATCATGTTTTGCTTGTGAGAGAGGTTTAGTCAACGGGTCTGTCACATTCAGATCTGTATGTATTTTACAAATTTCTATGTCTACAATGCTCTGCATGGAGCTACTCTAGCTAATTGCTCCTACTTTCAATATGTGTCCAGATCGAGACTCAGGGTCATCTGGATCAGTGTTAAAGCTTGCATCGACGTAACCCTTTACGACAAACTCTTTATCACCTCCATAACAGAGAAACATTTCCTTAGTCCTCTTAGGTAACTAAGGATAATTTTGACCGACGTATAGTGATCTACTCCTGGATCACCATTGTACCCCTTGCCAAACTCATGGCAAGGTACACAATAATTCTGGTACACAGCATGGCATACTTTATAGAACCTATAGCTGAGGCACAGGGAATGACTTTGATTCTCTCTTTATCTTCTGCCGTGGTCACGTTTTGAGTCTTATTCAACTTCATACCTTGCAACACAGACAAGAACCCTTTCTTTGACTGATCTATTTTAAACTTCTTCAAAATCTTGTCAAGGTATGTGCTTTGTGAAAGTGCTATCAAGCGTCTCGATCTATCCCTATAGATCATGATGCCCAATATACAAGTAGCTTCACCGAGGTATTTCATTGAAAAATTATTATTCAAGTATCCTTTTATGCTATCCAGATATTCTATATCATTTCCAATCAATAATATGTCATCCACATATAATATCAGAAATTCTACAGAGCTCCCACTCACTTTCTTGCAAATACAAGATTCACCATAAGTCTGTATAAAACCATATGCTTTGATCACCTCATCAAAGCGTATATTCCAACTCCAAGATGCTTGCACCAGTCCATAGATGGATCGCTAGATCTTGCACACTTTGTTAGCACCTTTAGGATCGACAAAACCTTTTGGTTGCATCATATACAACTCTTATTTAAGAAATCCATTAAGGAATGCAGTGTTGACATCCATTTGCCAGATTTCATAAAATGCGCAATTGCTAACATGATTCGGACAGACTTAAGTATCTCTACGAGTGAGAAAATCTCATCGTAGTCAACACCTTGAACCTGTCGAAAACCTTTTGTGACAAGTCGAGCTTTGTAGATAGTAACACTACCATCAGTGTCTATCTTCCTCTTGAAGATCCATTTATTCTCAATGGCTTGATGTCATTGGACAAGTCAACCATAGTCCACATATTGTTCTCATACATGGATCCTATCTCAGATTTCATGGCATCAAGCCATTTATCGGAATCTGCGCTCATCGTCGCTTCTTCATAGTTCGTAGGTTCATCATGGTCTAGTAACATGACTTCCAGAACAGGGTTACCGTACCACTCTGGTGCGGAATGTGCTCTGTTTGACCTATGAGGTCTAGTAGGAACTTGATCTGAAGTTTCATGATCATCATCATTAGCTTCCTCTCTAATTGGTGCAGACATCACAGGAACGGATTTCTCTAATGTGCTACTCTCCAATTCGATAGAAGGTACAATACCTCATCAGGTTCTACTTTCCTCCCACTCACTTCTTTCGACAGAAACTCCTTCTCTAGAAAGGATCCATTCTTAGCAACAAAGATCTTGCCTTAGGAACTATGGTAGAAGGTGTACCCAATGGTTTCCTGAGGGTATCCTATGAAGACACACTTCTCCGCTTTGGTTTCGAACTTATCAGGCCGAAGCCTTTTGACATAAGCGTCACATCCACAAACTTTTAAGAAACAATAGCTTAGGTTTTCTTGCCAAACCACAGTTCATACGATGTCATCTCAACGGATTTAGACGGTTCCCTATTTAATGTGAATGCGGCTGTCTCTCATGCATAACCCCAAAACGATACTGGGAAATCGGTAAGAGACATCATAGATCACACTATATCTAATAAAGTACGGTTACGATGTTCGGACACACCATTACGATGTGGTGTTCCACATGGAATGAGTTGTGAAACTATTCCACATTGTTTTAAATGAAGGACAAACTAGTAACTCAAATATTCACCTCCGCGATCAGGTCGTAGAAACTTTATTTTCTTGTTATGATGATTCTCCACTTCACTCTGAAATGCCTTGAACTTTTCAAATGTTTCAGACTTGTGTTTCATTAAGTAGATATACCCATATCTGCTCAAATCATCTGTGAAGGTCAGAAAATAATGATACCCGCCGCATGCCTCAACACTCATTGGACCGCATACATTGGTATGTATTATTTCCCATAAGTCATTGGCTCGCTCCATTGTTCCGGAGAACGGAGTTTTAGCCATCTTGCCCATGAGGCATGGTCCGCAAGTATCAAATGATTAATAATCAAGTGATTCTAAAAATCCATCCATATGGAGTTTCTTCATGCGCTTTACACCAATAGGACCTAAACGGCAGTGCCACAAGTATGTTGCACTATCATTATCAACTTAGCATCTTTTGGCATGAATATTATGAGTATGTGTATCACTACGATCGAGATTCAATAAACCATTCACATTGGGTGTATGACCATAGAAGGTTTTCTTCATGTAAATGGAACAACAATTATTCTCTGACTTACATGAATAAACGTATTGCAATAAACATGATCTAATCACATTCATGCTCAACGTAGACACCAAATAACATTTATTTAGTTTCAACACTAATCCTGAAGGTAGAGGGAGTGTGCGATGGTGATCATATCAACCTTGGAATTACTTCCAACACACATCGTCACCTTGCTTTCAACTAGTCTCTGCAACTCCTGTTTTGAGTTACTAATCTTAGCAACTGAACCGGTATCAAATACCTACGGGTTACTACGAACACTAGTAAAATACACATCAATAACATGTATATCAAATATACCTTTGTTCACTTTGCCATCCTTCTTATCCGCCAAGTATTTGGGGCAGTTCCACTTCCAGTGACCATTTTCTTTGCAGTAGAAGCACTCAGTTTCAGGATTTGGTCCAGCTTTGGGCTTCTTTCTGGGAGTGGCAACTTTCTTGCCATTCTTCTTGAAGTTTCCCTTTCTTTCCCTTTTCCCTTTATCTTGAAACTAGTGGTCTTGTTATCCATCAACACTTGATGCTCTTTCTTGATTTCTACCTTCGTCGATTTCAACATCGCGAAGAGCTCGAGAATCATTTTCGTCATCCCTTGCATATTATAGTTCATCACGAAGTTCTAGTAGCTTAGAGATAGTGACTAGAGAACTTTGTCAATCACTATCTTATCTGGAATATTAACTCCCACTTGATTCAAGTGATTGTAGTAGCCAGACATTCTGAGCACATGCTCACTGGCTGGGCTATTCTCCTCCATTTTGTACGCAAAGTACTTGTCAGAGGTCTCATACCTCTCGGCACGGGCATCGGTCTGAAATACCAATTTTGGCTCTTGGAATATCTCATATGCTCTGTGGCATTCAAAATGTTTTTGAAGTCCCAGCTCTAAGCCATAAAGCATGGCGCACTAAACTATTAACATATCGAGCTTGCAAAACGTTCATAACGTATGCATCTGCTCCTGCAACAGGTTCGTCAACTAGTGGTGCATCAAGGATGTAATTCTTCTGTCCAGCAAAGAGGATAATCCTCAGATCATGGACCCAGTCTGCATCATTGCTACTATCATCTTTCAACTTAGTTTTCTCTAGGAACATATCAAAAAAATATGGGAGCTAAATCACGAGCTATTGATCTACAACATAGATATGCAAATACTATCGGGACTAAGTTCATGGTAAATTAAGTTCAATTAATCAAATTACTTAAGAACTCCCACTTAGATAGACATCCCTCAAGTCATCTAAATGATACAAGATCCAAATCAACTAAACCATGTCTGAACATCACGTGAGATGGAGTAGTCATCAATGGTGAACATCTCTATGCTGATCATATCTACTATATGATTCACGTTCGACCTTTCGGTCTCTAATGTTCCGAGGCCATGTCTGTACATGCCAGGCTCATCAAGTTTAAACCGAGTATTCCGCATGTTCAAAACTGTCTTGCACTCGTTGTATGTGAACGTAGAGTCTATCACACCCAATTATCATGTGGTGTCTCAACACGACGAACTGTCACAACGGTGCATACTCGGGGAGAACACTTATACCTTGAAATTTTTAGTTAAGGGATCATCTTGTAATGCTACCGCTGTACTAAGCAAAATAATATGCATAAAAGATAAACATCACATGCAATCAAAATATGTGACATGATATGGCCATCATCATCTTATGCTTTTAATCTCCATCTCCAAAGCATCGTCATGATCTCCGTCGTCACTGGCTTGACACCTTGATCTCCATCATAGCGTCGAGGTCGTCTCGCCAACTATTACTTCTACATCTATCGCTTACGACCCTGTTATGAGACAAAGCAGCAGTTTCAACACAGCTGGCATATCATTTTTTGTTTCTCGATGGAGGGAAATATTACCAAAGGACGCCTTCTTGAGCTGTTCCAGTTTGGCGGTAGCAGCAGATAGCCATGTCCGGCACTTTTCCAGCTCTTGGGCTAGCAGGTCGTTCTTCTCCGTAAGAACCTGGTTACACAAGGATCCTTAAATCATTTGTACCAACTGCTTCAAGTCTCGGGGGCTACTGGCATATGGTTATCATAGTCAGACAAAGTAAACTTACCTGCACATCTTTTAAACGCTGCTCTGTGGCTCTGTTAAGCCCATCTCGAGAAGCTTGGATATATGCATCAGCCGAGCTGAAGGCGTTAAATGCCTCTTCTAAAAACCCAGGGTCTTGTAAAATGGCCCTACGGCGCCGATGATTCATGGTGCTCTCCACTTCACCCTCACAGCAGCCCCCGTCTTCACGGCAGGATCTGGATCCTGGCTGCGGGAAGTATGACCAACTGGACCCCCGGATATAGTCCGGCACACCTTTTTCCTGATACAGGGTAAACGGAAAGGTCACAGTTGGATGTGACTGCCAAGGTGCATATTTGCAAATTCATACCTCTTTGATGAAGGCTCAGCCGTATCTTTGTTTGCCTTCCTCTTCGAAGGCTTTCCTGGTGTGGGGGATGCTCTCTTTGGAGATGCCCCCGGGGCAGCATGGCACGCCGAACGCCTCCGCTTCTAAGCACAGGACAGTGCGGTGGGTGAGGAGGAATGAGAAAAGTCTCTTGGGCAAGGTATCTCCAGATTACTTACATGTTAAGCAGGAAGGAGACCGGGGTAATCGACGATGATGGGTACATCTGTACCGTCATAGCTCATCTGATAGAATATTCCATCCTTGAGCTCCACAAATATGTCCGAATCTTCCTCATATCCGGGGTCAAGATCCCGGTTGCGATTCTCCGGCTGAGGAGCAGGGTCATGGATCCCCTCGATAGCCTTTCTCCATTCCTGTTATAAGTGGATAAGATACTGCTTGTCAAGAACGATTCAGGGAGAGGAGTAAAATAGTGGAGCTGAAGCTTACCCAACTGGGAGGATTATACATGGAAAATCCGTCTCGATATTGGAGACTGGTGAACTCCTCATTCTCCCCTTTATACAACTCGGCCGGTATCTTGGCCAGGGCGGCGGGGGTCTTCGGGCCCTTCCGACCATAGTGTGAGGTGTCGTCCTCCCCGTTATAATGCCACATGGGCAGCCCTCTGTATTGGAGTGGATGGACCCCAGCGCTATAGAGATCACCATTACCTCGACTATTGACAAGCCGGACTGGGCAAGCGTCTTAATCTTGCCCAGCAGCAGGCTGATCTCTATACTATCCTCTTCCTCGAGGCTCCGAGGACGCCAGCTATGGCGTTTCTTCAGCGGAGCACTTGAAAACTCGGGGAGGCCCATATGGATGGGGTCGGGTAGAGAGACGTCCTCGACGTAGAACCATTCTGAAGGCCACTCTTCAGAAGCTTTCTTCGGCGTGCCGGGCAGGTATCTAGTCCCGGCGATGTGCCATACTTTGGCTCCTCCCACTTCAAAAATTGACCCACCTTGATTACGAGGGACGAGGTAGAACAGTCTTCTCCATAAATCGAAATGGGCCTCGTAGCCTAGGAATAGCTCGCATAGAGCGACACAACCCGCAATATGAAGGATAGAGGCGGGAGTGAGACTGTGCAGTTGGAAGCCGTAATACTCCAGCAGAACTCGAAGGAAGGGATGGATCGGAAATCCGACACCTCTTAACAAGAAGGGGACGAAGCATACTCATTCTCCCTTGGACGGATTGGGGAAGTTCTCTGTTTGAGCCCCGCCCTTGAAGGACGTCATCCCTGATCATACGGGGACCAAGTCCGCGAGGGGAGAAAGCCTTGTGTTTGCAGCTTCGCCAGCTGGCTGTGGGATACAGAACATCTCTCCCAATCACCCTTTTTGGATCCATGGGGATGAGAGGAAGAGCTGGGAGCGCTAGCCATGTTCGGGTGGTTTTTTCCTAGCAAGCTCTGAGGATTTTTCGTAGTGTGTGGAATGGATCTGAGATCTATTCTCTTTAAATAGGCACCTTTGTGGTACGGTCAGGGTGGTATATGCAAAATATACCACGACCTCTCGCATTCACTCGACACGTGGAGACTGAAGTTGTTGATGCACAGAAGCTGAGGGGTACAACATTAAATGGAAGGTCGAACACACTACTTGGAAGTCATCGGTGAAGGAACCCGCCTTGCAATGCCGAAGATAATCTATGTGCCGAACACCTCGTCATTGAAGACTGGTTCGGGGGCTACTGAGGGAGTCCTAGACTAAGGGGTCCTCGGGTGTCCGGCCTGTTAGCCATGGGCCGGACTGATGGGCTGTGAAGATATGAAGACCGAAGACTGCACTCGTGTCCGCATGGGACTTTCCTTGGCGTGGAAGGCAAGCTTGGCGGCCAACTATGTAGATTCCTTTCTCTGTAACCGACCTTTTGTAACCCTAGATCCCTCCTGTGTCTATATAAACCGGAGGGCTAGGTCCGTAGATAGCCGAATCCTCATAATCATAGCCAGACTAGACCTCTAGGGTTTAGCCATTATGATCTCTTGGTATATCAACTCTTGTAATACTCATATTCATCAAGATCAATCAAGCAGGACGTAGGGTATTACCTCCATAGAGAGGGCCCGAACCTGGGTAAACATCGTGTCCCCTGTCTCCTATTACCATCGACCTTAGACGCCCAGTTCGGGACCCCCTACCCAAGATCCGCTGGTTTCGACACTGACAGTACCCTCATAGATCGAAAGCGGAAGCGTTTGACAATGCGGTTGATGTAGTCGAACTTTTTCTTGTTTCGACTGATCAAGCACCGAATGAACGGCACCTCCGAGTTTGACACACGTTCAGCTCGATGACGTCCCTCGAACTCTTGATCCATCAAAGTTTTGAGGAAGTAGATGAGTTCCGTCAGCACAACGGCATGGTGACGGTGATGGTGAAGTGATACGTGCAGGGCTTTGCCTAAGCACTACGAGAATATGACCGAGGGTGTAATCTGTGGATGGAGGTGCCGCACACGGCTAACAAAAGTTGATGTGTGTTCTAGGTGCCTCCCCCCTCATATATATAGGTGGGAGGGAGAGGGATCAGCCAAGGGGGCGCCCCAAGTAGGTGGAATCCTACCTGGGGGCCTTGTCCAATACGACCCCCTTTCCTTTTTCACCGAAGGAGGAACGAAAGAGGAGGGAAGGAAGGGGGAGGCCGAATCCCTCCCCTTCCTTCTCTCTTTATCCCTTTCCTTTCCCCTCTGGTGCAGCCCATATGGGGGGTGCAGCAGCCCCTGCTGGCTGCTGTCTTTCCACTCTTGGCCCATTAGGCCCATATCTTTGTCAGGGGTGTGCCCGGAACCCCTTTTCGGTGACCCGATTTGCACAAGGTACCCCCGGAACACTTTCGGTGTCCGAATACCATCATCCTATATATCAATATTTACCTCTCGACCATTTCGAGACTCCTCGTCATATCTATGATCTGATCCGGGACTCTGAACAACATTCCGTCACCAGATCACATAACTCATATAATACAAAATCGTCATCGCACGTTAAGCGTGCGGACCCTACGGGTTCGAGAACTATGTAGACATGACCGAGACACCTCTCCGATCAATAACCAATAGCGGAACCTCGATGCTCATATTGGGTCCTACATATTCTATGAAGATCTTTATTGGTCAAACCATAGTGATAATATATGTTATTCCCTTTGTCATCAGTATGTTACTTGCCCGAGATTCGATCGTCGGTATCTTCATACCTAGTTCAATCTCATTACCGGCAAGTCTTTTTTCTCATTCCGTAATACATCATCCCGCAACTAACCCATTAGTTACATTGCTTGCAAGGCTTCTTATGATGTGCATTACCAAGAGGGCCCACAGATATCTCTCCGATACTCGGAGTGACAAATCCTAATCTCGATCTATGCCAACCCAAAAAACACCTTCAGAGATACCTGTAGAGCATCTTTATAATCATCCAGTTATGTTCTGATGTTTGATAGCACACAGGCATTCCTTCGGTATCCGGGAGTTGCATAATCTCATAGTCGAAGGAATATGTATTTGACATGAAGAAAGCAATAGCAATAAAACTGAACGATCAATATGCTAAGCTAACGGATGGGTCATGTCCATCACATCATTCTCCTAATGATGTGATCCCGTTATCAAATGACAACTCATGTCCATGGTTAGGAAACCTTAACCATCTTTGATCAATGAGCTAGTCAAGTAGAGGCTCACTAGGGACTCGCTGTTTTGTCTATGTATTCACACATGTATTAAGGTTTCCGGTCAATACAATTCTAGCATGAATAATAAACATTTATCATGATATAAGGAAATATAAAATAAAAAATTTATTATTGCCTCTAGGCATATTTCCTTAATAATACGTATCTAGATTGAGACTTAGAGTCATCAAGATTAGTGCCAAAAGCGTGCATCGACGTAACTCTTTACGACGAACTCTTTATCACCTCCATAACAGAGAAACATTTCCTTAGTCCTCTTTAAGGTAACTAAGGATAATTTTGACCGCTGTCTAGTGATTTAGTCCTTGATCACTATTGTACCCCCTTGCCAAACTCATCGTAAGGTGCACGACAGGTTTGGTACATAGCATGGCATACTTTATAGAACATATGGCTGAGGCATAGGGAATGACTTTCATTCTCTCTTTATATTATGTCGTGGTCGGGTTTTGAGTATTTACTCAACTTCACACCTTACAATATAGGCAAGAACTCCTTCTTTGACTGATCCATTTTGAACTCCTTCATTGAAAGTCTTATCAAGCGTCTTGATCTATCTCTATAGATCTTGATGCCCAATATGTAAGCAGCTTCACCGAGGTCTGTTATTGAATTTTTTTTATTTAAGTATCCTTTTATGCTATCCAGAAATTATATATCATTTCCAATCAACAATATGTCATCCACATATAATATTAGAAATGCTACAGAGCTCCCACTCACTTTCCTGTAAATACAGGCTTATCCAAAAGTCTGTATAAAACCATATGCTTTGATCACCTCATCAAAGCGTATATTACAACTCTGAGAGGCTTGCACTAGTCCATAGATGGATCACTAGAGCTTCCACACTTTGTTAGCACTTTAGGATCGACAAAACCTTTTGGTTGCATCATATACAACTCTTCTTTAAGAAATCCATTAAGGAATGCAGTTTTGATGTCAATTTGCCAGATTTCATAATCATAAATTGCGGCAATTGCTAACATGGTTCGGACAGACTTAAGCATCGCTACGGGTGAGAAGGTCTCATTGTAGTCAACTCCTTCAACTTGTCGAAAATCTTTTGCGACAAGTCGGGCTTTGTAGACAGTAATATTACCATCAGCGTCAGTCTTCTTCTTGAAGATCCATTTATTCTTCATGGCTCGCCGATCATTGGGAAAATTAACCAAAGTCCACAGTTTGCTCTCATACATGGATCCTATCACATATTTCATGGCCTCAAGCAATTTATCGGAATCTGGGCTCATCATCGCTTCTACATAATTTGTAGGTTCATCATGGTCTAGTAACATGACTTCCAGAATAGGATTACCGTACCACTCTGGTGCGGAACGTGGTCTGGTTGACCTACGAGGTTCGGTGGTAACTTGATCTGAAGTTTCATGATCATGATCATTAGCTTCCTCCCTGGTTGGTGTAGGCATCACTGGAATGGTTTTCTATGATGAGCTACTTCCCAATTCGAGAGAAGGTACAATTACCTCATCAAGTTCTACTTTCCTCCAACTCACTTCTTTCGAGAGAAACTCCTTCTCTAGAAAGTATCCATTCTTAGCAACAAAGATCTTGCCTTCAGATCTGTGGTAGAAGGTGTACCCAACAGTTTCTTTTGGGTATCCTATGAAGACGCACTTCTCCGACTTGGGTTCGAGCTTATCAGGCTGAAGCTTTTTCACATAAGCATCGCAACCCCAAACTTTAAGAAATGACAGCTTAGGTTTCTTGCCAAACCACAATTCATAGGGTGTCATCTCAATGGATTTACACGATGCCCTATTTAAAGTGAATGCATCTGTCTCTAATGCATAACCCCAAAATGATAGTGGTAAATAGGTAAGAGACATCATAGGTCGCACCATATCTAATAAAGTATGCTTATGACGTTCGGACACACCATTACGTTGTGGTGTTCTAGATGGCATGAGTTGTGAAACTATTCCACATTGTTTTTAATGAGAGCCAAACTTGTAACTCAAATATTCGCCTCCACAATCAGATCATCGAAACTTTATTTTCTTATTACGATGATTCTCTACTTCACTATGAAATTCTTTGAACTTTTCAAATGTTTTAGACTTGTGTTTCATTAAGTAGATATACCCATATCTGCTCAAATCATCTATGAAGGTCGGAAAATAATGATACCCGCCGCATGCCTCAACACTCATCGGACCGCATACATCGGTATGTATTATTTGCAATAAGTCATTGGCTCGCTCCATTGTTTCGGAGAACAGAGTTTTAGTCATCTTGCCCATGAGGCATGGTTCGCAAGTATCCAATGACTCATAATCAAGTGATTCTAAAAGTCCATCTGCATGGAATTTCTTCATGCTCTTTACACCAATATGAGCTAAACAGAAGTGCCACAAGTATGTTGCACTAACATTATCTACTTTGTATCTTTGGGCATCAATATTGTGAATATGTGTATCACTACGATCGAAATTCCATAAACCATTTGCATTGGTTGTATGACCATAGAAGGTTTTATTCATGTAAATAGAACAACAATTATTGTCTGACTTAGATGAATAATTGTATTGCAATAAACATGATCCTATCATATTCATGCTCAACGCAAACACCAAATAACATCTATTTAGGTTCAACACTAATCCCTAAGGTAGAGGGAGTATGCGATGGTGATCTTATCAACCTTGGAATCACTTCCAACACACATCGTCACTTCGCCCTCAATTAGTTTCTGTTCATTTTGTAACTCCTGTTTTGAGTTACTAATCTTTGCAACTGAACCGGTATCAAATACCCAAGGGCTACTATGAACACTAGTAAAGTACACATCAATAACATGTATATCAAATATACATTTGTTCACTCTGCCATCCTTCTTATCTGCCAAGTATTTGGGGCAGTTCTGCTTCTAGTGACCATTCCCTTTGCAGTAGAAGCACTTAGTTTCATGCTTAGGTACAGCTTTGGGCTTCTTCACGGGAGTGGAAACTTGCTTGCCACTCTTATTGAAGTTCCCTTTCTTTCCCTTGCCCTTTTTCTCGAAACCAGTGGTCTTGTTTAACCATCAACACTTGATGCTCTTTATTGATTTCTACATCGCCGATTTCAGCATAGCAAAGAGCTCGGGAATTGTTTTCGTCATCTGTTGCATATTATAGTTCATCATGAAGTTCTAGTAGCTTGGTGATAGTGACTATAGAACTCTGTCAATCACTATCTTATCTGGAAGATTAACTCCCATTGATTCAAGCGATTGTAGTACCCAGACATTCTAAGCACGTGCTCACGGGCTGAGCTATTCTCCTCCATGTTGTAGGCAAAGTTCTTGTCAGAGGTATCATACCTCCCGACACGGGCATGAATCTGAAATACCAATCTTCAGCTCTTGGAACATCTCATATGCTCTGTGGCGTTCAAAACGTTTTTGAAGTCCCAGTTCTAAGCCATAAAGCATGGCACGCTAAACTATTAAGTAGTCATCGTATCGAGCTAGTAAAACATTCATAATGTCTGCATCTGATCCTGCAATAGGTCTGTCACCTAGCGGTGCATCAAGAACATAATTCTTCTATGCGGCAATGAGGATAATCCTCCGATCACGGACCTAGTCCGCATCATTGCTACCAGCATCTTTTAACTTAGTTTTCTCTAGCAACATATCAAAAAATCTAGGGAAGCTACATCGTGAGCTATTGATCTACAACATAGATATGAAAATACTATCAGGACTAAGTTCATGATAAATTAAGTTCAATTAATCAAAATTAGTTAAGAACTCCCACTTAGATAGACATCCCTCAAGTCATAAATGATACATGATCCAAATCAACTAAACCATGTCCGATCATCACGTGAGATGGAGTAGTCATCATTGGTGAACATCTCTATGTTGATCATATCTACTATATGATTCATGTTTGACCTTTCGGTCTCCAGTGTTCTGAGGCCATGTCTGTACATGCTAGGCTTGTCAATTTTTACCCGAGTATTCCGCATGTGAAAAACTGTCTTGCACCTGTTGTGTGTGAATGTAGAGCCTATCACACCCGATCATCACGTGGGGTCTTAGCACGACGAACTGTCGCAACGGTGCATACTCAAGGAGAACACTTATACCTTGAAATTTTTGGAATGGATCATCTTATAGTGCTACCGTCGTACTAAGAAAAATAAGATGCATAAAAGATAAACATCACATGTAATCAAAATATGTGACATGATATGGTCATCATCATCTTGTGCCTTTGATCTCCATCCCCAAAGCACCGTCATGACCTCCATCATCACTAGCTTGACACATTGATCTCCATCGTAGCATCATGGTCGTCTCACCAACTATTGCTTCCACAACTATTGCTAACGCATAGAGATAAAGTAAAGCAATTACATGGCGTTTGCATTTCATACAATAAAGAGACAACCATAAGGCTCCTGTCGGTTGCCAGTAACTTTTACAAAACATGATCATCTCATACAATAACGTATATCACATCATATCTTGACCATATCACATCACAACATGCCTTGCAAAACAAGTTAGACGTCCTCTACATTGTTGTTGCAAGTTTTACGTGGCTATTATGGGCTTCTAGCAAGAACCGTTCTTACCTACACATCAAAACCACAATGGTGATTTATCAAGTTTGTTGTTTTAACCTTCAACAAGGATCAGCCAGAGTCAAATTCGATTCAACTAAAGTTGGAGAAATAGACACCTACCAGCCACCTTTATGCAAAACTAGTTGCATGTCTGTCGGTGGAACCGGTCTCATGAACGTGGTCATGTAAGGTTGGTCCGGGCTGCTCCATCCAACAATTCAACCAAATCAAAATAATATGTTGGTCGTAAGCAGTATGACGATCACCGCCCACAACTCTTTGTGTTCTACTCGTGCATATCATCTACGCATAGACCTGGCTCGGATGCCACTATTGGGAAACGTAGCATGCAATTTCAAGAAAAAATCTTGTGCTCAAGTAAGATCTATCTAGGAGATGCATAGAAATGAGAGGGGGAGAGTGTGTCTACGTACCCTCATAGACCGAAAGCGGAAGCATTTGACAATGCGGTTGATGTAGTCGAACTTCTTCTTGTTCCGACTGATAAACACCGAACGTATGGCACCTCTGAGTTCTGCACACGTTCAACTCGATGACGTCCCTCGAACTCTTGATGAAGAAAAGTGTCGAGGAAGTAGATGAGTTCCATCAGCACGACATCATGGTGACGATGATGGTGATGTGATCCGCGTAGGGCTTCGCCTAAGCACTACGTGAATATGACTGAGGGTGTAACCTGTGGAGGGAGGCGCTGCACACGGCTAACAGAAGTTGATGTGTGTTCTAGGCGCCTCCCCCGCCCCCTCATATATATAGGTGGGAGGGAGAGGTAGCAGCCAAGGGGGCTCCCCAAGTAGGAGGAATCCAACTTGGGGGCCTTGTCCAATTCGCCCCCCCCCCTTACCATAATTTCCGGAGGGGGGAGGAAGGAGAAGGGAGGAGGGAAGGAAGGGGGAGGCCGAATCCCTCCCCTTCCTTCTCACTTCTCCTCTTTCCTTCCCCTTCTGGTTTGGCCTATATGGGGGGCGCATCAGCCCATGCTGGCTGCTGCGTTTCCTCTCTTGGCCCATTAGGCCCATATCTTTGCCGGGGGTGCCCGGAACCCCTTCCGGTGACCCGATACTCCCCGGAACACTTCAAGTGTCTGAATATTGTCGTCCTAAATATAAATATTTACCTCTCGACCATTTCGAGACTCGTCGTCATGTCCGTGATCTCATCCGGGACTCTGAACAATATTCAGTCACCAAAACACATAACTCATATAATACAAAATCCTAATCGAACGTTAAGCGTGCGGACCCTACGGGTTCGAGAATTATGTAGACATGACCGAGACATCTCTTTGATCAATAACCAATAGTGTAACCTGGATGCTCGTATTGGCTCCTACATATTCTACGAAGATCTTTATTAGTCGAACCGTAATGACAACATACGTTATTCCCTTTTTCATCGGTATGTTACTTGCCCGAGATTCGATCGTCGGTATCTTCATACCTAGTTAAATCTCGTTACCGGCAAGTCTGTTTACTCGTTCTGTAATACATCATCCCACAACTAACTCATTAGTCACATTTCTTGCAAGGCTACTTATGATGTGCATTACTGAGAGGGCCCAAAGATACCTCTCTGATACTCGGAGTGACAAATCCTAATCTCGGTCTATGCCAACCCAACAAACACCTTTGGAGATACCTGTAGAGAATCTTTATAATCACCCCATTATGTTGTGACATTTGATAGCACATAAGGTATTCCTCCGGTATATGGGAGTTGCATAATCTCATAGTCAAAGGAATACGTATATGACATGAAGAAAGGAACAGTAATAAAACTGAACAATAAATATGCTAAGCTAACGGATGTTTCTTGTCCATCACATCATTCTCCTAATGATGTGATCATGTTCATCAAATGACAACACATGTCTATGGTTAAGAAACTTAACCATCTTTGATTAACGAGCTAGTCTAGTATAGGCTTACTAGGGACACGGTGTTTTGTCTATGTATCCACACATGTATCAAGTTTCCAGTTAATACAATTCTAGCATGAATAATAAACATTTATCATGGTATAAGTAAATATAAAATAGCAACTTTATTATTGCCTCTAGGGCATATTCCCTTCAATATTATCATAGAAGCCATTCGAATTCACTCTCTTGAAAAATGTCGTGATCATGGAACTAATGAATGAGTTGCCCTAGGTGATGATCACTTACCAATTAATGATGACAATATTGAACATGGCTATTATGATGAAGATGAAGAATTCGACATAGAATATGAGAAGACTATGCGGAATCTTAGTCTCATGGCAAATCTTCGAGATTACATGGCCGGGGGAAAGGAATAGATTCTTGATGGTGGATGCACCAATCACATGACCAAAGATAGAGACATGTCTCATGATCTTGCTAAAAATGATGGTTCACGCAAGTATGTGACTTTAGAGAGAACTCCATCGGTAAGGTACTTGGCCTTGGTAAGGTGGCCATATACAATGATAGCTTTATTCAAAATTCCATGCTTGTTGAATTCTTGGCTACAATCTTCTTTCCGTATCTAGATTAGCCGACTTTGGTTTCAATGTTCAATTTACTGAAGTAGATTGCCAAGTGTTCTGTCGAGATAATCACAACATGGTCTTTACCGGCATTCATCGAGCTGATCAATACATTTTTGATTTCTGTAACATCCCAAACTTTCAATTTGGAATGTTATACATAGGTCATTCTTGCATATCATATTTTATTGCATTTTCCTTTCGCAATCCTTGAAATCCTAAGCAACTCAAGGACCCTCGGAGAGAGTTGGGGATTTCCCTGTTTTCATATTTGGGTTTTACCAAATATTGAAACGAGGATTTCTGATTTTAATTATTTTCTCTCTGAAAAATATATTTCATATTAAATATATATGAGAGGAGATAATATGATTTCTCCAAAATAATTGAAATATTGGAGGAAAAATATTAAAATCATTTATTTGGATTTTATTTGTAATAGAAAAATTGCACGTTTTTCAAAACTGCATTTTAGGGCCAAGAAAATGTTCATCTTGTTCTAAATATTTTATTTAGACGGTGAAAATTTATTTTGGCATTTTTAGATTTTTATTTTATTTTCTAGGATTTATTTTCTGTTCGGCAGAATTATTATTTAAAAAACTCCCAAGCGCCGACTGGGACGAAACCCAGCCGGGCCGGCCCAACCGCCCCGCGCCGCCGCCTTCCTCGCGCGCGCGCGCCGCCGCCGACTCGGACGAGAAGTCCGGCCTGGACTCCTCCTCGCCGCCGCCTTGGCCCCTCCTCCAAGCCGAGCCCCCCCCTTTATATACTCCCGCCCCGAGCCGCCACCACCAGCAGCCACCGTCGCAGCCCCGCCGCCCGCGTCCCGATCCACGCTGCACCGCCACCCGCGCCTCGCCGCCGTCGCCGCCCCCACGTCGCAGCGCCTCGCCGCCGCCGCCGCCCGCCTCCCGAGCCGCCGCCACCCGCGCCTCGCCCCGCCGCTGCAGCCCTGCCAGAGCCCCGCGTCTTGCCGGACCCTATGAGGTAGCCATTCGCCGCCGGTTTTTTTAAGAAACCGTTTCAGTTTTTTTAAGAAAACCTTGGTTCATTTTTTTAGATTGGTTCGCCAGTTTTTCCCGGTTCTTCTATTTAGCGGACGTTCGTCCGTACGTTCGTTTAAGCGAACGGTTTTTGCCCATTAGTTACAGGTAACGAACGCTCGTTCATTAGTCTATTCGTCAGTTTTCTTTTTATCAGATTTTTCCGCGATTTTTCTCGATAGCGATTTCTAATCCGATCTTCGTTTCTGTTTATCTTTTCGCTCGTTAGTCGGAATCAGGCGATTCAAACGCCTACATCTTCGTCTTGAGACCCTCTTTTCAATTAACCAACTTAAACAAGATTTCGGTACTATAAAATTTGACCTTAGTTAAGATTAGTAAATGGATCTTGTTTCTTTCGCCGTTTGAGTTCGTTGCTCCGTTTGGTTTGATTCTTTTTGCAAACTGGAGTTCTTAAGTTGAACTTTCCATTTGTTTGAGTTTTACCCGTGCTTCTTTGTTAGTTGCTTATGTATGCTATTGTTTGTTTGCGATAGAATTCCCGGAGTGCGAAGCGTGTTATTTGGAGTCTCTAGGTTACGCGGATTCACATCTGGGTGGATTGAGGCACCTGGAGTACCCAGTGTTGCCTGTATTTTTTGGAAATCCCGGAGTACCCGTGTGATCTTCCTATGGACCGCCACCCAGGCTCAATGGGAACTGATATGATTCATGCTAGAAACTTCTGTGTGCAGCCACAAGCTATTATGGGCTCTAGCATAGTTGAGTAAGTTACATGAAGCTCTTGAAGAGGTAGATCAGCAAGTAGTGGGTTTGTAGGTTTGGTATGGTCTACCCGGAGTAGAGAGTTAATGTTTCTGAAAGACTGTGTCTCGGTCATCCGTTTCTCAAACACCATGTAGTGCGAGAAATCCAACGGAGGAGATCGAGTCTTGTGGGGAAAAGTGTGCAAACCTTCGCAGAGTGTATAAACTAATCATGGTTAGTCGTGTCCCCGGTTATGGACAATCTTGAGTACCTAGTACTTGGAGTATCTTAAGTATCTCATCACTCTTAATTAATATCGTTGGGTTGTTAACCACTTTAATTGGGTTTGAGTTGGAGGAACCTTCTCAATGATGTTTCAACTACGATGATAGTTAAATTTAAAATCTATTCCTTTGTTGTAGGGAAAAATTGGCTTTCCGCAAAAACTATAACCATAGAGCTTTCCACCAGCCAAATATGCATGTAGTGATAGCATTATTCTGTTCTTGCTCTACTGTGTTACTTTGCCAGCATATTCCATGTGCTGACCCGTTTTCGGGCTGCAACGTATTATGTTGCAGACTTTTCAGACGAGGAGTAAGGTTCGTTAGGTCGTTGTCGTGCAGCTCGGCTATGCCGTTGGAGTTGATGGACTCACTTTATCTTCCAAGCCTTCCATTGTTATCGTATTAGATGGTCTTAAGCCATATTTATTGTAATAAGTTCTCTTTTGATACATCCGATGTAATAAGTGTGTGATTGCTACTCTGTTACAAATCCTTCGAGTATTGTGTCTGTCAGCATTACCGATCTAGGGATGACACTGAAGCACAGATACTTGACCGTATGAGGTCGGGTCGCTACAAAGATGGTATCAGAGCACACGTTGAGTGTAGGACACGACCACTAAGCTAAAGCCCTAGATCACTATTCTCTTCTCATTTCTGACTCCTCTCCCTTTTCTACTCTTTAGGATGGCAGAGATCAAGAACAAGTTTGCACAACGGATGAAGACGCACCTTTTGGACGACACTTGAAGGAATTCACTTGGTACTTGAATATAGGAATACCAAGCTTCACCGGGACATACAACGCCACTTTACCAGAAGAGGAGCGATGGATGATTCAAGTTCAAGTTCTAGGAAGGACATTCACGCCAGTCACTAAGCCCATAGAATTTTCCTTCGATGCACCAACCTGGAGTTTAGGAAAGAGTATGGCAGCTCACATCACCATGGGACGCATTGGAGAAGTATACCACAAAGATCTTAAGGACACTATCTACCAGAGATGTGGGCGCCGAACCGAGCAATGGGAGACGATCAGCACCAGGAAGGATAGATCAATTGCATCTTTCAACCAGGAACTAAACCAATACATTCGACGCCAGGAGAATCAGATGTGCGCAGACATGATAGATTTGAAGAAGGCGAAGACAAGGATCATCGAGCTGGAAGAAGAACTTAAGTCTACACGTGATGGATGTGAGGAGGAAATTGCAACACTACTGGAGAAGAATGATGACCTGATTAAGAAGATCAGAATATTCATGGGAGACCCCACTCTAGTAGAAGAAGATGAAGAACCCAAGGAGATTCGTCCGAAGGACTACATCATCATCGACGACACTGACTCCGACCCGAGTGATGATGACTTTGAAGACGAAGCTGGAACAGATATTATGGAGTCTTCCACCGATCAAAATTTCTAGATGACCACCCAATGATTAATATTATTCCCCCATGTATTCAGTAGTAGTTGAGCACTTTTGCAATAGATCTAGACCGCTTGTATGCCCTTGCTTGATTGATTGAGTGAAATGATTGTGTTTGTCTCATGTGCATATGGGTAGTGCCTTCTCATTAGACCTCATTCTATTCTAATCTCTTCCATCTAAACCCATTAGATGCCTCCGAGACGTGACCCCGGATTTGCCTTCCCGCCTGAGCTCACTCGGTTGATCCAGCAACAGAATACCCTGATGCAATTGCTAGTTCAGAACCAGGGCAACAACAACAACAACAATCCAGCACCACCAGTTGACAACTTAGCCCGCTTTCTGAGCTTGCAGCCACCGGTGTTCTCCAGTAGCACCGAGCCTATAGTTGCTGATGATTGGTTACGTCGTATTGGAAGGGAGTTGACCACGGCAGGATGTACCGATGCTGAGAAGGTGCGCTTTGCCGCACATCAATTGGATGGACCAGCGGCATCGTGGTGGGAGAATTACATTGTCACCTACCCTATAGCCACAGTGACTTGGGACCAGTTTTAGCAAGCTTTCTGCACATCCCATGTCTCCACCGGAGCTATGAGTATGAAGAAGCGTGAGTTTCGCGACTTACGCCAGGGGAACCGTATTGTGGCTCAGTACGTGGAAGAGTTTAGCAAGATATCTCGCTATGCCCCTGACGATGTGGCCACAGATGCCGTGAAGCAGGAGAAGTTTATGGAATGGTTGAATGATGAGATGAGTATGCAGTTGATGGTAGCCACTTTCAACAACTACCAGGAGTTGGTAGATAAGGCTCTTATGATTGAAGGGAAGCAATAGCAGATTGAGAGCCATAAGAGGAAGTATGGACAAGGGAGGTATAACTCAGGATCTCAGCAGAAGCCTCACCTAACCCCGAACTCAGGAGGACTTGTTCATAACCATGGAGGTCATAACCACACTTGAGGAGGATCGCATAATCACAATGGTACTAAGAATGGGTATGGGAACAGAGCCAATAACAATCAGAACCGCCCCAATCCAGCCACACCCGCCAAAACAGATCTAAGTCACGTTACTTGTTTCAAGTGCGAGAAGACTGGACACTATGCCATGGAGTGCCCTGAAGGAAAGAATGGAAATGGAAATGAGAGCGCTGGGAAGAAGCCCAATCCATTCAACAAAGGACAAGTGAACCACGTTAACGTGGAGGAGGTTGAAGAGCAGCCGGACGCGGTAGGTAAGTTTTTGGTTAAGTCATTTACCGCTCTTGTTCTATTTGATACTGGTGCATCGCATTCATACATATCAAGGGGATATGTGGATAAGTCTAAACTACCAACCCAAACCCTTAGGACCCCTCTCTTAGTGAGTTCACCTGGAGCAGAGTATATGGCTAATCGATGGTGCGACCAAATACCCCTAACCATTGGCACCCATGTTTTTCCGTCCGACCTAATTATCTTGGAGTCACAAGGATTGGATGTGATATTAGGCATGGACTCGATGTCAAAGTATGGAGGAAGTATTGACTGTGCTAGTAAGTCGATTTATCTCACCACCCCGGAGGGAAAAAGGATTAAGTATGTATCTAGGCATGTGCCTAGGAGGAGCCAAGTGAATACCCTCACGGGAGTTGTTCAGGAGGAAGTGCCTGTAGTGAGGGATTACCCGGATGTTTTCCCAGAGGAGTTACCAAGCATGCCACCAGATTGAGACATCGAGTTTTTGATAGAGCTACTGCCAGGTACCGGGCCAATATCCAAGAGACCCTATCGGATGCCCGCGAATGATCTAGAGGAAATTAAGAAACAGATCAAGGAGTTGTTGGAGAAAGGATACATTCAAAGGAGTTCATCACCTTGGGGAGCCCCAGTGCTTTTGGTGGAGAAGAAGGATAAATCCCTAAGAATGGTTGTTGATTATCGGGCCTTGAATGAAGTGACGATCAAGAACAAGTACCCGCTGCCGATGATCAATGATCTGTTTGATCAGCTGCAAGGAGCTAAGGTGTTTTCGAAGATCGATTTATGATTGGGATACCATCAGTTGAAGATTCGAGAGAAAGATATACCCAAGACAGCATTCACCACACGTTACGGATTATACGAATATACGGTCATGTCGTTTGGACTGACTAACGCCCCTGCCTATTTCATGAGCATGATGAACAAGGTGTTCATGGAGTATTTGGACAAGTTTTTTGTGGTGTTCATTGATCATATTATGGTATACTCGAAGAATGAAGAGGAGCACAAGGAGCATTTGCGACTAGTTCTCGAGAAACTCAGGGAACACTAGTTGTATGCCAAGTTCAGCAAATGCGAGTTTTGGTTGAAGGAAGTCGGATTCCTTGGGCATGTTATATGAGGAGAAGGTATAGCAGTAGACCCCAGCAAGGTTCAGTCAGTCACTGAATGGATAGCACCCACTTCAGTTAGCGAGATCAGCAGTTTTCTTGGACTCGCAGGATACTATCGGAGATTCATTGAGAATTTTTCCAAGATTGTGAAGCCAATGACGGAGTTATTGAAGAAGGATACCAAGTTTAAATGGACAGATGATTGCAAGGCAAGTTTTCAGGAGTTGAAGAAACATTTGACTACAGCCCCAGTGCTGACGCTGCCAGATATACATAACGATTTCCAAGTGTATTGCGACGCCTCTTGCTTGGGACTTGGATGTGTGCTTATGCAGGACGAAAGAGTTGTTTCGTATGCCTCGCGACAACTAAAACCTCACGAGTTGAATTATGCCATGCATGATTTGGAGTTAGCAGCCATAGTGCATGCATTGAAGACTTGGAGACATTACCTTATTGGAAACCGTTGTGATGTGTACACGGATCATAAAAGCTTGAAGTACATCTTCACACAGAAGGAATTGAACCTTAGGCAAAGGAGATGGTTGGAGCTTATAAAAGATTATGGCATGAAGCTGCACTATCATCCAGGAAAGGCCAATGTCGTAGCCGACGCTTTGAACCAAAAGAGTTATGCTAATATCCTTGTGAGTAAGGGAGTGCCAAAGGAGTTAGCAAAGGATATCATGGAACTTCGATTAGAGATTGTTCCTAGAGGTTTTGTTGCAACAATGGAGATTCAGTCTACATTGTTGGGAAAGATAAGAGAAGCTCAGAAGGACGACAAAGAGATTGCCGAGATAAACGAGAAGATGAGCAAAGGAAAGGCCAAAGGTTTTCGTGAGGATGAGCACGATACCTTATGGTTTGAGGACCGGATATACGTGCCCAGTAACACAGAGATCAGAAAGCTAATACTACAGGAGGCTCATGACTCACCATACTCGATACACCCCGGAAACACCAAGATGTATTTGGATTTGAAGGAACGTTTCTGGTGGACAGGTATGAAGAAGGATATTGCCGAGTATGTAGCTGTATGTGATGTATGTCAGAGAGTGAAGGCAGAGCATCAAAAGCCGGCAGGATTGTTACAGCCTATGCCGATACCCGAATGGAAGTGGGATAAACTTGGCATGGACTTTATCACCAGATTGTGCAGGACCAAATCAGGATATGATTCCATATATGGGTAGTAGTTGATCGCTTGACCAAAGTGGCTCACTTTATCCCAGTGAAAACCACTTATACAAGTGCGAAGTTGGCCAAGATATATATGTCCAGGATCGTATGTCTGCATGGAGTTCCGAGGACCATCGTACCAGATAGAGGAACACAGTTTACTTCAAGGTTTTGGCATCAGTTACACCAGACTTTGGGTACAAGATTGGAATTCAGTACAGCATTTCACCCGCAGACGGATGGACAGACCGAGAGAGTCAATCAGATTCTGGAGGATATGTTGAGAGCCTGTGCGCTAGATTATGGATCTAGTTGGGATGACAATTTGCCTTACGCAGAATTCTCATACAACAATAGCTACCAAGCCAGTTTGAAGATGGCACCCTTCGAAGCCCTGTATGGACGAAGGTGCAGAACGTCGTTGATGTGGGATGAAGTAGGAGACCGACAGTTGTTCGGACCAGACTTGATCAAGGATTCTGAGGAGAAGGTCAAGTTGATTCGTGATAGACTGAAGATAGCTCAGTCCAGGCAGAAAAGTTATGCAGACTCAAAACACAAGAAGGTAACCTATGAAATTGGAGATAGAGCATATCTGCGAGTATCGCCCTTGCGAGGAGTGAAACGATTTGGAGTTAAAGGAAAGTTAGCCCCGAGATTTGTAGGACCGTATCGTGTTTTGGAACGGAAGGGAGAAGTTACCTACAAATTGGAATTACCTGAGGGACTGTCAGGAGTTCATGATGTGTTCCACGTTTCACAGTTGAAGAAGTGTCATGCTGAGATGGCCGATATACCGTTAAGAGATACAGTACCCTTGGAGGCGATTCAGTTGGACAGTGATTTGACTTATGAGGAGAAGCCAGTAAAGATTTTGGAGTTTGCCAGTCGAGTCACCCGCAGCAAGGTCATCAATTTTTGCAAAGTTCAGTGGAGACACCATACCGAGGATGAAGCCACCTAGGAACGAGAGGATGATCTATGCAAAGACCACCCACACCTATTTTTCTAGCCAACCCGAATCTCGAGGTCGAGATTCATCTTAAGGGGGGTAGGTTTGTAACATCCCAAATTTTCAATTTGTAATGTTATACATAGGTCATTCTTGCATATCATATTTTATTGCATTTTCGTTTCGCAATCCTCGACATCCTAAGCAACTCAAGGACCCTCGGAGAGAGTTGGGGATTTCCCTGTTTTCATATTTGGGTTTTACCAAATATTGAAACGAGGATTTCTGATTTTAATTATTTTCTCTCCGAAAAATATATATCATATTGAAAATATATGAGAGGAGATAATATGACTTCTCTGAAAAAATTGAAATATTGGAGAAAAAAATATTAAAATCATTTATTTGATTTTTCTTTGGATTTTATTTGCAATTAGAAAAATTGCACATATTTCAAAACTGCATTTTAGGGCCAAGAAAATGTTCATCTTGTTCTAAATATTTTATTTAGACGGTGAAAATTTATTTTGGCATTTGTAGATTTTTATTTTATTTTCTAGGATTTATTTTCTGTTCGGTGGAATTATTATTTAAAAAAACTCCCAAGCGCCAATTGGGCCGAAACCCAGCCGGGCCGGCCCAACCGCCCCGCGCCGCCACCTTCCTCGTGCGCGCGCCGCCACCGACTCGGACGAGGAGTCCGGCCAGGACTCCTCCTCGCCGCCGCCTTGGCCCCTCCTCCAAGCTGAGCCCCCCCTTTATATACTCCCGCCCCGAGCCGCCACCACCACCAGCCACCGCCACAGTCCTGCCGCCCGCCTCCCGAGCCACGCCGCGCCGCCACTACCGCCCCCGCGCCGCAGCGCCTCGCCGCCGCCACCCGTCTCCCGAGCCGCCGCCACCCACGCCTCGCCCCGCCGTCGTAGCCCTGCTGGAGCCCCGCGTCTCGTCGGACCCGATGAGGTAGCCGTTCGCCGCCGGTTTTTTTAAGAAACCATTTCGGTTTTTTAGAAAACCCTAGTTCGTTTTTTAGATCGGTTCGCCGGTTTTTCCCAGTTCTTCTATTTTGCGGACGTTCGTCCATACATTCTTTTAATGAACGGTTTTCGCCCGTTAGTTACAGCTAACGAACGCTCGTTCGTTAGTCTGTTCGTCAGTTTTCTTTTTATCGGATTTTTCCGCGATTTTTCTCGATCGCGATTTCTGATCTGATCTTCATTTCTATTTATCTTTTCGCTCGTTAGTCGGAATCAGGCGATTCAAACGCCTAGATCTTCGTCTTGAGACCCTCTTTCCGCTTAACCAACTTGAATAAGATTTTGGTACTGTAAAATTTTACCTTAGTTCAGATTAGTAAACGGATCTTGTTTCTTTCGCCATTTGAGTTCGTTGCTCCGTTTGGTTTGATTCTTTTTGCAAACCGGAGTTCTTAAGTTGAACTTTCCGGTTAGATCTTCTTATTTGAGTTTTACCCGTGCTTCTTTGTTAGTTGCTTATGTATGCTATTGTTTGTTTGCGATAGAATTCCCGGAGTGCGAAGCGTGTTATTTGGAGTCTCTAGGTTACGCGGATCGTCAGCAAGGCAAGTAACACTTTGATCATACCCCTTTATCACCCAGTTTTATGCATTAGTTCCAATCCTCAAACATTGCATGATTAGGATGTCATTAACATGTGGGTTGGGAAGTAGTTGATGAGGTAATACCTATTGCCCTATTACACTCAAACCCTTGGGAGTTACTTCTACATTTTGCTTATATTGCTATGCTATGCTCGTAGACGTGGTTTGGGTGAGTGAAATCCATGACAGATGTGAGATTGTTAATTAATGGTTCAACTTAAGGTGGCAACTTAAATTTACATCTGGGTGGATTGAGGCACTTGGACTACCCAGTGTTGCTTGTATTTTTTGGAAATCCCGGAGTACCCGTGTGATCTTCCTATGGACCGCCACCCAGGCTCAATGGGAACTGAGATGATTCATGCTAGAAACTTCCGTGTGCAGCCACAAGCTATTATGGGCTCTAGCATAGTTGAGTAAGTTACTAAAGCTCTTGAAGAGGTAGATCAGCAGGTAGTGGGTTTGTAGGTTTGGTATGGTCTACCCGGAGTAGAGAGTTAATGTTTCTGAAAGACTGTGTCTCGGTCATCCGTTTCTCAAACACCATGTAGTGCGAGAAATCCAACGGAGGAGATCGAGTCTTGTGGGGAAATGTGCGCAAACCTCTGCAGAGTGTACAAACTAATCATGGTTAGCCGTGTCCCCGGTTATGGACAATCTTGAGTATCTAGTACTTGGAGTATCTTAAGTACCTCATCACTCTTAATTAATATTGTTGGGTTGTTAACCACTTTAATTGGGATTGAGTTCGAGGAACCTTCTCAATGATGTTCCAACTACCGTGATAGTTCAATTTAAAATCTATTCCTTTGTTGTAGGGAAAAATTGGCATTTCACAAAAACTATAACCATAGAGCTTTCCGCCAGTCAAATATGCATGTAGTGATAGCATTATTCTGTTCTTGCTCTACTGTGTTACTTTGCCAGCATATTCCATGTGCTGACCCGTTTTCGGGTTGCAACGTATTATGTTGCAGACTTTTCAGACGGGGAGTAAGGTTCGTTAGGTCGTTGCCATGCAGCTCAGCTATGTCGTTGGAGTTGATGGACTCACTTTATCTTCCAAGCCTTCCGTTGTTATCGTATTAGATGGCCTTAAGCCATATTTATTGTAATAAGTTCTCTTTTGAGACACCCAATGTAATAAGTGTGTGATTGCTACTCTGTTATAAATCCTTCGAGTACTGTGTGTGTCAGCATTGCCGATCCAGGGATGACACTGAATCACAGAGACTTGACCGTCTGAGGTCGGGTCGCTACAATTTCACTAAAAGATCCCAACCTCGTACATGTCTTATTGAAAAATCTTCTGAAGGTTGGTTATGGCATAGAAGGCTAGGACACGTTGGTGTGCGAAACCATGATAAGCTTGTTAAAGGAGATCATATTCTTGGTGTTAAAGATGTTATCTTTGACAAAGATATACTTTGTAGTGCTTGTCAAGCAGGAAACAAGATGGAGTAAGTTACCATGTGAAGGACATCATAACAACTAGAAGACCACCTGAGCTACTTCACATGGATCTTTTTGGTCCCAATGATTACAAGAGCCTTGGTGGTAACACTTTTGGTTTGGTCATAGTTGATGATTTTTCCAGGTATACGTGGGTGTTCTTTCTCGATAACAAATCACAGGTACAAAAGATCTTCAAGACCTTCGCTAGAAAGGCCCAAAATCAGTTTTGAGGTGAAGATCAAAAAATTTCAAAGTGACAACGAAACGTAGTTCAAGAACACCAATGTGGATACCTTTCTTGACTAAGAAGGTATCTCACATGAGTTCTCGGCTACGTACACACCTCAAAAAAATGGAGTTGTTGAGATGAAGAACCATACTCTTATCGAGATTTCAAGAACGATGCTAGATGAGTACAAGACGCCAAATCACTTTTGGGTGAAAGAAGTTGAGATCACTTGTCATGCTACAAATCGGCTT
The DNA here is from genome assembly GCF_003073215.2 of Triticum urartu. Taxonomy (NCBI): domain Eukaryota; kingdom Viridiplantae; phylum Streptophyta; class Magnoliopsida; order Poales; family Poaceae; genus Triticum; species Triticum urartu. The sequence continues at coordinate 400,237,872 of NC_053024.1, forward strand.
TGTCTTCACAAGCTTCTTGGTAAATCGGCATACGAGCTACTCCCCAGTAACAGACCCCAAGTTGGATACTTTTGAGTATTTGGCTCAAAGTGTTACATTCTTGATAAGCATCGTCATTCAAAATTTGCTCCTAAGTCTCATGAAGTTTTCCTACTCGGTTACTGATCAAACTCTCACACTTACCGTGTCAACAACAACTTCACTCAAAAAGTTGAAGAGACGGTATATGTGAAGTTTGATGAATCTAATGACTCGCAAGTCAAGCAATTGCCAATTGATGTAGGAGATAAAGATCCATTGGAAGCAATTCAAGATTTATCTATTGGCAAAATTCGTCATGTGGAAGTGAAGGAGAGTACTTCATCAACTCAAGTGGAAGCCCAACTTCACGTCAAGGTGAACCACAAGTTGACATGGAGGCATCCACAAGTGAAACACGTCAAGATGAAGGTAACAAGGAAGTAGAACAAGAAGATCCACATCAACCTCCTTCTCCACCACCTCAAAAGAATGGCAATGCCAACGGCAATGAAGAAGATGAGGAGGAAGCTCCACGACAACCCAAACACAAGCTACCTCGAGTTAGACCAATAATTGACAAAAGTCATCCCATTGAGCAAATTATCGGCGACATCAAATCCGGGAGAATCACTCACTCTAAATCTCGTTTAGCTAAATTTTGTGAGCATTACTCATTCATCTCTAGTATTGAGACTATTAAGGTATATGAAGCCCTCAAAGACTCGGATTGGGTGAATGCTATGCATGAAGAACTACACAACTTTGAGATGAACCAAGTATTGGCATTGGTTGGGATGCCCAAAGATGAGCAAAACATCATCGAAACCAAAATGGGTATTTCACAACAAACAAGATGAAGATGGACAAGTTATATGCAAGAAGGCTCGCCTAGTAGCTCAAGGATACACACAAGTCGAAGGTATGGACTATGATGAGACCTATGTCCCTGTTGCTAGACTTGAGTCCATTCGCATTCTTCTTCCAATGCCAATCACCGTGATATCACCCTATATCAAATGGATATAAAAAGTGCCTTCTTGATGGTGAAATTGAGGAGAAAGTTTATGTCAAACAACCTCCCAATTTTGTTAATCCAAGAAACCAAACCATGTCTATAAACTTCACAAAGCACTTTATGGTCTCAAACATGCCCCTGGAGCTTGGTACTATTTCTTAATAAAGTTTCTTATTGAGAAAGGTTTTGAAATTGGGAAAAATGATTCAACCTTATTCACTAAGAGAGTTAACGGTGAACTATTTGTATGCCAAATATATGTTGATGATATCATATTTGGATCTACTAACCCTCTTTTTAGTGAAAAGTTTGGAAGGTTAATGTCAGAGGAGTATGGGATGTTTATGATGTGTGAACTCAAATTCTTCCTTGGTTTGCAAATCAAGCAAACTAGCGAGGGTAACTTTTTCTCAAACAAAGTATACCAAGGACTTATTCAAGAAGTTCAACATGCAAGAGAGTAAAGGTATGAAAACTCCCATGCCTACTACTCGACATCTTGACTTGACAAAGCATGGCAAACCGTTTGATCGAAAGGTTTATCGATCTATGATTGGTTCACTGCTATATTTATGTGCCTCCCGTCCTAACATTATACTAAGTGTGCGCATGTGGGCATGATACCAAGAGGCATCAAAAGAGTGTCATCTTAAGGTCGTGAAAAGAATTCTAAGATAGTTGGTACATACACCAAACTT